>NW_026294491.1:60800318-61055318 GCF_007827085.1 Peromyscus californicus insignis
GATAAGGTGACAGAGGAGAGGTCCTGGGGAGGACATTGCCAGCCCTTTGTCCCCAGGCCAAACATGGGCAGAGGAAAAGAGTAGGCAATCTCCCTGATGGGCAATAAGGAAAGAGATAAGCCCAGCGCTCCCAGGACTGGAGCTGGAGACACCCACCCCCATCCTTGCTTGGCCTGGAGGCTAGACACTATTGTCAGCCGGTGGTACCATCTGTCCTACAGAGGTCTTGGGTGGCTGTGGGGCTGCTTCCCACCTAAGCCAGGTGAGATGTAGAGTCTGTACAGTGAGTGCCTTGACAGACTGGCCATGGGGGGCGGCAGGACAAAAAGAAGGAAGAGGAAGAAAGGGAGGGACCAAGGAAGAAGGAAAGAAAAAGAAAATGAATGAGTATTGCTTGCAGACCCTGGTCCTCAATGGCCCTCAACCTGGGAACCAGACAGGAGTGTTTGGAAAACCATCCACAGAAAGTCAGGGAGGGGGCAGTGGGACCACTGAGGCCCCACCTTCTCTACTCAGAGTGCCTCTGCCAGTTCCTGGGTGATATATCTGTGGTTGGAACCATGTGATCCATGTCCCCAACACATACCCCCTCAGAGCTCCCTCTGACACTGCAAGTGCATGGCAGGACCCACATCTTGCCCGTGGCCCTGTCCTGAGCCACATCCGAAGCCACCACCTTGGGGGGAACTCTCCACTCTGAAGTGCAATGGCCCGCTGGGTTTCAGTCAAATGATGCCAGCCTCAGTCAGTGCCAGGAAATGCTGCTCCAGGTAGTGGGAGGATGTGGTCCCAGAGTTGTGATATTGTGTCCCCTAATATATTGTGCACCCTAATAAACTTATCTGGGGTCAGAGAACAGAACAGTCACTAGATAGACATAGAGGCCAGAAAAATGGTGGCACACACTCCTTTAATCCCAGGAAGTGATGGCAGGAAGCAGAAAGATATAAAGGTGTGAGGACCAGGAACTTTAGTCTTTTTAAGTATTTAGCTTTCAGCAGCAGTTCAGCTGAGCTCCATTTGAATGAGGACTCAGAGGCTTCCAATCTGAGGAAACAGGATGGGCTGAAGTGGTGCATGCTGGTAGGATTTGCTGAAGGAGGCAAAGGCAGGAGGATCTTGAGTTTGTGGCCAGCCTAGGAGGCTTGCAGAGGAGAAGCTGTGGCCGGAGTTGAGCTACAAATAGTGGCGATGGGACCATGAGAAGTTGGTGAGGTGAGGTTAACTGTGGCTTGTTCTGTTTCTTTGATCTTTTAGCATCCACCTTAATACCTGGCTCCGGGTTTGTTTTTATTAATAAGACCTTTTTAGATTCATGCTACATCTGGCGCCCAACGTGGGGCAAGAATTCACAAAAAAGCTACTTGCCTGTGGCCTTATGGGCCCCAGCTTAGATCCGAGCTACATGTTGCCGGTTGTGGTGGTGCATGCTGGTAGGATTTGCTGAAGGAGGCAAAGGCAGGAGGATCTTGAGTTTGTGGCCAGCCTAGGAGGCTTGCAGAGGAGAAGCTGTGGCCGGAGTTGAGCTACAAATAGTGGCGATGGGACCATGGAGGTGGTGGCTGCTGCTCCAAGTTGCCAGCTGCTTCTCATCTTGATGTCAGCAGCAATGCTGTTACCAGGGATGAAAGGTTTACCGCTGCTTGTTCAGAGAAGAATTGCCAGGACCATCATGTTACAAGAAAGCATCAGCAAAGGTCAGTTTGAAGGAGTTTGGCAAGACAAATGGTGGGGAGAAGTTGCTGTGAAGATACTCTCTTCTAGGGAAGAACATTCGTGGTTCTGAGAGACAGACATTTACCAGACTGTGATTGCTCCAAACCACAGAGGACACACACACACACACACACACACACACACACACACACACACACACACACACACACAAAAGACAAAAGGAAAAAGGAAAAAAAAATTTCTGCAGGGAACCATGACCATGTCTAACAGCAACTTTGAAATCTTCAAAAGGATGATGGGATCCCACAATGATGATTCCACATGGACTATAATAAAGCCATTAAGCTGATTAACACCACTGAAAGATCGGGTTTGGACTACAAACTGCTCAGGACAATTTTGAGATGGCTAGCTGAGATGATCCAGATTCATAGACTGTTCCAACAAGGACTTGAGACAAGCCCTGCACTTTCCCATTATGCAGAGACTGGACAAATGATACAGCTAACTCTCCCAAGACTTGACAATTAACCCAAAAATTTTCTTTTCAGGATTTCCTAAAGATGCCTTTACCCCCAGAAAGCAGGAAGTAATTTTAAGAAAATGACACCCACATTCCCAAGAGGTGGGTTGGGTAGTTTTTGGTCATTTGAGTTATGGATATTGTCATTGTTTATGATGGTTGGTTACAAGTTGTTAATTGTTAATGGTTAAAAAAAAAAGAGCTAAACAAAAGAGATTAGATACAGGATTCTTGTTTAAAAAAAAGAAAAAGAAAAAAGAGGATATAGGTAATAGGTAGATTATTGAATCTACTCTGAAAAAAAGATAGAAATAATAGAATAAAAAAGTAGATTAGTGAATCTACTCTGAAAAGAAAAAAAGGAAGATAAAGAATTATTAAGATAAAAGGTAGATTTTTAAAAACAGAGAAGATAGAAAAACGATAAGATAAAAGGCAGACTTTTGAATCTACTCAGAAAAGAAAAAAGAGAGAATATTGATATGATAAGATAAATGGTAGATTATCGAATCTACTTTTAAAAGGGACTTACTTGTTTTAATTATTTTACATTGGATTGGATTTTTCTATTTTGTATTTAAATTTTGTATTAGACTCACCAAAATAGGATAAATAATGAAATTTTTGTTTGAATTTCTTAATAAGGAAAATTGTTACTAAAACTATCTAATCTTCAAGTCCCTCACAGACCCAAGAAGGAAATAATATTACCTAGTAAAACAGGAATTATAAACAAGCAACTTACAAAAAAATGTAAGTTGACAGAAACAGCCAGCTGCCTGGACAGTCACCTGAGGTTTCTCCGCAGTGCTGGGGCATCATCTTCAGCCTATAGGCTTAGCGTATCTGACAGACTCATTTGTGAAGTAGGATGTACACAAGGCCTACAGCTTGACCTCACATTGGGTGCGAGTAGTCCATGTACTAGATAAACCTGAATTCCACCTGTGTCCTGTCATGATTCAGGACTTTAAATTCTGGAAATTGCTGGTGTTTTTCAAATTCAGCTGCCTATTCTTCTCGGCTTGTGGATGGCTTCATCTCAGCATCCCATTCTTCTCCACATTCCATTCTTCTCGGCTTGTGGGTGGTTTCATCTCCTTTATTAAATACCAGTCTTCCATTGAGAGGTTAGACTCCATCAGCCTCATTACTCTTTCAAGAATAACTGTTTCAGCTGCTGTTCCACTGCACATCAGAAGCCATTGGCCCACTGCCTGTTCAGCTGCCTTCAAAGAAAGGGGCACTGTACCTTTTCCAGATTGCAAAGCCACTTCAGTGATGGTGCCACACTGCCCTGGCCTCGGAGGACACCTGTTGCCAAAGCTGCAACCACACTTGTCTTGGCAAGGATCGGCAGTCCTTTGTTTTGTGTCCTGTCTGTCCATTTTGGATAGCATACTGTCAGCAGTCAATGCGAGGGCACTTTGTTGCCCAGTGGCTAACTTTTGCCACAATGAAAGCTAATTCCATATGCAGTTTCTTCAATGCCCATATCTTCTCTGAAGTAGATTGGTGCTGCCAGGAGCCAACATGTCTCATAGTAATAAAAAAGAAAAATATCTAAGTTATTAAAACATTTAAATGACATATTCTGTAGATCTCTGAAGGATTTGAAGATTACTTGTTTATCTAAAATGTATCTCTGCTTGACCTTGAAAACGTACCTAATATGATTACAAGTTTAATTAGAATGTCTAACTACTAACTTTCATTTCTTTACATCCTAATAATTGGTAATAATAACATCCAAGGATTAGCAAATTGCATTACTTTGTTAAATGAACTGTATAGGTACAATATCCTGAACAAGATTAGAAATATACGTACAGCATTTTCTAACAATATCAATCTCAATATATATAATTTGTGTACAGAGTGAAGTCACAGTACTGACAGCCACCACCTCTGGTGGCACATCACCATTATCAAGCACAGACTGCAAGTCAAGCTCCATCCTGACTATGTACCACAGGCTCCACTGACACGATCCCATCGGATGCCAGGTGGAATCCCTGAACCAGATGAAGGGACAAGGGTGCCCTTCCCAGGGTGAGGAGCCCCCTCTTGCCCTTGCTCAGCACCCTCTGAGCTCACGCTGGGCACCCCCACCTCCTGTGAACTCAAGTCCTAAGTCAAACTGCAGCCCTGCTCTATAGAGGACAGTTGGGGTACTGGATTAATGGAGGTAAGAAACGGGAGCACAGACCAGCAAGATTGTCGGCAAGACGCAGCAGCCCCCCGTGTGCTGCTGATGCCCTGGCTGTCTGTTCAGGTCACAGGGGGAGAGGTGTGAGAAGCCTGGGTGGGCCAGACAGTCCAATCTAGTTGAGAACATGTCTCCTACCTGCAGAAAGCAGATCTGGGGGACCCATGTGCACAGAGGAAGAATTCCGAATCTGTCCTAGCCATGGCCATGCATGCAGCTAGCCTGGCTCACTCTAGGCCTCAACTCTTCTCTCTGGACTAGTATACACTTCCACCTGCGCAGTTGCTGCGAGGAAGTGGGCTGTACCAACCCATCCCTGAAGTCTCCTCTTCCCTCTCCTCGCACATGCGCACACGCACTGCACAGTCCACACAGTCCCCCTGTGTCTGGAGGTACCCACTTTCCTCTGTCTGAAGGCCTGACCTCGCATCAGAGTTCTCCAGGGAAGAACCACGATGGAAGAGCTTCTCACGGCTGGGTGTGGCTCTTCCTACCATCAGTTCCTTCTAGAAGCTAGTCAGCCAGGACAGCAGGGGAGTGGGAAGCAGCTGGGGAGAAGGGTGGGCTGTAGGGCAGCAGAGAACCTAGGCAGGCAGGCAGGCAGGGATCTGTCCCTCCTGGCTCTCTCTAAGGTCCCTCTGGGTGTCCCTTTGCACATTCTTTAGAGAATAAAAGCTCTCCAGGCTTGGCCCTGGCTGTGGCCACAGTATTTAATATTAATATTTATATATTAATTAATATTTATATATAGAAAGAAAGCTGACTGGGGTTCTCGCCCATCAAACAGCAGCTGGGGTGACTGGTCGTATGAGCCATGTGCTAAGGGAGGTGGGCCCAGCAGCTGGCCTCCAGGGAAGCCGTTACACCAGGAAAGGAGGACCCACGGTTTTGAGCTTTGGAAGTTAAGGAGAGCCCAGAGGGTCAGGACACTGGGCAGTGGAGCCTTACCTGTCATGGCCAGCCAAGTGGGTGGCATAGGGCAGCTGGGACAGGCCCCCCATTGAAAGTGAGCAGGGAAAATCTGGCAGTGTTTGTCAAATGCTGGTGCATGGTTGGTTCGGCCCATAGTGTGGCTGATGCAACCGGAATCGGGTCTTGGAGGATAGAGAACAGAATGACATTCTTGCCTTAGCCCTCTCAGATAGGAAAAAAAGTAAGAAAGTAATTCTAACTCTTTCTCTAAGGGGGGGGGCAACCAAGTGAAGAGAGGAGAAGAGAGAAAGGGAAGTCAGGAGAGAGAGAGAGAGAGAGAGAGAGAGAGAGAGAGAGAGAGAGAGAGAGAGAGAGAGAGAGAGAGATGGTCCAAGGGTTAGTTCTGGAAAAGAGGAACTGGGTCCTTCCTGGGGCTGCCGTTGCTAGAGAGAGTACCATTTCTGGTGCACACCGGAAATTTCCTCTCTGGAAGTGTTTGCCCTGTAACAGCAGCTGGCCTGGGCAGGGCTGGATCCAGCTTCGCTGGTCACGAGGCCGGGGCTTTCCCCTGCGGCCATTCCGGATGGTGTCACTAACATCAGATGGTAAGTCGGCAGGCCTCTGGTCTTCCTCCTCCAGGCTGGAAGTCTGGGCTTGGACCAGGAAGAGTCAGGAATATTGTAGTGAGGCTGGTTCCTGTGTCACCTCCCCGGTGACAGATGAATGGACAGACACCTGGAATTCCCCAGGGACCTGTCATTAGCTTTTATATCGCTTGAGATTTTTATCAGCGGTTTGAAAGGGGAGGCAGGGGCTTCCTCCCTGTGTTTGCTGATGACCCGCAGCTGACAGGGACAGACCCAGTAGCACAATGGAGTCTCCAAGCCAGGCCAGTGTGCCTGCAACAATGGGCCAAGGCGACAGGAGGCTGCAACAGCGGCAGAGGTGGGGAGCCCAGCTCCTGGGTGACGAGGAATCACCAGGCTCTGAGTGCTGGGACTAGGGCGGAGAAGGCTGACGGACAAGAGAGCCCTGGTGGCTGTGAGTGCTGCAAACAGCAGGAAGTACCCCAAATGTCCGCCAGTGGGGGGCAGGTTACATATTTTGGAAGTCTCCACAGTAGAAGGCTATGGGACCCATGTAAGGAATGAGGCTGACGGGGACATGTGTGGCCCTGCATCTGACACAAGGATCTGTTTCTCTTAAACACTAACAGTTCTGTCCATACCCAGACAACGGGGGGGGGGGGGGGGGGGGGGGGGGGGGGGGGGGGGGGGGCGGGGAGGTGGCAGATTAGGGCCAAGGTGCTGCTCAGGTCTTGTTTTACTGATACATCTTTTGATATGTATGTATTCTCTCTCTCCCCTCCTCTCTGTATGGACAGAGCATCCTGCATAACAGTCCTAGTTAAAAAAAGTATCATCACTCGGTTGAAAACAACAAACCCCGTGTTATAAAGTTATACTAACAGAATCATAAACCTCTGGCTTAAGGAGGTGTGCATCTTTCTTGTCATATGTTAAAATTGGCTAGGCTATGCCCAGACACGGGGAAGTCATTTTGGAAAGGAACCCTAGTAGCTGGACCCAATCTCAGGGGACAGTTTGGCTAGAATAGGGGCTGTGCTGGGGAGAAAGCTAGGCAAGCACAGAGCTCACAGACAGCCTCTGGAGGCCGTGTGAGTTGGACAGCCACTGGAGGGCTGGCATGGGGAAGCAGCAGCGGCCTGGTTAGTTTAAGTCCTCCAAAGGGCAGGACTTGGGTCGATGGTTTGGAAGGCACAGAGGTGAGTCCTGACCTAGGATGGCCTTGCTAAGGAGAATGGCTCGTTAGTACTCAAGCAGCCACTGAAGGTTGTCTAGGATGCTGCAGAGGGCATTAACAGAAGCACCGGGAGCCATGTTTTGGGCTCACTCCAGCCCAGGTGAAGTTGAATCTCCGTATTTGATCGGGAAGTCTGCTTTCTGTATCTAATTTTACCTCAAAGGCAAATGCTCCAATGAATTCTACCCCTTGCTTCACAGGATACTGTCACTGTCACCTACAGTGACACTGTTTTTCATTTCATTTCATTTATTTGTTTATTACAGTATATGTGTGGCATACGTACATGTTCATGTAGGTCTGTGCACATGTGTGTTCACATGTGTGCATTCACATGTGTGTGTTCACATGTGTGTACATGCATGTGAAAGCCAGAGGGTGATGACAGGCATCTTTCCCACCTTAGTTTTTGAGTTGGAATTTCTTCCTGACCCCTCAGCTCACTGAATCCGCTGGGCTCGCTGGCCAGTGAACTCCAAGGACCCTCTTGTCTCTGCCTCCCCACAGGTGGGGATTATAGATGCACACTGCCACATCTGACTCTTTACCTGGGTGCTGGGGATCTGAACTCAGGTCCTATGCTCATGTGACAAGACCTTTATAGACCGAGCCATCTCCCTGTCCATTTCCTTTACTTTTTCCCACTTTCATATTTCCCTCCCCTCCTAGAACCAGGCCTAGACTCTCATCTATGTGTTCGAAGTGTCTCTTAAAATATACATCTCCTCTGCACATGGGTGGTCATGTGTTCTGTATGTTTTATATTTTACATAGCATAAGCTCTGCTCTGCTGCAGCTCTCTGTCCCCTATTGTCTTCATTCAACATTGCTAATTAGGGTCTACTCTGTGGTGGCTCACACCCATGGTATAATCCCAGCACTTGGGAGGCGGAGGCAGGGGTATTGCTGCAAATCTGAAGCCAGCTTAAATTTACATGGTAAATTCCAGGGAAGCTCAAGCCACAAAATGAGACCCTGTGTACACCCTCCGCAGACTTCCTCTCTTGTATAATGTCTATTCACATCTGTGCCACGCCCCACTGAATTCCCTATTTTATAGATTGGCACGAGTGTCATAACCATTTTAAACTTTAATCCGGAGCGAGCTCACATTGCAGCCATCTTCTCCCTGCCTGAGGGTCTTTCACTCTAGCAGTGGGCCGGGGAGCAGGCGTGTGTGAGAGCCCAGATTGCTTTGAATTCTGCCACTTGGTGCTTTTCTGGTTCCCTCATTCACTGCTGGTGAGGATGTGAGCTGGTGCAGCCCACCGAGTCCTCAAAGAACTAAAGATAGAATAAGGGCACGGCGCAGCCACCCTGCTCCTGAGCACCCGGCAGCGGTACCCTCACAACGCTGATGATTGTGGCACCATTCACAGAAGCCAAGGCACGGAGCCAGCCTAGGTGTTCACCAGCCGATGAACGAATAGATGAAGGAAATGTGGTTTATATGCAACGGAGTTTTATTCGGCCTCAACGAACAACAAAACGATGTCACACATGGTATGAAAGTAGAATGGGATAATTGGGATGGTGGCCTCCCTGTTCCCTATAGCCTTTCCTTTCCCCATGGACTTCTCCACAAGAGAGAGGAATAGAGGTGGGGGGTAAAGAAAGGTGAGTGTCAGGTCTTTATTTTTAGACTTTGTTTAATATATGTGACATATAGATACATACATGCATAGCATAAAAGCAGAGAACTTTCTGGAGGCAGAAGGAGGAACAGTAAGAGTAATGGTGGGGGGAGGGTAGGAGCTACATACAGTGATCCCATGCATAAAAGTGTTATAATGAAATAATATATTATCTTACATATCTAAAAGTGTTATAATGAAATAATATGTTATCTTACATATCTAAAAAATCCATTAAAACAGAAGCTCTTGGTCTTTCTGCATAGTTACCTAGGCACCTCTATGGAGGACAGAGACCTGAGGAGCTGCAGCAGGGTGGCCCCCCTGCATGTCACTTCTCAGCAGAGCTGGCCATCATGACAGTGTGCATGGGATCTCGTGGTTGAATGGTTGAACTCTACCTGGAGGGTGAGCTGCTTCCTGTCGACAGAACTGAGAGCAGTTCTTTGTTCAGAAGATGCCATCAGTCTGCAAGAGTTTCCTTTTCCTTTTTTCCTTCGTTGGGTGGTAGGGGCGGGGGTAGGTGGGGGAAGATGGGGGGGCTACAGCAGGGGAGTTTGAGCTATGCATCCCAGACAAGCCTTGAACTCATGATCCTCCTGCCTCTGCCTTCCAAGTGCCAAGATTACAGGTGTGACTCCATGCTAGACCTGTGTTGGGATTTTCTTTTGTTTATTAATTTGTGTGTGTGTGTATGTGTGAGTGTGTGTACATGCACGCGTGCGCATAGGCCAGAGGTTGACATCCGGAGTCTTCCTTGATCATTCTCCATCTAACTTACTGCAGTAGGTCTCTTGCTGAACTCGGAGCTCACTGATAAGGCTAGTCTAGCTTGCTCCGGGGAAACTCCCGTCTCTACTAACCAAGTTCTGGAATTGCAGGGGGAATACCATGCCTACCTGGTACTTATGTGGGTTCTGGGACCCAAACTCCAGTCCTCATCTTGTGTGGCAAGCGTCTTTTCCACGGAGCATCTCCTCAGCCCCCTCACAGGATTTTTTTTTTTTTAAACAATAGAAGCTTCTTTTTTTTTTTAAAAAAAAAAAATCTCAATAGAAGCTTTGAACTCAGGCTCCAAGGTTTTGTACTGCTTTGACTGAGAGGTAGGAAGTCTCTAATTGCTCCCCTTGAGTCTGGGCTGGCCCCCGTTACTTCCTGTGCTCAAGAGAACGCAGTACAAACGGAGCCCTGTGCGTCTGAACACTCAGACAGGCTCTGCATCTTCAACCCTACTTTGCTAGCTCTCTCTCTCTGAGGGGAGCCTCCTGCCGTGGAAGGCAGCGAGCTGCTTGGAGACTACCATGACAGAGAGGACACAGAGAGCTGCTGCAGGCAGCATCCAGCCCCACGGCCAGGCACAGGATGAGGCTCTCTCAGCTAGCCAGCCCTAGCTGATCTCTCAATTCGTAAGAGACCTGAAATGTCAATTGTCCAGTCAAGCCTTCCCTGGACTGTTCCATAAAATCATGAGACAACAAAATTGCTGGTTTCGCCTCGCCAAGTTGAGGGGGTCATCCGTTATGTAGCAACAGTAGCTACGGCAATCTCTTTGAACACAGCGAGCAGCATCTTGCTCCACTCTTTGCTGGTAACTTTAACAGGACCTCTGCAGCTCAACACCCACTGTTTCTGATGTTTTCAATACAGTGTTACCTGAGTTGGCTGTTGCGAGTCGAGTATACATTCGAAGAAATAACTTGATGCCTTGGATGTTGTCCACTTCTGTCAGAGAAGAGCTACATTTGTGTCTGTCAGGCTTCCTAAGTACCCACGGAACACGATCTCCCGCTTCCGTTTTAGGGGTTAATGGAAAGTCTTTCTGGCTCACCTTTAGCTTGTAGGGTGCAGCCTTTTTTGGAATCCTTGCTTAGAGAGAGGTGCTGCACTAAGTTCCCCTTTGGTAAGCTGGTGTTCTGCCAGAGAGCCGTTCTGCTCTGTGGGCAATGGGCTGACTGACCCCTCCTAATGTGAGAACATATTGGTGCCAGGCGGAGGCACCATTCTTAGTATCTATGTCTTGGTCATTGCCCACAAATTTTTTACTGTCTTGTTAGATTCCTGGTGAAAGTTCTGGTTAAAAGTATGCATATAATAATTAATCTTATCTATTATTTATTTTTATTTTAGTGTGTGTGTTGCACGTATATGAGTGTGCAGGTGGACTCACTGATGCATGCACAGGCCAGAGCATGACATCAGGTGTCTTTCTCAGTCATTTTACATCTTGAGACAGGGTTACTCACAGAACCACAAGCTCACTGTGTTTGGTAGGCTGGCCAGCCAGCGCGCTTTTGAGATTTGCCTGTCTCTGCTTCCTGCTGCTGGGGTTATAGGCGTGTGCAGCCATGCCCAGCTTTTTATCTGGGTGCTGAGTATTTGAACTCAGGTATATCATACTTGCAAAGCAAGTGTCTTACCCCTGGGCCTTCTCTCCAGCCCCACACCAATCTCCATAAGCAGAAACTGGTCTCGTTGAATTTCCCACTGCAGACTTGAGGCTATCCCCTAAGAGTTTCAGTGTGTTACTGACTTTGCCTCAGCCCTGAGTGCTCCAGATGGTTTTGTTTTTGGGTTTTAGGTTCTTTGTATCACCTGTGTCTTTTTTTCTTTCTTTTTTTGTTTGTTTTTTTTTTTTTTTTCACGACAGTCTCTGTGTAGTTTTGGTGCCTGTCCTGGATCTCACTCTATAGACCAGGCTGGCCTCAAACTCACAGAGATCCACCCGGCTCTGCCTCCCGAGTGCTGAGATCAAAGGCGTGCGCCACCACTGCCCTGTGGCATCGCCTGTGTCTTTATCACGGAATGCCTTTCACCACTGACAAGTGTGATGGTTCAGATTCCTTGTCAACTTGACTGGATTTGGACTCATCCGGGAGACACACTTCTGGGTGTGTCTATGAGAGAGGTTTCACTGAGAAGGGAAGACTCATGTGGGTGGGATCATCCCATGAGCTGGTGTTTCAGACTAAATAAAAAGAAGAGCACAAGGGATCCAGCTGAGCACCAGCGTTCATCACTCTCTGCTTCCTGACTGCAGACACAGTGTGACCAGCCCTTCCCGCCACACCCCGGCTGCCATGTCTTCCCCACCATGATGGACTGTCTCCTCAGACCATGAACCCAAGTGAGCTCTTCCTCTCTTAAGTATTTTCTCGTCATGCATTGGCCTCAGCAACAAGAAGAACAACCAGCAGAAGGAGACTGTCCTTCATGACCTTTACCCTATCTCGATCTAATTCTTTTGGTACACATTAAACTATACAACCAAGATTGCTGGCACAGTGCGTGCCGTAAAGTAGAGAGGTTCTGATTTAGGTGAGGGGAGAATAGACGAGTCTAATTGTCAGAGCATCTTCATGCGTATGTGCTCTTGAGTGTACAATTGCATTTGTGTGTGCAGGTGTATGGACAGGTGCATGTGTGTACAAGAGTGTGTGTACATATGCATATATGTGTACACAGGTGCATGTGTACACAGGCGCACGTGTACAGGTGCATGTATGTGTATGTGTGTGTGTGTGTACAGATGCATATGTATATGCATGTGTGCTTGTGTGTGGAAACATTGAAGACAATCTTGGGTTATTTTTTAGGCATCATCCACCTTGGGCTTTCTTTCTTTTCTACATATGTATGATGTGTGTGGGGTGTTCACGTGTGCACATAGGTATGTGTGCACAATGTGTGCATATATACAGGAGCCCAAAGTCGGAGTGAGTGTCTTCCTTGATTGCTCTTACTTTGTTTATTGAGACAGAGGTCCTTGCTTGACTTGGAGCTCACCAATTCCTGCTAGTCTGGCCAGCTCGCCCAGGGATCCTCTTCTCAACTTTCTGCACGCTGGAATTAGAGGGGACCAGTCCATCTGCCTGACTTTTATACAGGTTCTGGGACCTGAACTCTGGCCCTCACTCTTATACCGTAAGTGCTTTATCCATGGGGCCATCTCCCCAGTTCCCACCTTCTATGTGAGACTCTCTCACTGGCCTGGAGCTCACCAATTAACTAGGTTGGTTACCCAGTGAGCCCTAGGAACCCACCTGTCTCTGGCTCCCCAGTGCTAGAATTACAAGCATGGATCACCATATTTAGCTTAAAAAATTATTATTCTTTTTAAGTGTAGATCAGCAGTTCTCAATCTGTGGGTCGCAACCCTTTGACAAACCTCTATGTCCAAAAATATTTATATTACAATTCATAACAGTAGCAAAATTCAGTTATGAAGTAGCAACAAAAATAATTTTATGGTTGAGGTCACCACAACATGAGGAACTGCATTAAAGGGTCACAGCATGAGGAAGGTTGAGAACCACTGATCTAGACGAATGTTTTGCCTGCATGTATGTGTGCCATGTGCATGTGTGGTGCCTGTGGAAACCAGAGCCCCTGAACCTGGAGTTATGGATGACTGCAAGTCACCATGTGGTGCTTGGAACTGAACGGGCTTGATGGTCTGTTAGTGTTAATTGGCAACTTGACAGAATCTAGAATCACCTGGGAGATGGGACTCTGGGCATGTCTGTGGAGGAATATCCTGACTACATTTATTGAGGTGGGAAGACCTGCCTACTGTGGGTGGTATCATTTCCTGGTTGCCATCCTGGACTGTAGGAATGGAAAAAGGGAAACTGAGCGGTCACATGGGTTGGTTGCTCTTTTCTTAGGACTGTGGACGTAATACGGTCAGCTGCTTCAAGCTCCTCACTGCCTTGACTTCCCTGCCATGATGGTCTATGCCTGAACTGTGAGCTAAAACAAACCTTTCCCTCCTTAAGTGGCTTTTCTCAGGACAGTTTATCACAGGAACAGGAAAAGAAGCTAAGACTCAGCCCCAGAGCAGCTAACTGTACCTGGGTACCCTTAGAGCCTTGCCCCAGAGCAGTAACTATACCTGGGTACCCTTAGAGCATTGCCCCAGAGCAGTAGCTGTACCTGGGTACCCTTAGAGTGTTGCCCTACAGTAGCCCAGCAGCTCTGGCCAGCTCTAGGCTGCACCCTCTTTGTTTCCGAGACCCCACCCTGTCTCTTGGCCAAGAAGACTCAAGAACTCTTGGCACAGAAGGATGCTCCCTGCTGCCCAGCGGAGATGACCACTTAATGGAGAGTGGAGAGGGGAAGGCGGAGGAGAGCGAAAAGAAAGGTCCTCTTTCAGGCTCAAGACGCTGTGGAGTAGCAGGCCAGCGGCCTGCCAGGAGCTGACTCACCGGCATGGGACAGGGCACTACAGGTGCACTCCGGCTAGCAGACAATAGACGCCTGTTGCAAACAGCCCCACACCCCAGACTGACCACCGGATTCAGGCAGAGACTGATCCCCCAGGGGAGCATTGGGGTTGGGGGGTGGAAGAAGAGGGCCTGAGCTGGAAGCTGTCATCCTTTTGCCTTTGCTGGGCCTGGCTCAGTGCACACTGTAGCCATGTGATTTCATGGCTGGGGAGACAGACACACAGAACCAGAGAACTGGGCAGCCTCTAATGTGACCCTTGTTCTCCATCATCTCAATTGTCCCTGCTGTCAGCATGCTGTGTCCCTAGGGGAGGGACACATCTTTTCAGAGCTTCATTTGACCTCTCTCATGAGCCCTTCAACCTGCACCCTCTCATTAATAATCTTCGCTGGCCTTTGATAGGGACCATCATCATTTCCGCTCACAGGTAAGCAAACTGAGACACAGCCGACCCAGAACTACAGCCAAAGCTCAGGCTTCAAAGCCAATCCCTGTCCCATGAAACCGCTCAAACAGATGGGGATGCAGTGCCTGGCAGGCTGGCGCCGGCACAGCCAGCTTTCTGGAGCCTTCAAGAGGGCTTTGGTGTGGGATGGTCAGGAAGCATCTTGGTTGGGGAGGGATGGGCAGGCAGGGAGGTGAGTGGGGCTGAAGGATGAGACTCCTTCAGTGAATTGAAGTGGGGGTGGAAAGGCTGGGTGCCAGGCTGTCCAGGCATGGCTCTACCCATTGCTGGTTGTTGGAATGTGGGCACATTTCATAGATGTTCTTAGGGGCTCTGTTTTTCCATCTATAAGATGGGAATGAAAGCACCAGCCTTGTGGGCTGTCGAATACTAACATGTGTAGCTATAATTTTTCTGGTTCTGTTCAGCTCCTATGGCCCTGAGGCCGGCCACTTGGACTCAAGTAAACACACAGAGACTTATATTACTTATAAACTGTATGGCCATGGCAGGCTTCTTGCTAACTGTTCTTATATCTTAAATTAACCCATTTCTATTAATCTATAAGTTGCCATGTGGCTTACCGGTACTTTTACATCTTCTTCCTCTGTGTCTGGCTGGCGACTCCTGACTCAGCCTTCCTGTTCCCAGAATTCTCTTCTCTGCTTGTCCCGCCTATGCTTCCTGCCTGTCTACTGGCCAATCAGCATTTTATTTATTTACCAATCAGAGCAACACATTCACAGCGTACATAACATATCCACAGCAAGCATGTCTTTTGTGAAGTGGTTTACAAAGACTACTTGGTCCCTCACCCTCACCCGACTCTTCACTGAGGCCTCACTTCTTATCTCTCTCAGATGCTTCCTCAGGTCCTGCTCTGAGTTCTCAACTCCTTTTCCCACTTCCTTCATGAGATTCCAACACAGCCTGTATCCCCTAACAGCTCTGCCTGGGGGCCCCAGCCCAGGTTCCCACCAAGCTCTCTTTCTGCTTCACGTGACCCAGAATTTAGCATCTGAGATGTGAGTTCAAGGCCCCCACTCTAGCTGACATCCAACCCCCACTGACCTTTTCTCTATGTCTGGAGCCCAGAAAGTTCCAGCCTGTGCCTGCACTTGCAGGGAAGGAGGTGGCTAGGACCAGGCAGCGGAGATACATGCCCCCCTACCCCATGGCCCACCCCCTTCTCTTCTGGCTCAATGTCTCCT
The DNA here is from genome assembly GCF_007827085.1 of Peromyscus californicus insignis. Lineage (NCBI taxonomy): Eukaryota > Metazoa > Chordata > Mammalia > Rodentia > Cricetidae > Peromyscus > Peromyscus californicus. The sequence continues at coordinate 60,815,980 of NW_026294491.1, forward strand.
GGGGTTCTTGACCTGCAAGTGTTTGTGTGTTGAAGTCTCAATAAGGCCTCAGATTAGCCTGTGTTCCCTGCATGCGCCCGGGGACTGACATGGTGAGGGCCCAGTGGGGACCAGTCCTTTCCAGATCTTCAGCTGTCAAGGCAGTGGCTGATGAACCCGTTAGCTGTGAGGAAAGCAGGTCTGCTCCCAGGACTCTGGGCTGTCTCTTCCAAGAACAACAGGGGCTTCATGTAAGTAGGATAGTCAAAAGGCCAGGGCCACAGGATGCCCTGCAGAAGGAATCTTCCTACCTGCCATGTCAAGGGAGGAGGCCAGGGGGCCGCAGGGCTGGGACCCACTGCCCTCACCCAGCCTTCTGTGGATGGGCCCTGCCACAGCCCAAGCCACTGCTCACACTAGGCAGTGGTCACCATTGCTGTTCCTTTTACTGCTTCTCTCATGCCCTCAGCCTCTGTGTTGGGAAATTTTCTCTGTGAACTCATACTGCCAGCCCTAGCTTCAGGATGGGAAAAACTCGAATCCAGGGCCCTGAAACCTAATCTCTTCAAATACTATACTCAGGCAAATAATTCTAACTCCCCAAGATCTGGTCCACCAGGATTTCTAGGGAGATGGTGAAGGTTAGCCCAGGGAATCGGTGTTCTCTGTGACCTATGCTACTGCTGTCTCAGCTGAGGAGCAGGAGGTTCCCAGGCTGACTCCTAGTGAGCACAGGCTGTAAAGAGAGCGCTTGGTGGCCCTAGCTAGCTTATGGCTCTAGTACCCTCCCTGAGTCACCCAGGGTGGAGGGCACAGGCAGGGACAGATCCATTCAAGAGGAGCACTGGGTGCCTCCCTAGAGCACAGCAATGGCGTGGTTGGCAGGCCGTGCCCTCACTGAGGCACGGTCTCCAGGGAGCCTGGCAGCCTCGGCCTTGTGAATTCTCAAGTGCCTTCCTTGATGGAGAAAAGTTATAGTGATCTCTCTGACCTGAGCTCAGATTCCCCAAACTCATATAAAAAAGACAGGTGTCTGCATGCACTCACATGTATGTGTGTGTGTGTGTGTGTGTGTGTGTGTGTGAAACAAGTGAATTCTTGATGCTCATTGACCAGCTTAGTCTAGCTGAACCGGTGATATTCCAGTTAAGTGAGAGAGGCCTGTCTCAAAATAAATGTGGATAGCTATTGAGGAAAGATACCCAATGTCAACCTTGGACATCACACACATGTGCACTCTTACACACTTGCATACACACAATACCACACACACACACACACACATAAAGCCGTAAAAGGTAGGGTGGGGGAATGTAGGTCACCTGGGCCCCCCCCGAAAAGGGCAGCCCTCAGGCCAGCTGGTGGCTGCACTGGGGCCACCCAAGCCCACAGGGTGGGGCTGGCTCTCATTAGCTTCTGGACCTTGAGGAAACCAAAGCTTGAGGCTAGCCAGCGGCCTTGTGGTTTTGGAAAGAAGAGGCCCAATTCCCCAGTTCCAAGGATCTCAACACTCACAAGCCTGTAGGGGTATGTACACACACACACACACACACACACACACACACACACAACACACACACACACACACACTGTGTTCAGGATTTCAGGCCTAGGAGAGGGTCCTGAGCTCAGGGGCTTCTTAGAGGGAGGAAGGAAGGTACCAGCCTCGGCAGCCTCCCCTGGAGAGTTGGCAGCTCCTCCCTGCTCTCACCCTTCCTCACAGGCTGTTTGCAAGGGGACAAAGGAGGGCTCTGACCTGACTCTGAAAAGATCCCTCTTTTCCCACCTGTAATGGAGGAGATTCTAGGCCAGTGTGGGAAGTTCCTGAGCTCTGAGGAGGTGAAGCACCCTCTAACCCTGTCCCAGCCCTCACACACCCAGTGAATTCCTGGATGCATGACCAAGGGGCATATCTTGCCAAAGCTAAGGTTCTTGCTGGGTGACCAGTCAGGCACAAGTCAGGCCTGGCCTCTTCAGAACTGACGGTGCCTCCCTCCATGGCTAATCTGAGGCTGGCTCCATAGTTGTGTTTTAACCCAGGCTTGGTGCAGGCTGAGGCTGAGTCCTCACGCCCTGAACCAGGAAGTAAGGGCAGCAGGGGCTTCAGATCTTGGACGCAGACTTGGTCACCTTGGCCCTGCCTTTGTGGGAAATGAGATGGCTTGGTCTGTGGACAGGCCATCACGGCCTGGCTTTTCTTTCCTCTCTTGTTCTTTGAAACATAAACCACTACCAGTTACAACTGCTTTGTAGCCTTCTGGAAGGTTGGGGCCATGCCATAACACTGTAAACCCAGGCCAGCCCAGGTACACACTGAGTGTGCAATGTTGGGTACACACTGAGTGTGCAACGCTGGGTACACACTGAGTGTGCAACGCTGGTACACACTGAATGTGCAATGCTGGGTACACACTGAGTGTGCAGTGCTGGGTACACACTGAGTGTGCAGTGCTGGGTACACACTGAGTGTGCAATGCTGGTACACACTGAGTGTGCAATGCTGGGTACACACTGAGTGTGCAAACAGACTGCTTTTGTTTCTAGATGCTCTCTTGGTGTGTGTTCAGTGGGCGCCTCTTTTCTTAGGGTGAGAAAATGACCTTCCAGCACATAAACTACCACGTAACCACTGAGATGAGGTCAAGACCTCACCATCTTCACGGGGACCTCAAAGAAAATGGGGCCTGAGGCCACCCGGCAGGGGGCTTGCCTAACTGGAGACAGACTTCCTCCAAGGGGTCTAGAGAGGCTGCGGGGATCAGTGGCTCTCCCCGGTGTGTGGTCACTACAGTTGACCCCTTGCCCCTGGGATCTCTGCCACTGTCACTCAGGCGGCTCTTACCACCTTGCCCTCCTCCTGGTCAGAGTCGAGAGCTCAAAGAACCCTGCTCCAGGCCACTCCATGATGCTGCTGAAGAGACTTCCGCCACCCTGCTGGAGTCTGGGAGACCCCGATGGCCACAGAGACAGGCCCTGGGCAGTCGTCTACTAGTTAGGTGAACTGGGCATGCTGTGCCACAATCCACACCACCTCCCTCAGAAATGGCTGACTCAGCTCTGGATTGGCGGCAGGACTGGCCAAGGGTCATCACAGAGTAAGGAGCAGAGGGTGTGTGGAGAAATATCCCAGACTCCAGGCTGAAGGGAGGCGGGTTTGGGTTTAAGAGTTCAGCCTCTGGCCCACACTCTAAGGGTTTCATCTCAAGGCTGACTTTCATCAGCTGAGACCTCAGGCGGGTTATTTCAGACCTCTGTGCCTGGCCCTGTCCTCTGTGAAGTAGGGTAATAGCCCTACCCAGGAGAGCTGTTCCGAGAGTTAGATGAGATATGCCACGTAAAACAGTCAGAATAGTGCCTGGCACACAGTAAACCCCCAGAGGTCGTTAGACGTTATTGCCGTGGGCTGGCTAGTGGATGGGAAACTGAAGCTCACCCTAAAAGGCTTTAATTGACTGTTGACATTCTGTTTCCTCCACTGGTCTCTGAGACTCCCAGGCCCTTTATCTCTTATGCCTGGCGCATCTCAGGGCCTCGAAAGCATGTGTTGAAAGAATGAACAAGTGAAGGAGTGAAGTAGAGAGGAGAGGACGCATCAGGGGAAGCTTCTAGAAGGAGGCAGCACTTAGGGAAAAGCTCCACAGGGTAGGGTAGGGGAGAATGGCTGAGGTGAAGGCTGGGAGGCCTCTCCGGCTGAGGCCCCTGAGGGGGAAGCTGTGCCAGGCCTGAGGTGGGCGCAGGGTGGGAGAAGACGGGAGGAACAGACCGACTGAGCTGGTGGGGCCTCACCAAGCATGGATGACCGAGTCCACTGGTCCATCACAAGAGTCACATCAGAGGAGGGCTGTCCAGAGGGGTGCAGACTGACGGAAAGGCAGGGGGCCGGGCCCTGCGGCTTGTGGGCCGTTTATGGAGCCCGGTGTTTGTTACTGGGCAGGAGCCAGCCTCTGCGCACAGGCCCCTCAGCCGGTGAGGAGACAAGTGCTGGAGATAAGGGGATTTTAAACAAATAAGCAATCCTCCGGGAGCTTAAAAGAGAAGGGACTGTGAGCTTCCTCTCCCTCTTCTCTCTTTCTGTTCTTTCCAGCTCCCCACCAGCGCCTTCCCTTCTTCCTGTATCCTCGGTCACTCCTTTCCTTCTGTCTCCCCTCCCCTTCTTTCTCCTTTCCTTCCTTCTAAATTTTACCTTTCTGAACTTGTCCTTCAGATTAAGTGTATATGTGTGTGTGCACACGTGCGTGCGTAAAGGTAGGGAAGTCCCCCGCTTCATCAAGGTATTACCTTGGGCTGATAACCTAGAATCTACGGAAGATTTTAGTGACTTAATGACCCCCCAAGGTCATCCTGCCCGCTCTTCCTCAGAGTCCAACCAACACATCCTCAGGAGACCCAGTCCGAGGGGGACATGATAGGTCCTCAGGGTGCCCAAGTGTCAGGGCAATATGGCTTGTCTTCAGGAGCCCCAGGCTGCAGGAGACACAGCCCTTCTTCAAGGAGCCCCAGTCTGCGGCAGAAAGGAGATAAACGCACCACAGACGGAGATATCATTTCGCTCTTGGGGCTGGTGCAGCAGTGTGCAGAGTGGACCCTGGGATCTGTATCCACAGGGATGAGAACATGTGGGAAGCCGTCAGGTAGTAAACAGTGGGCTGGCATCCCAGAGCCACACAGTTTCCAGATGTGCATCCTCCTCCATCCCTGTCTGACTAACAGGGAGGACCACTGGGGTCCATTTTTCCCATGAAGTATAGGTGGGTCTGGGCAGGAGAAGCAAGAAGCTGGGTGAGGCCTGTCAAATGGCCCTCTGGAATCTGGTGAGTGAGTGACCATGGGAGATAAGCCATTTTCCTTGGATAAGGGATGCTCAGGCCCCCTCATTGGGTAAGGACCTGTGGATGATAAACTGAGATGTCTCCCACAGAGCAGGGCCTGTGTGTGGAGGGGATATGGGAAGAGGTCAGGACCCAGAACTTTTCAGCCAGGAGTCAGGGCTGGCCAGGTGAGAGGCTTTGAGATGCCCCTGGCTCCCTGTCACTCCCACAGGCTGACTATTGCTGTTTCCTGAGATGGAAACTGCCTCTCAGACCCTGTGAAGAGGAAGATGATGGTCATGGACTGAGTGGGGGGTATTTGCACAGCTTCTTGGCTGCTCCCCAACCCCAGCACATGCTCACAGTCCTGACCAGCAGCAAATAAACAGGAATCCCTTGTGGAAGTTGCCATGGCTCAGAGGAGAGGAAGGAGGACATGTATTCGCCATGGCAGGGCTAGCTGCTCTGTTTCTCTGACAAGAAGGTCGTCTCTGGGAACCAGATGGTGGGCTTAGGTTGTCAACATGCATTGGCACACACCACCACTGAGAAGACCCTGGTGGCAGAGAAGGAGAAATTGAGGTACCGAGAGCCGATGGAGGAGGGAGAATTTGCCTAAGGCCATACAGTATCGAGCGAGCGTTCCTACAAGGCCTGCCTCCATTCCTGCATCTGCTTGTAACATAGAGGGCGCCTATGAGATGTGCGCTGCAGGCTTAGCGGCTGGAGTCAGGCCCTGGAAGGAGTCCCAAGCCCAGCCTTGTCCAGGCCCCCAACTCTCTGGTCAGCAAAAGCAACCCACATGGGATGGCCCCTAGACTTGCAGGCGACGTTCACTCATCACTCCATTAGCTGCTCTCCCGCTGACAGTCCCCAGGCGGCTCTCATTCTGGCCAGTGAAAGCGTCCAGGATGATGAGTCTTCAGGGACTCGGAGCTCCCTCACGCCAATTTACCCAGAGCCGAGAGAGGTGAGCAGATCAACTCTCAGGAAAACAATGGCCAGCCACCACCAGGCAATGCCACAGAGGTACAACGGGAGATTCTAAAGCTGGACGTGGTCCCCGTGGGGACTACCTTTCCAGAAGAAGAAGCGAAATTCGTGGGGAAGGAGGGAAATGACATAAATCAAAATGCCTGAAATGAATATGGATCAGATCATACTTTATGCAAACATATGTAAATAGACATGTAAATCTACCCCAGGGTAGGGCAGATGTGGAAGTCACGGTTCCAGAAAGTCTTCACAATGAAGCCCTCTGTTCTAATGAATCATTTCCAAAACTCCACTCGTATGTCCTTGGATAGAGTATAGGTCTTCCTGCTGCTCCAGAGACCCAACCCTCCCACTCTATCGCCCTCCTCTCTTTCCCTCCAGTGGTCTGACCCTGAGTAGAACCGGAACACAGAATAACTCAGATGCCAGCCTCCCACTGCAGGGTCCCATCTACCTGATGCAGTCTACAACCTAACATGCCCACACCTCCTAACCACTGCTGACTTCCCACATCTGCTGCTGCCCAGCCCCCACACCTGCAGCCTCTACCACAAGCTCAGCCTGTCCTCGAAAAGGGTTCGAAGAGTGGTCTGCCCATTGGAAAGCCTGCCTTCCCCATAGTCCTCTGGCTCTTCCCAGCACCGCCCAGGCCACAGATGCTCAATAACAGACAACTGATGAAATAAGCGAATGACTAAACACACATTCAAAGGCACAGCCGTTTCCCTCCGGGGACCAACAGTTCTCTCCCTCTGCTTCCTGTTCATCATTCTCACAGCTGTCTGGGGCTGGAAGTAAGAGTTCCCACTCATGTCCTCAGCTAGCCTGAACCGGCTGCAGGCAGAGTATGGCTTGGTCATCTCTGTGGTCCTGGCACCTACTGTGGAAAACTTTGGGATGTGGACTGACTCTGTGAATGCATACCGCCAGGTGTCTGCCCACTTCTGCCGCCTCCAGGGACCATGGGGACAATGGTGGGTCCAGGGCCTGGAACAGAGCAGGCACTTCAGGCCCAGGAAGGAAAGAGGAAGAGCAGGAGGATAATGCTGATGCTGGACTCCAAAGGGCTTGGCTCCTAGACAGACAAACAGAAGGAACGAAGGGGAAACAGATGAAGAAGTGAATGAGGGGCCAGGCCTGCGGGAACCCGTTGTCTGCTGCGGGGCACTCCTGTCCCCAGCCCAGGTACCCCAGCTCACTCGCGTCTGTGTTCAGACCTGTGTTCCTTGCCAGATGCCTGGCCTCAGCCCCTTCCCAGGCTCCCTTGTTTCCTCCAGGAGGCCTTGGCTCCTGAGAGCTCTGGGTGGGGTTCTTTTTGTCTTTTTTGCGGATGGAAGGTCAAGTACAACTTGGGAGGCCACTTGATCCTGAGCCGTCTCCAGCCTCAGTGTCTGAATCTGCAAAATGGGAGATAAAAGGAGATGCTGTGAGGTTCCATACTGAGTCCTGGAGTGGAGCCAGCTGCTTGGTCAGTCCTCTGTGGACAGGGCGGGCCATTCCCTCTTCCCTTGCCACCACCCCTACAGTCCCACCGGGCTGTCACCAGCAGTTTCTAGGAGCACTGCCCTGCATTTTAGCAGAAGGACCAGAGATCTCATTCACCAAACAGGAGTCCCGGAGTTGGTTTTGCAGGGGCCTTAGCTTAAGAGGGAAAAAAATCAGGACCATGGAGCCAGAAGAGGAGGTGGGCTCGGGAGAAAACTGAAATGGAAGATTTGCAAGAGAGAACAGAGTTCAGGATGAAACAAGAGGGCTCAGAGTTTAGGCAAGAGAACTTCTCGGTCCCAGGCAGACTGAGAGGAAAGCACACTCTGGTGACTGAAGCTTGGGGACACTTGGGGTGGGGGAGGTCATTTGAGCTCACCTTCTTGTAGGTTTTCAGAGTGTTCACCTGGCTGTGTGGCCAGTCATTTAGCTGATAACCGAGGGTGGCGAGCATAGCCAAGTCATTTTGTATGAGAGGAAACAAAGCTCCAAGTGACCATGGGAATGGCCGAAGTCTGCCCAGCAGAGGTGTTGGGGGTGGGGTTGGAGCCAGGCTTAAATGACTTCCCCTCACTCGGCCTAGGTTCAGCAAGCTGGCATATTTTATTTATTTATGTGTTCACTTATTTCTGTGGTGTTACTGGGGATGGAGCCCAAGCCTCACTCATGCTAGGCAAGCAATCCATACCTTCCCACACAACACCTGCAGAGTTTTACAGTTTCGTGCTAATTTCTTCGCTCTGCTAAGGAAGATAAGGGAGGTAGAGAATGGGGGATCCTGTGGAACTCTGTGTGGCCCACATCTGTCCCTACAGAAGTGTGGAGGTCCGAGGAGCAGATTCTCTCCCAGGCAGAAGTGGGCTATGGACCGGCAGAAGGGGGCTGGGCCCAAATTGTGCCTGGGCTTCCTTCCATCAGAGGCAGAATCCTCTGACTCCATCTGGATGGCCATCCTTTCTCGGTATGGCCAAATTCCCCTCCATCTCCCCCAACCAGGCCCATCTCCGCCTTATCCCAAGCCCGCAAACAACATGTTGTTGACAATCCTTGGGGGCCAAACACTTGATAAGACGGTCCCCACCACACCAGACATCCTGACAGCAGACAGTGCACTGCACTGTGATGGCGGATGCTTTGAATACATCATCCTGTCAAACAAGTTTATTATTCTTTCACTCAAGATAAACCACAGCTGCCAACGAGGGGCTGTATAAATTCCAGGCTCAGAAGTGGAGCAGGCCCCTCCTTGTTGAACACTCATACACACATACACCCAAAAATCCTGCTGAGAAAAGCCCCCCTTCCCCAGCCCTGACTCCTTGTGGGTCTCTGGGGGCGGGGGGGGCTCAGTAGCGCTATCTCATGGGGTGGTCCCAGGAGCAGCTGTAGACACCAAAGAACCCAGGGCCTGGGCCTACCCTTGAGCCGCTTCCCTGCCTGGCCAGGCCTGAGCTGACATCCTCCGGGCTCAGGGAAGCTCTCTCCACAGGAGCCAGCTGCCCTCCCCAGGGTCAAGCCTGGCCTCTTGACTTTTGGACTTCTGTCTGCTCAGGCTGCAACCCTCGTGGGTGGCCAGAACAGCCATAGGTCACGCCAGGCTTGTGGGGACAAGGCCAGCTTTCAGACTCAAGCGTGGATAGCCAGTCCTCAGGGAATCTGACCCCATGGAGCCTTCAAAAGCAGTCAGCAGGCTGAAGAGATGGCTTAGTGGGTTTAGTGCCTGCTGGGCAAATGCAAAGACCTGAGTTTGAACTCCAGAACCCACCTGAAAAAGCCAGTCATGGTGGCCTGTGCTTGTAGTCTCAGTACTGGGATGGAAGGGACAGGAGGATGGCTGGGGTCACTAGCCAGCTAGCCTAGCTGAATTGGTGTTCCAGGTAAAAAGTGAGATACCACATCTTAAAACACAAGGTGCGTGGCACCCAAGACTGTCATCTGCCCTTCACACATATACAGACACATGTGTACACACACAAACACAATGCACCCCCCCCACACACACACACATGAACGTGCCCACACTCTACACTCAGCGTCTATCCTGGCCTTGGGTGGGGGAGTTCCATGAATCTCACACCCACTCCCGAAGAAGATCCTTGTGCCCAGAATTCAAACCTGGTTCTTTGCTCTGGGAATCACATGGGCTCTGCTTCCGTCCTGCCTTGTGATACAATAGGGCTCAGAATAAAACAAAAAGCTGGGGGCTGCAAGTGACAAGCCCCAGGGTGACCCCAAAATGCATTGGAGGTGACGAAGTTGGATGACAGACCCGGACTCCTCCCTCCGATCTTCTGTTTCCTTGTCCGTTAGGTAGCGAGGATGGTTTCTCGCCTGCAGAACAGTCACAGGGCCTGTTGAAAACTTGGCCCCCGTCTCGGTTCACTCGCCTGTTCTGTTTGGTCACAGGCATTTACCATTACTCCTAGCCCAGGTTTGCTTGAACCGCCCTCCCCGAGGAAGAGACTTCCATGGCCTCAGCTCCTAAGACAGTGCCAAGCCCTCAACACATAATATTGGTTGGATGAAAATAAGGCATTACAAAGTGTACCAAATACACAGTAGCCACTTGTTGTTTGTTGTGGAATATTAGTTGAAGATGTGTTACATTTGTCTAACTCTGTGAAGCTGTGTTACTTTGTCTGTCTAAATCACCCGATTGGTCTAATAAAGAGCTGAAGGGCCAATAGCTATGCAGGAGAGAGAGAAATAGGTAGGGCTAGGAGGCAAAGAGACTAAATAGGAGAAATCTGGGAAGAGGAGGTCAGAGGAGTGAGGAAAAAGGAGGTGAGGAGGACTCTAGGGGCCAGCCACCCAGCCAAATAGCCGGACACAGAATAAGAAGGAAAGAAAAGATATACAGAAATAGAAAAAGGTAAAAGCCTAGAGGCAAAAGGTAGATGGGATAATTTAAGTTAAGAAAAACTGGCTAGAAACAAGCCCAAGCTAAGACCGGGCATTCGTATGTAAGAATAAGCCTCTGTGTATTTATTTGAGAGCTGGGTGTCAGGCCCCCCAAAAGAGCCAAAGAACAAAGAGTAGAGAGTAAAAGCAACCAACAATAGCTGTTGTCACTCCTATTTCTGTGTGTACATATATGGACCAAATCTGAGAGGCTGGTGAGATGGGTCAGCAGGAAAAGGTGCTTGCAGCCAAGATCCTTGCTCTCTGGGTTGAGCGCATAGCTTACAGACTGTGGGCCCACCTGTCTCTGAACCTGGTTTCCTGCCCCACCCAACAGGAATGCCCACACCTGCTGTGCACTCTGCTTGCTGAGAAGAGAACGCAGGAGCCAGAGCTGCTGTTATTGTGGAACTCCACTCGCAAGCAGACTGACCCAAGGCCAGATGCCTGAGTGACGTCACAATTTAGGGATCTCATGTCATCCTGACCCAGCAGAAGAGTGGTCACCTGCTCCATGATATGGGCCCAAGGACAGCCACCTCGTTAATGATGGCAGGGCAGGGAGAAACATATTGAGAACTCCCCACAGGTACAGCGACACCTCCAGATGCCCCTCACTGTCTCTTCTCCCTCATCCCCCTTTTGCTGACCAAGGTTGATGGAGCTTGCTGCCCACAGAGAGCTTGCTGATTGTCCTGGTCCAGCAAACCGGGAGGGCAGGCCTCTGCCTCTCTGGATCCTAGGGTCCTGCCCACTTGGAGGTCAGCCCATACTGGAAAGCTGCTTCGGCAACATCCCAGGCAAAGGCCTCTGAGGAGCCGGGAGTATCTTGTAAGTGTCCAGAGCAGCTGAGACTGGAACCTGTGTCCCAGCCCCACCCCTTCCCTCAATGGGAACTCAGATGACACAAATAAATGAATAGGTCAATGAATAAGCTATTTCTATTTTATCCCCTCCCCTCCAGCCTCTGGCCTCAGGCCACATCTGTCTCTTCCCCAATGTGGGAAAAAGCAGGGCGCACCAAGGAAGACACTTGTGGGCACTGGCTGCGTGTCAGCCACCAGCTCCTCCCCCAAGGAGTTCAGGGGGGCTCAGAGACATCGTACAGGCAGAATGGGAAGACAGAACTGTCTCCAAGTTTGTGGAGGAGTAGGGCACAGACCAGAGGAGGGCCTGTAGCAGAAGGTGATGCTGGCGTGGGGAATCTAAAGGCTGAACCTGAATTTATCAATTGACCACAGAGACAGGCAATGGGCAATTGGAACAGCGTACAGAGGAGCAACATAACTTGGGGTGTGCTGGGTGGGACTGGACCAACTGATTCAGGGTAACTGGGGGGACACGGGAGAGCAGTGGCTGGAAAGAAGGCAGTCATGGGCTCTAACAGCTTGGGAAACCCGCTAACGTGCGGCTCTACGGAGCCGGCATTTCTACGCCTTTAAGCGGGGACATAGTGTGATCAGACTCAATATTTAGCAGGGTGTCTAATAAAGAGATAGGAGGCCTCTGCAGAAATGGAGGGGACAGCCAGGGCTGGGGTCCAAGAGAAGGTAGTGCCGACTGAGACGGTTGCCCACTCCCCGACCCCTACCGGTGTCCCATCTCCTTACTTTGTTGAGGAACCCGGGGCCCACAGAGATTAGAGACCTGGAAGTGACTGAGGGTGGTTGGCAGCTCAGGGGCAGCTGCATTCTCTCTCCTACACCCTGCACGCAGAACGACACTCACACAGCCAAGCTGTGTTCAAAGAAAGTTTGCTACTGGGCAATTGCCTCAGCTCTGTGGTTTTCCGTTCAAGAGGGAGCCGAGTTCATTGAACTTTAGGGCAGCCGCTTCCTCGTCTTTCCTCCGTAGCAATAATACAGTTAATGGGATTATTTCCTGCACACAGGAATGGGGCTGCTAAGAAAACACTGTGGCGTAAAGGCTGTTTGCAGAGGCCAGGTTGAAAGGCAAGCTCACCCCGGGAGGAAGAACAGGGTGTGTCTCCACACGGGCTAAGGTGGAGTGATGCCATCCACACCTCAGTTTGCCTTTCCTATGCCTTCACCTCCGCCTCACTAGGCTCTGATTCACAGATTTTGCAGGGCTACCAGCCCAGTTCCCTGGCCTCCCAGGTGCCAGGTTAACTGGCTGCCTAGGCCCAGCGGGGTTGTTCAAGTTTCCATGGGTCACCTATCCTTGTAAATGGGGACAGAGATCCAAAATGGGGGTGGGTGGGTGGGTAGTTTGTCTTAGGTTACACAGCCAGTTGTGAAGGCCTGTTGGTGAAACTGAGGCATAGGAATGGGAAATTACTGACCATGGTCATTTAGCTAGCTAGTAGATTGAAGTGGGGAAAACTGAGGTTTGGAGAGGTGAAATGGTTTGCCTACACCACCAGTTCAGAAGTGGAAAAATTCAGGATGGGTCCTAGGAGAGAGCTCGTCTGTCACTGGACTTGAGCTCCCACCACCAACCCCTTCCCCTCACCTCTTCTAAGAAAGAAGCTACCGTGGGTCACCCCCTGTTTGCTGAGTCTCAATAACCCCGAACTGGTGGCTCCCGCCCCTCTGCTCAGCCCCTTTAGATCTTATCACTCAGCTCCCAGAGAAAGCTCCTCACCTGGTGTCCATCCCCGAGACCCACCGTGTGCACAGGTGCATGGGTGGGTGGAGCCAGAGGACATTCCAGGAGACAGGAGACAATGGCAGGGTTAAGAAGGCCATCCTCTTTCGCACCTCCTGATTCCTCCATTTAGTAAATCATTCTCCCAGGCTGCACAAAGCAGCCATTGAGCAGGTGTAGTCCGTGCCCCGCCCCCGCCCCCCCCCCCCAATCCTGTGCCACAGATAGGTAGAGGCTACTCAGGTCGCTGAGTGTCCGGGTGGCAGGTCCTGAGTTCTCTGCCCTCCCCTCTGGCATGGGGATCAGGTTACCCCATCTAATCCCTGCCCCTCCATCCACCCTCTTTGTGCCCATTGTAATTTATAATGGAGGCATGATGCAACCTGCTAATTACATTGCTGGATTTCCAACACATCCCTGCTCCTCTGACTCAGGCATCGGGCAGGAGGAGCAGCCGGCTCTGCTTTGTGGCTTATCAGGACCGGGTTATTCAGCTCACACCCGACCCGCCTCCCCCAGCCTCCCGTCTTTGTTAACCAGAGCCTTGCATCACCACCCGCTTTCCATTTCTCCGGAATTTTTTTTAACGGCTCTTTTTTATGAGCCGCTCCATCTTGTTAGCTAATGAATGACTGTGGGCCGGCTATGAAGATTGCTTTGTGCCTCTATTAAATGTTACATGATCGCAATTATAAGTTAACAAGGGATAGCTAATAAAAAAAAAAGATAATCTATTTTGCGGCCTGGGGCAGACATGCGACTCACTGCCAGGTTCTCAGGCTGAATAATTCAGAGCCTTGGGGACCACAGGCTGGACAGGCCATCAAAGCCAGGGAAGTAGGGAAGGATGGCCATTCCAGGACTCAGGACAGTAACAATGTTACCTCCACTCCTCTAAGGCAATCCCCCCGCCCCAGGGCACCCAGGCCCCTACAGGCAGGTGTCTGGCTTACTGTAGTTGCTTCCCAGCAGCCCTTGGTGTCCATCATTGCCCTGTATCCTTGCTCCACAGTGAGGCAGAGTGGTCTTTTAAAGATAGATGGGGGGAGGGGTGTCACACCACTGCGGCCCTTTGGTAGTGCACCAGACCTGTCTTGACCACTGAGCCCCCTTATTAAACGTTGTGCCTTCAAGGAGCCTTTCCACGTCACAGCTGCCCTCTCTAAACCTTGCTCAGACCGGACTGGGAGCAGCTTGTTGACACAGAAGAATGTGAATGCAGCAAGAAGGAAGGAAGGAAGCTCCATGGACCGGCAGGATGGCTCCCCCCGAAGCCCTGGGGACTTGAGTTTGCGCCCCAGTTCCCACAGTGGAAGGAGAGAACTGACTTCTGAAAGTTGTCCTCCGACCACCGCCATTTAAAAATGAAGCTCCCGGGGTCCCAGGGTAGGCCCAGGCTTCCCCATTTCCACATGCACACCAGCATCCCATGTACACTGTGACTCGGTGTCCTACCCTTCTGCTGGCAGCCACTCCCCACACTAAGGCTGTGCACTCCCGCCGGGGCAGCTGCTCATCGCTGTGTGCCTTTCAGTGGGCACTCGGTAAACGCTCCATCAAGTGGCTGAAGCTGGGCTTGGGATGTAGCTCAGTGGGTAGACTGCTTACCGAGCATGCTGAGGACCTCGCCCAGTCATCAGCTAAACCTCTGTCAATCCCAGCACTGGGAAACTGGAAGCAGGGGAACAGTAGGTTCAAAGCCACCCTCAGCTACATAATGCTTTAAGCCTGAGCCACATGAGACACTGTCTTTTAAGGAAAGTTGCTGAAATTAAATATTCTCCAAGTACCAAGGGTATTGGGCTCATTACTAGGTGCCTCTCATTTGCTGCTTGCTATATTTATCCATCTTCCGTTGCTATAACAAAAATACCTAGGGTGGGGCACAAAGGTACTTTATACAGAAGAAGAAGTTAATTTATAGAAGCTCACAGTTCCAGAGGCTCAAAATGCCTGATTGGCTTTGGGAAGGGGTTCATGGTAGATGGTAGCCCGTTGGTAGGCAGTGATACATGTAGAAGAGATCATACAGAGGTCAGAGAGACTCAGGGAGCAGGCTAGCTCTTTTCAACTGTCTCTTCTTGGGGTGAACTGACTTCCTGAGACCAGCATTAATTCTTTCTGGGACTAGTGACAATATTCAAATTATCGGACCCGACATCTTCCCATCAACGTGGCCAAGGAGACATTTGACTCTCCATTTGAAAGCAGAGGCAACTGGGGTTCTGAGAGCTAAAGCCTATCAGTGCTGGGGTGGACCAGTCTACCCCTGGGCTCTCAACCAACTGCTGAGGCAGGTTGAGAGCTGTGTCCAGGTTTCTGTGTCCTGGCTGTGGTAGGCAGGCAACCGCAGGCTGGGTGACAGAGGAACGCCCCTGGAGCGCACCGCCAAAGGGCATCTTCAAATGCTGTGGCAGAGCTGTGGGCACCAGGAAACCACAGCTACCCACATCTGGGTGGTCTGGACCAGCCCTGAGCAGGAGGCTGAGTTAGAAGTCTGAGGGCCATGCGAGAGTGTGCAGGAAGTCAGACAGGGGGAGGTCTGTACCGATCCTACCCCGAGAAAGCCTCAGCCGGTGGCAGGGCTGACTACATAATTTGCAGAAAGAAAAGAGAAAGACAAAAGCAAAAAGCAAACCACAAAGCGAAATTAAGAATTTTAAGCAGGCAACAGCGGGGCCTTAAACCAAAAGTGGTCCCTTCAGACCTCACTTCTAGGCCAGTCCAGGCCAGTGGGTTATTTGCCCACTTCCTGCCTCAGGAGTCTATGGCAGGTGCTTCCATGTAAAGATCTGGTCCCTTGTTGCCTAGTAGGGCCCATGTAACTCAGTGTGAGGTAAGACTGGCTAGCCCAGGGACTGGGCATCTGGAAGTCTCCTGCTGTGGTCCTTCTGCTAGCTGTGGAGGCAGCCAGCGAGCCACTGCTGGAAGGTCAGGCAGGCGTGAGGGCTGAGCCTCTCTGAGACATAGTTATTGATTCCATTTATGTTGAGAAAGGGGCCCGAGCCCCACCAAAGGCACCCGGAGTCCCTGGTTGGGTTATTGCGGGAGATCTTAAGATCTCCAAGTTTTGTGGTCTCCAGAGGTGGGTCTGCCATCCCCCAAAGATGGAGGCTGGCTCTTAGCAACCACGAGGACCATGTGGACTGGATCTTATTGTCCTTTGCTCCGCATGCCACATACCCTAAGGGGATGGGTGGATAGGATGTGTGGGGATCCACTTGTAGGCTGTAGGCACACAGACAGATTTGTGTGGGAGGCACCCGTTTTCCACCTAGTGTACCCTAGGTACTTACACACACAGCGTTCATGCATGTGGACTGTGCCGTCGACACCTGACAAACCCTTTGTCCCCATGTCTCCAGTTGGTCATGCTGCCCATTCCAGGTCCCAGCTGCGGGGCTGAGGAGCCTAAGGACGGGCTGCTCCCTTTGTGTCGGACTCTTCTGTCCCTCAGTCTCTATGTCCTTGGACAACTTGTATAGTGTCCTCACTTTAGCTTTGTGCCTGTAAGCAGGACTCACTGGCTGCACTTCCTAAATACGCAGGAGGAGTCTAACAAAAGCACATTGTTACTTTTATCTCTGTGGCCGCCACACCAGACACCAGGGGTAGCTTGAAAGTAGGGCTAAAGGCCACTGCCATTCATCACCATAAACGTGATGGGCAAGGTTCTAACTCAGCTGTCTGGACCACAGAGGTGAGCAAGGTTCAGGTAAGGTACCACACCCTCCCCCCCAGCTCCCCAGACTCCTTAGAACACCCCCCCCCACAGCCTGATGATAAATCCCCATTTGGAACACACACATGGTAGGGCCACTGGAGGGGGGTGGGGAGGGGGGCACCTACAGTTCTCCAGGACCATGGGGCTAGCCCCAGAGGCCACCCACCCACTGCAGGGACTGGCAGCCATGCAGGGCAAGGTAAATCACCCAAGATTGCTCTCTGGAATGTGGTGGCTGTGAAAGGTAACACGCATATTACTGCTATGTAAACATAGTTAAACTATTTACAAGACAGGCCTAGGCCTGGGGGCCCCAGGAAGTCCCTGCCATGTGGGGTGTGGGAGCTACCCCTCTTCCAAGTTCTGCTGGCCACAAGGGTGAAGAAGATGATCCTCGGTTTTTTCTGGCAGCCACACCACCCAAGGCCCCCTCGTTGGCCGTTCATTGGCCCATCTACTGTCTGTTTGGAGGCTAGGCCATAGCACAGTCCTGAAGGCAGACAGGACAGCAGAGCCCCCCACCGTCTTGTTTTGGAGCAGTGTGCAGAGGGAGCTTTGTAAGTAAGCGAGGAATTTACCCTACATCCCAAGGGGGCCTCAGGACATATCTCCATGTGGGATGTGAAGGAAGAAACTGAGGTAGAAGCCCCATGCTGCCCCGAGGAGCCCCAAGACAGATGGGAGAACCAGCGTCTGTCCTCCAGAGCCTCACAGCTTCTACCTCTAAGCTCATAGCCCCATCCCACCCAATCTAAGAACCAAGGCTTGTCTTGAAGGCTCCAACGTCTGCCCTTTCTTGGGGGTGACTAGACCAGAAGGCCCAAGGCTCTGGGCATGAGCTGCTCTGAAGGGTGAAGCCCCCAAGGGTGGCTGAGCTGTTGAGGCAGCTGCAGATTCATAGCAGGGCTGGACCCTTCTCTGTGCAGGACTGCTCAGTCTGCAGCCACTCAGACCCAAGTAAACACACAGAGGCTTAAATATTGATTAAAACTGCTTGGCCATTAGCTCAGGCTAACTGCTGACTAACTCTTGCATTTAAACTCAGCCCATTTCTGTTAATTTATATGTTGCCACGTGTTCCGTGGCTTTACCTGTGTGCCATTACATGCTGCTCCCTAGACGGCAGGCTGGCATCTCTCAACTCAGCCTTCCTCTCCCCAGAATTCTCCTTGCCTGTTTATCCTGCCTATACTTCCTGCCTGGCTACTGGCCAATCAGCTTTTTATTTATCAACCAATCAGAGCAACACAATCACAGCCTACAGAACATCCCACAGCACCCATGTCTTCTCCCAGAAGTCATCACCTACTAGCTAAATTTGAAAAGCTGGCCAGCTTCCCAAAGAGGCCAAAGTTGATAAATGCCAGAGGCATGGCTTATGAATGGAGGTGC
Source organism: Peromyscus californicus insignis (assembly GCF_007827085.1). Classification (NCBI taxonomy): domain Eukaryota; kingdom Metazoa; phylum Chordata; class Mammalia; order Rodentia; family Cricetidae; genus Peromyscus; species Peromyscus californicus. The sequence continues at coordinate 60,833,872 of NW_026294491.1, forward strand.
TGCTGTCCTCTGAGCTTTCCTCCTGGCCCTTCCAGGCTCCCGTTCTGCCTGTCTGCGAGCTGCTGGCTGCCTCTCCTCCAGCCCCAACACCATGCTCAGGGGAGCCTCCCGGGTTTGCTTCTATAAGCCCTGGGTCCAGAGTGACCCCTCATCCTCTCTCACTCATCCCGACCCTGAGCACCTGTACCTGAACCTCCCTGAGGAGCACTGCCCATGAGGCCTCCCTCTCCCCTCCCAGAAGCCCTGCCGACCCGATGTGGCTGCTCCAGCTGACTGACTTGTATCCCTAGCTACTTAGTTGAGGGTCATCTCTGAAGGCCTTTCATGCACTTGCTCCTGGTTTGGTGGCTCACACATATTCTCTCAACTCCCTACTACTGGGGAGTGGGAGTTATTCTGGCTCTCTTACTCTGGGGAGGAAACTGAGGCTGGGGAGAGTGGGTTAGATCCCAGGGTCACATGGCTGGTGACATGGTAGGACATATTCTGATATCAATGTTCTGACTAGTGTACTGCCTTGTCCATATGACCACACACCCTGAGGAACAAGAAGTGGTGCGTTCTCCATCATGCTGGGTCAGAAAGGGGTCAGGTAGGTATTTATTCATTTGTTTGTTTGTTTGTTTTTTGAGTCAGGGTTTCTCTGTGTAGCTTTGCGCCTTTCCTGGATCTTGCTCTGTAGACCAGGCTGGCCTTGAACTCACAGAGATCCACCTGGCTCTGCTCCCCCTCCCCCCAGTGCTGGGATTAAAGGCGTGTGCCACCACCCCACTGCCCGGCCAGGTAGATCTTTAAAGGAACAGCTTACTACATTGATTGATTGATTGATTGATTGATTGATTGATTGACTGATTGATTGATTGATTGATTGTATGTGTGTGTGTGCGCACCCTGAGTGAGTTCATGTGTACCATGTGCATGCAGGTGCTCGAGGAGGCCAGAAGGGGGTGTTGGATTCTTTGGAACTGGAGTTACAAGTGGTTATTAACTGACTGTGGGAGTTGGGAACTGAACCTGGGTCCTCTGTAAGATCAGCATGAACTCTTAATGGCCAAATTGTCTCTCCAGCCCCTGACATAAGCCTTAAGGTCAGTTGAGTAAATTCCTAAGAATACAACTGGGGATCCTTTGGGAAGACCACAGTTTGGATTGTAGGAGACTGCCATGTGGTCTTCCCAAGTGGCTGGAGCATTTTCCATCCTTCCAGCAATGATGAGAGTTCCTGTTGCTCCACATCCTCATTAGCTGATGGTGTCAGCTCCTCGGACTTTCAAATCTTTCTAACAGCATCCATACAGGAGACCAAAGTGAGGTTTTGAGAAGGGGCATAAGTGTTCCCTAGATCTCCATGTTCTCTAGATCCCCCATCATTAGCCCAAACCATAGGACCAGTATGGTCATATGTTGGGTAGAAATGCAACCTGCTACTTCTGGGTCAAGTGGTTTCAGAGCCAGGGCTCTTCCTCTATCTGCGTCTGTAACCATGGCTGACATTTGAGATTGCCAGTGTTCAGGGTCCCAACACAGCTCCACGGAGCCGAGCCCCTGCCAGTCTGCCTTGACCGTGGAGTATGAGCAAGAAAGAGGACTTGGTGGTTTCAGGTCAATGTGTCACTGTGGCATAACATGGCCCATCCTGCCCCACAATCAGCCAGAGGTCATGTGGTTGGTGAGGGAGGCCCCCAAACTGCTTAAAGAATAATCTTTTACTTATTTATTTAACAATTCTGTGCTGGGGATGGATCTCCAATGGAGAGGAAGAATTCAATTTGGGGTAATTTTATTTTTGTTTGTTTGTTTCTGGGATAGGGTCTCACTATGTAGCCCCTGACTGGCCTGGAATTCGCTGTGTAGACCAGGCTGGCCTTGAACTCAAAGAGACCTACCTGCCTCTGCTCCTGAGTGCTGGAATTAAAAACTACCATACCTGTCTACAATTTATGTGTGTGTGTGTGTGTGTGTGTGTGTGTGTGATTTATTCATTTTGTGTTTGTGTTGGGCGAGGGGTATATGCGTGTAGCGGTACACATATGAAAGTCAGAGGATGATTTTTGGGAGTTAGTTCTTCACCATGTGGATCCCAGGCATAAACTCAGGTCATCAGTCTTGATGACAGGCACCTCTATCCACTGAACCATCTCCTAGACCCAGAGAGGGAGAATTTACAAAAACTAATACCTAATGAGTCCCATCATGGCCCCTAGTTACAGTATGGACGTTATCTCACACACTCTCTGCCTGTCCCCAAGGAGTGCTCATCTCTAACTGTATGCTATCAATACTCTCTGGGGGAGGTGACAGACAACTTTCCCAACAATAGTGCTGTCCTTACAAGATGCTAAAGAGCCAAGCCAAACCCTCAAAAAGCAGAGAAAGTCCCCTCCCAAATGCCCCCAGGTTCCACCGTCCAGAAGGTAGCGGCCAGTTTAGATCTCAGTCTGTTCAGAGGACACACCCCCCCAATGTCCAAATAGTCCCCATTCCAAGGCGGTGGGCTGGCTCCTTTACAGTGACTGTTGTACCGTGCTCATGGGACTCAGAACCCACACCTTGACCTCATTAGCACAATGTTCTAGTCAGCAGTCTTAGGGAAATGTGATGATGTTAATTATGCACTGATTTATTTAATTCCTGGTCTTGTAAAATGAGTGCCGTTGCCTGCCTTCCTTCCCTTCCCCCAGGGCTTCTAAATTCCTGGGGGCATGGCAGGAGGTGGGGCTGGAGGAGCAAGAAAAGCAAGCAGACTGGACTTGGTCACCTAGAGTCACTTGCTAGCTCCAGTGACCCTGAGTAACCTCCTTGAGCCCAGGATTGGGTAAGGATTATGAGTTTGGCACAGGGCCTGCCCTGGAGGAAGCTCTCAGTAAATGGTAGCTTCTGTTATCGTTGTCGTTAATTATTATTTTAGTCTATCGACTGAAGGATCGTCTCCTCTGCTCCATGTCTGCACCCGACAAGCATCAGCAGGGAGGAATGCAGTAGAATTTTCTGCCATGAAGAGAGGGGTTCAATATCTGCACTGTTCAATATGGAGGCCCTTTGCCCCTCTGCCTTGGGCAGCTGAACAGATAGATACACAGGAGTCATCTGCATCCAGTAGTGACTGTATCAACAGCACAGATGCAGAGGCCAAGAGCACAGGGTCCTGGCTAGACCATCCATCCAAATTAGAGAACAGAAAGTCCAAACCTGGGACGTACTTAAGCAACATTAGCAGCATGGTGACTCGGGGACTCTCTTGAATTCTTTCTCTGGGCATCTGTCTCCCAGGGATGCAGCTTCTTTTATTTTTATTTATTTCTTTAATTTCATTGCTGGAGATCGAACCCAGAGCCTCACACGTCAGTCAAGTATTCTGCCTATGGACTATACTTCTAGTGCTTTTTGCCTTTATTGTTGTTATTGTGGGTGTATGATGGGAGGGGTGCACATGCCGTGGGCATGTGGAGGTCAGAGGACAACCCTGTGGAAACGACTCTTTCCACCTTCACATGGGTTACAGGGATCAAACTGAGGTAGCTGTTAGAATTCCTAGCCACTCCCCCAGCTACATGATCTAATAGCCAGGTAAGATGACTAATCCTAGGGACTGATGTCCTACGTAATCCATGCACTGAGTGATCATGTAATCTGCATGCAGCATGATCATGCAATCTACGCTCATGTGTGGCATAGCTATGTATGCCCATATTAGCATGTGTGTGGGGGGAGGTGGGTGCGGGGTGGGAAGAAACCTATAAAAGCAGGTTCCACCTATTCCTTCCCTCTCTTCCTGTACGGTCATTCCATAGGTCTATGCACACCCTTTCTATTCCTTTCCCTTAATAAACTCTTATGGTGGGTTTTGTTGTGCCTCGTGGCTTCTCTCGAATGGTAAACAGAGCCACTTAATAAATAACATTGCGCCGCTTAATAAATAACAGTGGCCAGGCTCACACGATCAGCACCTTTACCCTCTTAGTCATCTTATTGGCTCCCTCTTTTTAACATTAAAATATTTTTAGAGATTTACTTTATTTATTTATATGTGCAGGTGTGAGAGACAGTGTCTGGATAAATAGCCCAGGTTGGCTTTGAACTTGCATTATGGTTAATATTGGTTGTCAGTTTGACAGGGTTTAGAACTACCACAGAAACAAACCTCTAGGCTCGCCTGTGAGGGAGTGTCTAGATTGAGTTAATGGGGTAGGAGAGCCATCTTAAATGTGAGTAGTACCATCATCCTATGGGCTGGGGTCCAGGCTTGAATAAGAGGAGCGCATGGGCTGAGCACCGACACTCCTCTCCCTCTGCTTCCAGACGTGCACACACAGCCCCATGTTGCTGCTGCTCTGACGGCCCTCTGACAAAAGGACTACACCCTTGAACTATGAGCCAAAAGGAACGCTTCTTTCATTTTGCCACAGCAGTGGGAAAAGTGACTGAAATACAGGAAATACTCCTGCCTCAGTTTCTTGAGTACCTGGGATTATCTCTGTGTTTCTGGATTGCAGGCCTGTCTGCTCCGTTCTGAATATCTCCTGGACCACAGCTCAGGGAGAAAGAACCTTTGCCCTGATCAGGGGACAAGGGAGAGCTGGGGACCATGGGGATAAAGAGGAGGATGTTCCTGGGGGAGGCACCAGGGTAACACACGAGAGAGGTTTGAGAAGCATCTGGTGCTGGGGTGTGGACTTCCATAGTCCCAGTCGCTCTGAGCACGGAGTTCTAGAAGTCCGATGGTGTCCTTTCTAAACACTAAGTTTCCACGGATCCATCTGCCAAACTCAGGCCAATAGTTGGCCGGGGGGGCGGGGGGGGGGGGGGGGGCGGGGCGGCACTACAGGAAAGCAGCGGGCTTCTAAGAAATGGTTGAGCTGGATGCAAGGCCAGAGCCCAAGCTGGGTCTTCGGAATTCCCCTTTCTGTCAACCAGATGAGGAACCGGCAAAATGAAGGAAGTGTTCCTTTTGGCTCACAGTTCAAGGGTGTAGTCCATTTGTCAGAGGCCATCACAGCAGCAGCAACATGGGGCCATGTGTGCACCGTCCGGAAGCAGAGGGAGAGGAGTGTCGGCCATGCGCTCCAGGTCAGAGAAGTGCTGCAAACTTGTATCCTCTGCTTCTCAGCACAGTGAAAGCCTGAGCCAGCGTGGGTGGAGAGTTTCCAACTCCAAGACTCCTTGGTGTCCCTAGAGGCACAAATTTCCCCCAGAGTGAGAACCCAAAGTCCTAGGCTGCATCCTGCTCACTACCTGCTGGGTCCTCATAAAAAACAGCAGCATTAGCCAGGCAGTGGTGGTGCTCACCTTTAATCCCAGCACTCGGGAGGCAGAGACAGGCAGATCTCTGTGAGTTCAAGCCCAGCCTGGTCTACAGAGCGAGATCCAGGACAGGCACCAAAACCACACAGAGAAACTCTGTCTTGAAAAAAACCAAAAACCAAAAAAGAAAAAGAAAGAAAGAAAGGAAGAGAGGGAGGGCAGGAGGGAGGGAGAGAGAGAGAGAGAGTGAGAGAGAGAGAGAGAGAGAGAGTGAGAGAGAGAGAGAGAGAGAGAGAGAGAGAGAGAAGAAAGAGAGAGAGAGAGAAAGAAAGAAAGAAAGAAAGAAAGAAAGAAAGAAAGAAAGAAAGAAAGAAAGAAAGAGCGAGCAGCATTAAGAATCTTCACGGAGTGGCCTGAGAGTGTCTCCTTCTAGAGCGGTGCTTCTCCTCCTTCCTAACTCTGCGGCCCTTTAATATATTCCTCCTGTGGTGACCCCCAACCATAAAGTCATTTCATTTCTACTTCATAACTGTAATTTTGCTACTGTTATAAATCATAATATAAGTATCTGATATGTAGGATATCTGACATGTGACCCCCCAAAAGGGTTGCGACCCACAGGTTGAGAAGCACTTATCTAACTCTCCTGACCCGGTGTTGGAGACCCCCACTTCTGTAGCCAGGAGCAGCACAGCCACCTGGCCAACGAGGAAGGAAGGTCACAGTCCCCCATGTAACATCAGGGCGTGGGACAGGAGTGGTAGACCATCTTCGCATCCCTTTCCCCGATTTAGGGCAAGAGATGGCGAGAAACCAAGACTAGGTTTCGGGAAGGACTTCCGGCTGGTGAGAAATGCAAAAGTGCATTCAGGAGGCGGCTGTGTTCAGGCTGGGGACCAGGCTGAGGGGAAGAGCTCCAGCAGAACGGAATGAGGGGCAATGTGGGATTTAGCTACAGAAGAAATCAGTTTGCTTCTCAGTTGGATTTGGGGTGAATCCTGTTTGGTTGTGATGACGGGAGCGTGCAGTGGGAGATCAAGCCAGACCAGGTGACTGACTGCCAGCTAGAGACACGGTCGCCCCTGTTAGCAGGCCCAGAGGGAAGGGCCCCCAGCTTCTGCTCAGTCTGCACTGCGCTCTACCACAGAGCACCTGGGGAGACAATGAGAGACTCAGTTCCTCCCAGAGGTCAGCACTCTTCGGACAAGACCCCATGTCCTCGGACGGCCTTTCACAGCAGAATCTCGGCCTTTGAAAGACCTCTGCTTCAGACCACCCAGCTCAGGGTCTGGGGAGGATGGAGACCACTGGAAGCTGCAGTAGAGCTGGGGTCAGCTGGTGAGCAGGTTGACTCTGGGATCCCCAGCCCCTCCCCCACTGTCCTGGTCACTCGTCTCATTTCTATGATAAAATATCTGACCCAAGCAACTTAAGGAAGGGTTTGTTTTGGCTCACAGATGTCAAAAAAATGTGTGTGTGTGTGTGTGTGTGTGTGTGTGTGTGTGTGTGTGTGTGTGTGACACATGCCACAGTGTGCATGTGATACAGTAGGCAAGCACATGTACTATGGCACCTGCGTAGTGTGTAGAGGTCAGAGGATAACTTGGGAGCCAGTTCTTCCTTCTGCCTTGGGTGAGACAGGGCCTCTCACTGTTTCTGCCGCACTGTGTACTCCAGGCTGCCCACTGAGCTTCTGGCCACTTCCCATGTCTCCCATCTCACTCCGAGAACGTTCCAAGTGAGATCATAGATGCAGGCAGCCACGTCTGGTTGTTGATGTGGGTTCTGGGACTGAATTCAGTTTTCAGCTTTGACCCACTGAACCATCTCCCTGGCTCCTATTTGAGAATATGACCCATCATGGCAGGGAAGACAGAGCGTGAGGTGGCTGGTCACATGGCATCCACAGTCAGGAAGCAGAGGGAGATGGATCCTGGCCTTCGGTGGCTTTCTCCTTTCTTCATTTTTAATCAGTCCAGGACCACAGTCCATGGGCTGGCGCTGCACACTTTGAGGGTGGGTCTTTCTACCTCAACTAATTCAATCCAGGTGATTCTAAGGCTGTTGGATTGACAATGAGGAGGAGCATCATGCTGCCGCACTTGAGGATCATTTCAAGGCCCACCCTGAGCTTCTGGAAGGGACAGGAAGGAAGCTGTCTTTGATCTAGCTGGCACCCGGCATCAGCTGAGCCCTGAGCCGAGTAGCCTTTGAGGACTTGCCTCCCTTGGACCCTGATTGTGTGTGAGAATAACCCAGGACTCTGGGCTGGCACAGCCCGGCAGTCAGTCAGCTCAGGCCAGACCCTCCCTGTGAGGAAAAAACCGAGACAGAGAGGGCTGGATGCCAGAGCGAGGAGGACCCAGTGTCCGCAGTTCAGTTTTGAACACAGAGCTCTTGTCACGAGTCCTCAGGCCCTTTCCCCTTGGACAGGGGTCCTCTGGGAGCAAGCTGTTCTCTCCATGCCACACGAGTCTCCGTTCACGCTGTCGCCTTCTGAGAGGAGCATCCCGACTTTCCTGAGAAGCTGGATTGGGGGCTCTGGGTTACCCCCAACCCCTGCATCTCGGCTAGTTCTTACTCTACTAGGGGTGCGGTGGTCCCGGGGCAGGGCTAGGGCTGAGATCTAAAGCTACCTCGTCCCTGGGCTCTTCTAGCTGTTTCTTTTCCATGTGGTTGTTCTTAAAAGTGACTGTGTGTGTGCCACAGGGGTGAGGGTATATGCACACACACCGCACACCACACACACACCTGCACACACACCATATACTGCTCACACACCTGCACACACACAAGTGATGCCTTTGGGGGTCAAACTGACAAGGGGTAGACTTTCAAAGACTCATTTTCATTGTCCACTCGACTAGATGTGGAATCAATTGGTGAGTCTGCAAGTGTGATCTCAAGGAGGTTTAACTGAGGTAGACCCTTCCTTAAAGTGGGTGGCTCCATCTTGTGGGCTGGGACCCTTGGATTGAATAAAAAATGGCCAGGGAAAGCAAGCTGCGTCCTCCTCCTCCTCCTCCTCCTCTCCCTTGTTAGTCTTTCTGGATTCGAGGAGTCCGGGTGACACACACCTGCAGCCTTGACTTTTCCACGCCCCATCATGACGGACTCGGCCCCTCCCCTCCATGATGGACTCTGCACCCTCAACCATAAACAAAACAAAGCTTTTCCTCCCATACATTGCTTTTTTTTTTTTTTGTCAAGTATTTGGTAACAGTGATGAGAAAAATAATGGATCCACGTGGCTTTCTCCTCTAAGGCCCCTAGCCTCCCTGCAGCTGGGCCTTTCCCAAAGCCACCCCAGCTAAGCAGCCCCCGCCCCCGCAACGTTCCGTGCCCACAGAGGACGGCACCCAGCTGCCCACTGCCAGGTACAGAGGATAAAAATACCCAGTGGAAAAACACATGGCTTCAGGTCAAACATTAACCTGTGGGGACTGGTGTGCCAGCCCCAGGTTCCCTCCCAGGCTGCCTGACTAACCACACGATGCTGTCAGAGGTTTTCCCTCCCTCTGGCCATCACTGAAATCCTCAGGCACTTACCGCCTGCTTCTGCCAAAAAGTGTCAGATAACTCCCAGTCCCAAGGTGTGGGTACCCCCAGCCCACAGAGTCTGGTGGAAAAAGTCTCCTCCTGCCCAGACTGGGGACATCCACCTCTTCCCCCTATGCCAAGAGACCGAGTCTCATATAGCTCAGGCTAGCCTTCAAGCTGCTGTACAGCCAAGGATGACCTTGAACTTCTGGTTCTCCTGCTCTACCTCCTGAGCTCAGTGAGATTACAAGTGTGTTCCACTGTGCCCGATCTATGCATTGCTAGGGGTCGAACTCAGGGCTTTGGGTACGCTAGGCAAGCACTCTACTAACTGAGTGACGTTCTCAGAGATACCTACAACACTTCTGAGGGTCCAGATCCCCTGGCTCTCTCAGGGAGAGCATCCTGGCCCACAGCTTCTCTATCTAATTTCTCTTTGGCTGCAGAGCCGCGCTCACTTAGAATCTGGAGGGAAGGATGTGAGGGAAAACGGAAGGGCTGCTGGAGGGAGAGACTGCAGGCCAAAGGCAGGAGGGAGGACTGGCCCTCACATGCTAGAAAGCCACCTGAAAGAGCTCTGGGCCAGAGGGAGCCAAGTGAGAAGTGCCATTCTGTGTCCCATTTGCCCTGCATGCCTGTCTGGTATTTTCTAGGACTAGGGAGGCCAGAGGGTGGATTCCTCCCATGGGCCTTCAGGACCTAGCAGGCAGGGCCCACTGTAGGGTCCCCACAGCTACCTGATGCTGATTGGCTGGGAGACCTGGCCCCGCCTCCTCCTCCCACACCTGCTAGGGCCAGTGCCCAGCAGTTCTAGGAAATGTCTGCTCTGTACATTTGAGCTGGGGCCAAATGCCCTGTTTTCTATCAAGGAAGTTTGACTGTACCACCTCACAAAGAGGATGATCTATCTGGACACACACCTGCCCAATCCTCCAGGTGGTGTGGGGGTGTGGTGGGGGGTAGTGGCGACAGACACCTGAAGCCCAGGGTATCTCCAGGGCCAGGGAAGACCTCCTGTCCTCCCGTGATGCCCACAGCAGCAGTACAGGGCCTGGAGGTATAAATATTAACTTCTAATGGGAAGTGGAAGGCTTAAGAGCGGGTCATCGAGGGCCACCTGCCTCCCAGGCTGCCAAGTGTTGGGCTGGCTCCTGGGTTTAGAGTCCAGTGCTGGACAGAACAGGGAGGCTTGGGACCCAGAGGCTCAGAAACAGGCTATTTTGCACACAGGAATTTCTGCCCCGGACTTCCAGAGGGGCTCTCTAGGGTGTTTCTCACCAGGCCGGTGGTCACTGTGCCAGGAAGGGCATCTGGAGGTAGCTTCCAAAGTCCTGGCTTAGGCAGGCTACCCAGAAGACCCTGGGAGTTCTAGGAGCCCTCCGTTTAAAGCCAAATTCTGATCTTTATCTAGTGCCTGTCACACAGAAGTTATTCCATAAAAAAGTACTTATGCTCGATGCTTCTCTCCTCATTGGGCCTCAGTTTCCCTATATGAAATAGGAACACTCACACCCATTCACAGGACTGAACGAGGTACTCTTTAGATAGATGTTGCTTGGGGCTTGCTGGTCTCGTCACTCCTAGCTCAGTTGTCATTTATGTCCCCGGTTCCCTCATTTGGATTTGGTCTGGATTTTGGTCCCTAGAGATCTGGGCTGGAGGTCCAGGGCTCCAAGCATGCATTCCTTCCCTCGGTGCGGACACACACCAGGTCTTGCCCTCCCCGCCCCGACAACGGCCAGAACCGCATCACAGCCTCCCTCATTATCACGCTGACATTTGTTTTGGCTCTTGCAGCAATGACCTGTTGAAATGAACAAAGGCTGAGGAGGGAGGACCAATAATAGGATGGCCGGGAGCCCAGCTTTGGAAAGAGCCGCAGGCAGAGGTGTTGGTCCGTGCCCTGACCTCGGGCCGGAGGAACAAAGCTCCCGGGGCAGGGAGGTGGATGTGAGGTGGAGGTCAGGACGGGGCTTCCCCTAGCTGAAGACCCAAGCTGGGGGAGGGTGGCTTGCATCTGGATGCCATCTGGATCAGAGCAAACACCCAGGGCCACTCAAGGAAATGCTTGAGAGCAAATCAAACCCTGCCCGAAATCACCACCAAGCCCTTGAAGCAAATGTCTGAATGTCTGAGGGAGAGGAATGTGTCTGAGGAGAGCTGGGGGTGGGGAGCCAGAGTTGGGAGGAGGAGAGGAAGGGGAAGCCTGGGGCCCCCCTCAACCCTGTAGACACGCCCTCTAGGAGGGTGTGAAGAATATGGGGATCCCAAACACGAAGGGAGTCTGCTGTGCCTCAGAATCCTGGGTATCTGACCCCCTTGTCAGACCCTGGCCTCTTCAGGGCTGCTGCCCTTCAGGTCAATGGCTGTCCACACTGACCGAGCACCTACTGGTGATAGTCCCAGAGGAGATCTCAGAAGCATGGCTTAACCAGTGTGGGTTCCCTGGAGTCTGACGGGCTGGGATCCACGACTTGCTTTGCTCCATTCCTGATGGCCAGCCTGCTTGGTCCACTCGTTCTCATATCTGTGTAAGCTGTAATCTTGCAGCTGCCTGGGGCCCCTGGAAGCACACATGGCCAGTGCCCATCTTGGGGCAAGGCAGTGGACTGTGGGGGAGTCCTCAAATCTTTGTACAGTCTGGAAACTGTATCTTCTGGATCTGCCCTGTAACAAGCAGACAATTGACCCAGCACTGGCTCGATCCAAGGGAGGTGTTTGATGATGACCCCTCAAGGAAGGGGCCAGGATACACTAGCCCTAAATACCAGGCACCTGCAGCACCCAGACATACCAATGCTTTCCTATCACTTCCCTACAGACCAGGCCAGGCAGGCACATTGGGCACATGCATGCCAAGATGTAAGTGTCTTTGTGTGTGCCACATGGGTATGCAATGCATGTTTGTTTATGTATGTCTGGATGTGTTTATTGGGCTGGTTTATGTTTGTGGAAATTTTCTTGTGTGAAATACATGCATATGGTGTGATTGTATTTGCATGTAGTATCCACATGTGACTTGCATATTTTGTATGTACAGGTATAGATTTGTGTACATATGCATGCTTTTTCAGATTTATTTTTAATTCTGTGTATGCATTGTGTGAGGGGGTATGCAGATGCCTGAGAAGGCCAGAGGCACCCAGTTCCTTAGAGCTGGAGCGACAGGAGCCTGTGAATCACTTGTTGTGAGTGCTGGGGACTGAACTTGGGTTCTATGAAACAAGCACTCTTACCTGCTGATTTGGCCTCTCTGAGCCTCCATGGGCCCAGGGGGACCTGCACCTGCTGAGGCCTGCCTGCTCCATGAGGCCTGGGATAAAGGGAAAGAATGACAGGCTGCCTGGTCCTCACCAGCTGGGTGGGCACAGGGGCCCGGTGAGCCTCACTTGCCCCTAGGAGCAGGGCTTGGTCGGCCCTCCCTAAGCAGTGTCTTCAGAGACAAAATGGAACCCAGAACACAGTAAGAAGATGAGGACCGACCTAGAGGAGACTGGCATTTGAAAGTGCTCCCAAGGGCCAGGAGAGGTCTGATGGGCACAGGCCAGCTATCTGCCACAAACTTGTGCCTAAACTATGACTAAGTTACTTCACTCTGTCATCTGGAAAATGGAATCATAACAGTACATGCCTCAGTTCTCCCATCTGGAAAATGGTATCGTAACAGTACATGCCTCAGAGGTCTATTGTAAAGTCTGAAACACACTGTTACAGAGGAAGTGCTTTGCGCCTGGATCTACAAAGTGCTGCACAGATGTTATTGTTCTCATAACATGATAGCCACTGGGTTAGCTTTAAGTCCATGGAAAATTATGAGCAGCAGTTGCAGGGAGATTAAAAAGGATGCAAAGGAAATCAAGAGAAGGACCTGGCTGTCAGTGCATCCCCAGGGTCACCTGTCATTCCCATCCAACTAGGATGCCATGGGGGCAGGGACAGCAGGGGACAGAACAGTACAAGGGTGTCTGTTTCTACAAGTGATCGTGGTCACTGCTGCTCAGTTGAGACTGGTGCATTTGTAAGGAACCTTCTAGATCTAGCAACCCTGTGTGGATAAACAAGGAGGATAAAGACAAGAGAAACAAAACAAAATCATTGAGCACATCAGGTAGAGAACTGAACCTCACCGCCAAAACACGGATGCGCTTTAAGGCTAGAGTAAGGCATCAGCATCTTTCTCAGAGGTACCACACATGCTAGGGGCTCCTAGAATGAGAGCACCAGGGGACAGGAGCTTTCCTCCCCCTACACCCCCACCCACCCAGCCCAGGGATGACTTTAAGGAAGAGTTGGGGCGTGTCCTGATAGCCACACCTGGGTTTCAGAGGAGCTGGGCTGGGGACCATGGTGGCTATAACTGCCTTGCTGGTCCCCTCCTTCCCCACAAGAACCGGCTTTGTGGCTAAGAAGGTATGTGAATGTAGTTAGCCGAATGCACACGGAAGTCAAAGGCGGCGCTGTTAAAAGCCTTTCACATGTCCTAACTCTCCTCTCTTCAGTCCAGTCCTCACCACAACCTGTTTGGATGTCCATGTTAAATTAGATGGAGTCCACTAAAATTAAGCAATATTGCCCAGAGCCACACAGCAGGGCCAGGGCTGGACCTCAAGCATCCTGACCCTTACCGTCCTGTCCTGAGCGCTGATCTCTCAGGAAGGTCACAGAAACAGAGTGGGGAAGGAGACGGCATTCCTGACTTCAGAGGGACTACAAGAAAGAGGGTAAAACATGGAGGAGAAGAGTCTTGGGAGCAGCTGGCATCCAGGCCAGGCTGGATGGCCTTGACAGACGTGGCCAGGGAGAGGCTGGGTTCCACAGAGGCAGGGATTATCGGGCAAGGCATCCCTGCCAGGGCCCTAGCAACCAAGCCCTGTTTGGGCTGCCTGCGCCTGTGCCTGGCAGGTGGTTGGTAGGCCAAGGCAGAGGTGGAGCCAGGGCCAAGAGGCCTTGAGATGCCGAGCTGCTGACTTCAGTTCTCAGATCAGTCCAGAAACCAAGCCTGCTCTCCAGTTCCCAACAGGAGCACACCTGCCCGCCACCCTTCTGGAATCACATCTGTCATTCTACAAACATGAGCGCTCAAAGTGAGGTAGAAACTAGTCTGCATCTGGGATCCTGGGATTGGAATCTTGTCATCTCTTGATTGTGTGACCTGATATGAATGACTCAACAGCTCTTCGTTTCCTCCTTGTAAATGAAGGTTCGATACTAGGGTTATAAGGATTAAATGAGTTCATATCTATAAAGTGCTTGTCCTGGTCAGCTTGACACAGCCTGGAGTCATCTGACAGGGAAAGCCTCAATTAAGGAATGAACTAGATCAGATCAGCTTGTTGATACATTTGTGGAGGATTGTCTTGCTTCTTAAATAAAGCAAGAGGACCCAGCCCACCGTGGGCGGCACCATCCCTAGGCAGGTGGTCCTGGGCTGTATATAAGAAAGCTAGCTAAACATGAACTTGTGCGTGAACAAGTCAGCTAGCATTCCTCTGTGGTTTCTGCCTTTGAGTTTCTGCTTGAGTTCAGCCCCAACTTCCCTCAATGATAGACTTAACCTGGGCATATAAGAGAAATACATTCTCTCCTTTCTTAAGGTCCTAGTGATTGTCACAGCAATAGAGAGTGGACTAGAACAGTGTCTGACCTGATGTACATGCTCAATTCATCTAGCTACTGTCTGTCTCTGCGTTGGTGTCACTGGGGACACAAAAGACAACAACACTGGATTATGTACCCCTTGATGACCTCCAGGAGTGGTAGCAAGAGGAACAAGAGCTACCTATTGGACCTCATGGCTTTTCGGTCTTTAGAGGGGTGCATGCATGAACAGATGAGTTAATACTGAACAAGACATGTGCCTGGTCTTGGGGCACCTAACAATTGCCGGTTTAACTGAAAGCTAAGGCGATGGCCTTGGACGGTGGGGGCTGATGTGCCTTCTACTTTCCCTTCGGTCAGGGAGAGCATTTATACCTCCAAATAAGGACTGGAGCATCAGAATGGATAGAGAAGGAGGTGCCAGGGTAGTGTGGGAGCAACCCCCTCCCCAAGGCGGGGACTCTGGGTGGGGTGGAGCCACCACCACAGGTAAAGCCGCAGAGGTTCATGGTTTGCTTTCTTGTCATTCTTCAGGCTACTCTAGACAGTCTCAGGTCTGGTTGTTCAGGACATGGCCAGATACACATTCTAGCCCTTAAGGTGGCCAGTGGGTTTGCTCACCTCACGGTCAGATGCACTCTCTAGCCCTTCAGTGGTATGCTATATCAGTTACTTGTTTCATCGCTGGGTGGAAATACCCTGATAAAAGCAACTCAAGGAAGGAAGGGTTTGCTTTGGCTCAGTCCATCATTGCAGGGAAAGCATAGTGCCAGGAGCACAAGGCAGCTGCTACACTGTCCACAGCCACTACACTGTATCCACAGCTACTACACTGTCCACAGCCGCTACACTGTATCCACAGCTGCTACACTGTATCCACAGCCACTACACTGCATCCACAGCCGCTACACTGCATCTACAGCTGCTACACTGTATCCACAGCTGCTACACTGTCCACAGCCACTACACTGTATCCACAGCTGCTACACTGCATCTGCAGCCGCTACACTGCATCCACAGCCGCTACACTGCATCCACAGCCGCTACACTGCATCCACAGCCGCTACACTGTATCCACAGCCGCTACACTGTATCCACAGCTGCTACACTGTATCCACAGCCGCTACACTGCATCCACAGCCGCTACACTGCATCCACAGCTGCTACACTGCATCCGCAGCTGCTACACTGCATCCACAGCTGCTACACTGCATCCGCAGCTGCTATACTGTATCCACAGCCGCTACACTGTATCCACAGCCGCTCTACACTGTATCCACAGCCTCTACACTGTATCCACAGCCGCTCTACACTGCATTCATAGCTGCTACACTGCATCTGCAGCTGCTATACTGCATCCACAGCTGCTACACTGCATCCGCAGTCGCTACACTGCACCTGCAGCTGCTATACTGTATCTGCAGCTGCTACATTGTATCCACAGCTGCTATACTGTATCCACAGCCAGGAAGCAGAGAAAGACATAAATGCTGTGCTCAGCTCAATGTTTCCTTTTTATTCTGAGACCTCAACCCACAGGATGGTGCGGCCCACATTCAGAGTGGGTCCTCCCACCTCAGTTAACCTAATCTAGATAATCCTTTGTGGACACCCCCAGTGTCTTGTCTGTTCAGTGGTTCTAGAGCCTATGAAGTTGACACTCAAATTAAACATCACAGGTGGCTTCTGATGCCTTTCTGTGACTTGACTCCTTGATGGTGGGGGTGGGGGTGTTGCTGATGACAACAAAGACAGATACATGTATATCTCATGAATCCCTGTGCAGTCCAGGGTCTTCAGACCGTAATCCCCTTGGCACTGGGGAGAATCTTGGCCTGTCCTCTGTTAGTTATTATGTGATGCTGTGTTATTCATTAAGCGGCGCTATTTACCATGCGAGAAAAGCCACATGAGGCACAATGAAACCCACTATAAGAGTTTATTAGGGGAAGGAGAACAGAGGGGAATGTGCTTAGGCCTATGGAAATGGTCATGCAAAGAGAGAGGGGGAGGATTCTGTGTTCTGCTTTTTATGGATTCCCCTGCACATGCGCATATGGATTTACATAGCTATGTCACACATGCACATAGATTATGTGATCACGCTGCACACAAATTACGTGACCATGCAGTGCACAGATTATGTAAAATGTAAGGCCCTGGGATAACCAAGCATCCTGCCAGTGCATGTGCGGTCATGGGGGCGGGGCTAGAAATTCCAACACTCTTGACCCACATGTGGCCAGGCATACCCTCAGGTCCTACTATAATCCAAGTGCACATGACCCATTAGGTTTCTCCCATCCCACCCTTATGCCCTTATTCATGCTGTGGATATTTGTTGAGCATCTGTTGGATACCAGGCATCATTCTCAACCTTCTGTGTAGTAGGAGACATCCCACTTACAGATGAGCCAGGCATGGTGGCACCTAGCTGTCTGTAATCTTGGCATTCAAGAAGCTGAAGTATGAGCTTGTGGTGCAAACTTGGAGACCCTAGCACCCATGTGAAAAGCCAGGGACCCAGGCATACATCTATAACCCCAGTGTTGGGGGATGGGGAAGGTGGGTTCTAGCACTCACTAGATATCTAGCCTAGCCAAACAGGTAAGTTCCTCGTTCAGTGAGAGACTGTCTCAAAAAAAAAAAAAAAAAAAAAAAAAAAAAAAAGGAAGGAAGAAAGGAAGGAAGGAAGAAAGAAAGAAGGAAGGAAGGAAAAAGAAAAGGGTGGGAAACATCTGTCCTAGTCAGGGTTTCTAGTGCTGTGACAACACACCATGACCAAAAGCGACTTGGGGAGGGAAAGGTTGATTTCAGCTTACAGCTCTCAGGCCATCGCATCACTGAGGAAAACCAGGGCAGGAACTGGAGCCACAGACTGAAGCAGAAGCCATGGAGGGAGGGAGCTGCACACTGGCTTGCTTCTCAAGGTTTACTCAGCCTGCTTTCTTATAGCACCAGGGCCTCCAGCCCAGGGGTGGCTCTGCCCGCAGTGAGCTGGGCCTCCCCATCAATCATCAATCAAGAGAAAGCCCTGCACGCTTGCCCACTGGCCAGTCTGGCATTTTCTCCATTGCAGTTCTCTCTTTCAAAGTGACTCTAACTGTGTCAAGTCAACATAAAAGTAGCCAGAACAGCACCCCAACATCAGCCTCTGGCCTCCTTACACACACGTACAAAATGCATAACACACACACACACACACACACACACACACACACACACACACACACACACATACACAAAACAAAAAAGTAAAAAGGAAGAAAATGGGTTTTGAGGGGTTAATGAAAGAGCCAGAAACTGGAATGTAGGAACTAGAAGCCAAATTGTACAACTCCAGAACCTAGGACATTGGATAATATCCCTTATCAATCTCCCTGCTGGGACGCTAATAGGAGTGACATTACCCAGAACACCCACTGCATGCTCCCCACAGGCCAAACATTACCCTCAGAGCTGCACATGTCCCAACTCCTTCTGTCCTCACGCTGGAGCATACCAGCTCGCCCCAGGCCACAGAGCTAAGTGTAATGGAGCCAGGCCCAGATCCCAGGTGGTCTGGCTGCAGACTTCCTCATGCTGGTCAGCTCACTGCCAGCTCCCAGGGAAACAATGCTGAGTTTTCACACAGAGACACTAGGCACTCCTGCAGGGGGATAGCAGAGTCCCAAGATACAGCCTGAAGTGAAAATGACAAGCTTGGAACACGTGACCGGAGGCCACCACGCTGTCTAAGGAACAAATAGCAATGTGGATATGGCTGACCTTGGAGGACTCAAGCTCAAAGCAAAGAGGAAAAGGCCCTGGCATCCACGAAGAGAGCCGAGACTGGGTGTGCCCTGCAGCTGCTGGGATCCCAGGACAGGCCTGAGCTCTCTTGTGCTGCTCGCTTGCTGGACTCAAGACATCTAGGTCCCTGGAGAGAATTTAAAAGGAGCGTTCCACCACTGGCAAGGAGGCCTCAGTCCTTCATGGGGCTGCCAGAGTTGAGACCTAGACTAGCTGCGGGATCAAGTCAGAAGAGACCAGAGTGGGTCCTAGCTCCAGGATGCTATGACTAGGGGACTCTGGCCCCCTCCTGGGATTCTTGTTAACACAATCTCCAAGGCTCTACCATGGGGATGGATATGCTGCTGACTCACAGGAAGTCTGGCATAGGCTCCTGGAAACTATACTTCTGTTAATTTAAAATTTATTTTTAGGGCTAGAGAGATGGCTCAGCATTATTCACACAAGCCTGGCAACCTGAGTTCAGTCCCCGGAAGCCAAGTGAAGGCCAACCGAGTGGGCTCACATCTGTAATCCCTGCACTCCGGAGGCAAGAAGGGAGGTGGACATAGGAGAGATGCTGGAGTACATAACGCAGCAGAAGAGACAAGAGAAGCCCCGATTCAATACGGTGGAAGGCGAGAACGGACTCCTGAAAGTTGTCTGACCTCTACATGTACATGCTATGGTATTCATATGCTTGCACTCACATACTCATGTATACATGGATACACACGCACACACTGAGTAACGCTTCATAAAAAGTATTTTTATATATTTTTGCAAAAGAAATAAAGAGAAGAAAGGCCAGCTAGGGTTGGAGACGACAGTGAGCAACACGCCTCCTCCTGGCTGTGTCCCCTCTGGAGGTCTCCCCAGGGGTAGCTAGTCTCTTGCCTTCCTCCTGGAGACGCTCTGGACACACACAGAGCTGTAGCTGGATAGGGAGATATAGATCATTTTTCATAACTTTATGATAAAGTCAGCGTGTTTTTAAACAGTTCAGCAAACTTGGATGGATCGTCTTTGGAGCTGACGGCTCTAGATTCAGATCTTAGCTGACTTTGGAGACTTTGAGTGACCTTGCAAGGTCTACAGCATCTCTGCGCTCCAACCCTCAGCTTTCTTATGCAAGGAGAGGGGATGATAATGACAAGCACCAGAGCCTGAGACTGGACCCCCAGCAGCACCTAAGGAGCACAGTGGCATGCACCTGTTCCCAAGGCTGGGGATATGAGACAGGAGGAACCCTAGGCTTGCCCCCAACCGGCAAGTCTAGCCAAATCAGTGAGTGCCAGGCTCAGTGAGAGATTCTCTCACAAAATAAGTGAAGAGCAGTAAAGCACCCACACACATGCACATGTGTGACACACACACACACACACACACACACACACACACACACACACACGTACACATCCACATACACAAACACAAACATGCCCAAGAAGAAATAACTGCCCTGTGCCTCCTCAGAGACAATCACAATGGAAGAGAGAGAGAGAGAGAACACAGCCAGGAGCAGTAACCTGAGAACTGTGAGAAGGGATGTTTCACTTCCTACAGACAGTGTTGCTGGAGGCTGACCCCTGCCAGCTCAGGCCACCCCCCCCCAAGAATCTGCTGGAGCTGCCCCCCCCCCCACACCTCATTAGGCAGTGAGGCCTCTGTTAGGAGCTTTGCAGCAGAAGTGATGGCCCAATTCAGTGCCTTCTAGGACTTTCCAGCTTTGGGAAACTGTGCGTGGCCGTATACTCTGAATGCTGACAGGGAATATTCCAGGTAGCTGGGCCAGTGTGGCAGACACTTGCTTTGCAGGGTAATTCACTGCTTGTTGGGAAGGCCAGTGTCATTAAGTAGAGGGCTGCTATCAGGTCTGACGCTCCTGCCTGATGGGAACTAGGGCTTTCTAGGGTATACACAGTTAAACATATTTGGGGGAGCTACCTTTTCAGTCCCAAAACTAGCTAGAAAAAAGACTGCATAGAATTCAGGGGGAAAAAAAAGGGAGGGGATGGGGAGAGTTGAGTCGAACTTGAGTTCAGATCTCAGCTCTGCAATTCCCCAGAGAGTCTCCAAATATGCCATGCGGTTTCCATGCCTCAGTTTTCTTGTTTATAAAACAGGACCTACCTGAAAGAAAGCCATCTAATGCCTGTTAGGAGACCAAACCCAGGAAGATGAGTGTGGTGGGCCCTGCCTGTAATCCCAGCACTCAGAAGGCAGAGGCAGGCGGATCTCCTCCAGCCAGGAGACCTGTTTCAACAATAAGAAACTTCCATAAGATTTGTTACATAGTGATCAACCTCTGAATTCATTGTCCCTGCCCCGCCCCCCAGATAGCCAGTTGGGATTTGCATTCTATTAGTAAATGAATTTATAGTCATGCTTTTGAGTGGTTGCCCGAAGCAGGAGTGGTCTGTGGAGATTTTTCGGTGTTGAGAACAAAATTGGGCTCTAACAAACTGAGCAATTGTGTTAGCTTCTGTTACATCACCAGGCCTGGCCTTGAGCTCTGGGGTCGTGTCAGTGCAGAAGGCAGATCAGGATGGGAAGTCTAGTGGATTCTTCTAGAAATAAAGCCTCAGGTAAGGTAGGCTAAGTTTGTTGACACTAATATGCCCTTTCCTGGCCCTCCTTTGCGTGGTCAGGCCTCTCCATACTCCAGTCCCCAGAGAGTGCAGCCCGGCCAGTGTCATGACTCACACTTTATGAATCCTGTGAACCCCAGCCTGGTTCTGACCGACAAGACTCCCACCAGATGAGTGGCTGAGACTGCTGACCAGGTGTTCAAAGTCCCTGAGGACAGGTCATGTCCCCCTCAGACTGGAACCCTCTGAGGACAGGCCATGTCCCCCTCAGACTGGGACCCTCTGAGGACAGGCCATGTCCCCCTCAGACTGGGACCCTCTGAGGACAGGCCATGTCCCCCTCAGACTGGGACCCTCTGAGGACAGGCCATGTCCCCCTCAGACTGGGACCCTCTGAAGACAGGCTGTGTTTCCCTGGAAGCAGGGCTCCTTTTCTTGTCTTCTCTTTCAGGCTGTCTCTATGGAGATGGGATGTGTTACTCCATTTCTGAGGTGATGGCCAGCTAATTAAGGACTAAGCAGGATTAAACCCCGCTCTCCGGATGCAGCCAGAGCCCTCTCCTCTACATGCAGCACCTCCCTCTCCCAATAATTGCTGTTGGTCTAGAAGCACCATGGTTGGCTCTGCTGTTTGTCACAAGTGTCAGAGGCTCGGCTTCCAAGCAGCTGCTTCCCCGTCACGGGAAAAGGGCCGTTTAAGGGCTGACACTTTGTAACTCATCTCCCCCACGGAGCTATTAGGCAAGTGAGGCATGTGCTTTTCTGAAAGCTTCACAGTTTAGCTACAGGATTAGTTCTAGCTCATTTACTCACATGTCTACAGGCCAAATGCTACAACCAGAAAAGCCCATCACCCTGCATGATCAATGTTTAATAACCACAGTTGGGTTTCAGAGAAAGTGCCCTGGCCAGCCAGCACGAAGCCACACATTAGCTCCAGGAAACCATCACAGCTCAGCTCCGTTGTCCCTTCCAGCTTCACTGCCTGCAGGTGACACTCTAGTCCTACAGGTGGCTTCCTATACACCTGCCCACCCAGGGGCAGTGGGTCCCACCAGAGCAAAGTCATGCCCACATGTCCCAAGCCTTCTGCTGGGTTTTTGTGTGCATTGTTACCACTGTCTGCCTAGAGCATCCTGAGGACTGATCATGTCTCCTTCAGACTGGGACTGTCTGAAGACAAGCCATGCCTCCTTCAGACTGCAGCTCCCTGAGGACAGGTCATGTCTACCTCAAACTGAGGCTCCCTGAGAACAGGCTGACATCTTTCCCTATTCCCACTGCAGTGTGGGCCTCTCTGGCCAGCTAGGTTCAGGGCTGCCTCGAGCAGAAGACCCAGGCTCCAGGCTCATTTGCAAACAGAGACCAGATCTCCATCCTGTTGGCAGATGTCATGAATAACCCCACTCGGCCCTTTAGGAATTAGTCTAAAATATATGATTGTATTTCAGGAGCCTTAGGGGTGTTTCTGAAACCTTGGGGCCCAAGACAGTTATAACATATGTCCATTTTAGACTTTGGAAAATAGGGCGCTATAATTGGAAAAGTTAGCACAGCCCTAAGTACAGGGAGCCGGTCTCTTTACATCTCAAATACCAGGTATTTAGGTGGCTTTCTTGGAACCTGGCATTAGGGACACGTGTGAGTGGGCCAGGCTCATTCCTGAGGAGAGAGCAGGAGTGCCTGGTGAGGGTACTCAGGCAGGCAGAGCATCCTCATCTGTGAGTCCATCTGCCTGCCTCCCAGACCCTAGACTCCCCTCCCTTTTCCTGCCCCTTCTCATCTGACACAAGATTTCCTGATTCCTGGGAGAATGTGGTAAACTCAGAGTAGGCCTTGTGTCCTAAAGCATGCTAGGCCTTGTCTCTCTTTAAGGGTGGGAAATCCCTGAGCATGGCAGCAGTGCCCTTGGGGTGCTGACACCTGGCTGTCCAGATTCAAATCTTACCACTGTGCCCACTCAGGCCAGTTACCTAACCTCTCTGGGCCTTTATTTACATGTTCATAAAACTCGATGAAAGCTCTAATATCTGCTTCCCAGAGTTGCTGGGATGACTAAAGTGGTAATTTACATAAAACATTTCACACCATTCCTGGCACATAGTAAGAGCTCAGTAAATGTTAACTGCTATAATTATATTTTAAATGGGTTAAAATATTCCCAAAGCAATGCTTCATTAGACCTTGGATTTGTGACTGGTTCTCCCCTTTCTGGAAGCCCCTCTCTAGGCCTCACTTTGACCCCTTCTTAGGTCCAGGGAATTGCTCTTTGTCCACTATAAATCTATTCATTTGTTCATTCCCCTGCATTCACACTCACGTGAGTTGTGGGATTCATCACAGCCCTCAAACCCCATTTAAAGGGCACAGCACCGCAGCTGCATTGGCAAACCCTGTCCCTGGAACCCACAGCCACACTTGTAGCTACAACTCCAAGCATTCAGTCTAGTCAGGACCACCTGGCAGGGGTTGAGAAGGCCACCGGGTTCTGGGGGAGAGGCTCCGGCTTCCCAAGACCTCCCAGAGCATCCCCAAGTTCCTCTGTAGTTGTTTAGTGTCAAGGCGTGAGGAAGTCATAGCTGCTGCTTGTGTAGAAAAGCCACAGTGGGGGTTTCCCAGACAGTGCAAAGGGCCTGAGCCATTCCCAGGGGTTTGCTTCAGTTACCGAATGCCGCGTAACAAGCCACCCCCAAAGCCAGCAGCTTCAAACAGTGATTATTTAATTGATTGTAAGTCTGTAATTTGGACAGGGTGTGGCAAGGACAGCCTGGCTTTGCTCCATAAGACCTCATCCTGGAAGTTACATTTGTGAATTGCTTCATTCTTGTGCTGGCAAGGCGGTCCAGGCTGGGGCCGAGTCTCCATCCTCTCTGACATGGGCCCTGGTGACTGGGCTGCTCAAGACTGACACTTGGTTTCAGAGAAGAATTATCCCAGAGTGAGGATTCTAAGAGACGAGCCAGGGAGCAGCTCCGTTAGTAGGGTGTTTGCCTCCCACTCACAAAACTGGAAGTTTGATCGTCAGGCCGCGTACAACACAGTGTGCTGGCACAGACCTGTAACACTAGCCCTTGGGAGGTGGAGGCAGGAGGATCAGGAGTTCAAGGTCATCTTTAGCTACTAGAGGGCCAAGGCCAGCCTGGACAACTTGAGATCTTGTCTCAGGAAAACCAAGTGAATTTCAAGAGGACGAGACCTATTACTAGAGTGCTTTCTGAGGCCCCGCCTTCACCATACTTACTATGTTCTGTCAGCTTTGGCACGTCACAGACAAGTCCAGACCACCCAAGGGCATAAATGCCATGATGGATGATCTATGGGGAAGACCAAAGTTCACCAAAAAATGGGGTTCCCAATCCAACCTGTAGCGAGATATATCCATGGAGGTCCCAGGATGACCGCTTCATTGAGAGTCTAGCAATACATTAGCAAAGAAACTCTAAAATACAGAAGGCTAACCAGACCACACAAATATGCAAGTAGGTGGCTTTCTTAAGTGGTGTGGTGGTATAAAGATCTCAGGAACCCGGGTTCCTTCAGTCTTGTGACTCTGCCTTTCTCAGTATTTTGTGTGCGCCTACCATTGCCTTTGAGTTCCCGCAGGAAGAAAAAAACCATGCCATTGACGGGACCTAATCACAGCTACATCTAACTACATGAGCAGCAGGAATATGTAGGTCTTGGTGGACAGCTTTGCATCCACCCAAAAATTTCATTACGAAAGAGAAGGAAAATACAAAGGAAGAACTGACAGTCTTGGCCCTGGGAAACAAGGGGCTAGCCCCAGAACATTTTGTCTGCCAATCTTGAGAGTCAAGACCAAGTCCTTATACGAAGAGCAGAGACTTTTTAAAACAGTCCTCATCTGTGGCTTGTGGTACCAGGGCTCTAGTGGGTGCCTCTTAGCCTGAGCTTTGCAGCCGGGAGCTAGCTGGCTTGAAGGGAGGAAGTACAATTTACTATTCCTGGCTTTATCAGCTTCCTTGGCCGTGGGCAGCCCTGGATGTCTCCAGGGTCTGGTGGGAGAGGGTCCCATGAGAGGCTACGACAATTCCAGAGAAGAATCTAATTCCAAAGCATGGAGTCTAAACTGCCTCTCAGGGGCTGGGACACAGCTCTGGACTGCAGAGGCTGAACAAGGATGGTATAACTCTGAACCCTGGTTTCAGAGAGTGTAGTGGGTAGCTGTTCTAGCTATGACCTTGAAGCACTGCCCCTAGTGAGGTAGCAGGTAACTGTAACACCTGCTTATGACCTTGAAGTACATGCCCCTGGGGCATGGCTGTGTGGGACCCTTAAGACCTGGGATGCATATGCGGGCTCTACTTGGCTCCCTCGTGGTTTTGGGTGATGGAGACAGACCAGGCGAAAAAACAGCATGGGACTGTGCCTCAGCCTTCTAGGACCCTGCAATAATCCCTCTGTTCTGTATCCTGAGTTTTTTTCTCTAATAAATCCCTTTGCCCTATAAGCAGACTCCGTGGATTGCTAGCAATATTTCTCCCATTGAGAGAGCACCTTTGCACCCACCTTCTACAGCTGGCAACAGCTGGCTGGAAGAGTAAGCTCAGTGCAAAGCCATCTGCCCGTCAAACAAAAGTGGACCAGCTAGCTGCCTGTTATCTCTGCATCAATGCTGACACCTGGCACACGTCTGGCCTGACCTGGAGCCTTTGGTGTCTCTGTCAAATGCACAATTACCTTGTAACATGCTACCCGCTAGTTTTACTATCTTTGATGGAAGGCATCTTGTTTAGTGCTAAAGTTGTTACTACAGGATCTGGGGACAGAAGCCCTTAAAAGAAAGATGGCAACACTTTTACAAAGAGAGGCGCGGACACAAAAGCTCTGTCCCAGGGGCTTTGAAGTAAAGGCGTGCACACAGTCATTCCAGGACTGGGATAAGGTAAAGCCACCAAACAACAAAGAGCAGACAGGATATAGCATCAGGCTGAGGTCCACAGTGTGAGCAGCACACCCAAGCTCCTGAAAATGATTGGTTGGTTCCTTTCTAATGGGGAGCTTCATCGGAGGCGGCGAGCTCAGATTCCCCTTCGTAGAAAGGTCCCTGCTGAACAGTGTCTAGTCCACGTATATGTCAGCAACATCGATAAGAGGCCAGTTAGCCCCACCCCAGGCTGAAAGGACAAAGGGAAAATCAGTAAGCCGCCATCCTTCCCCCGAGGCAGCCCCCTCAGAATCCTGTCATCCCACACGGCACTGGTACCCATGGAATGTAAAGCCTGATCAGTGATAACGCTTGTCTCAGGAAGAAGCACACGGACAAGATGGAACAGGGCCTGGAAGAAGGCTCAGGGGTAGGAGTGCTAGCCAAGCAAGCCTGGGGACCTGTGGTAATCCCTGGGAGCCACACAATGGGTCAGACGCAGTGAATCAACCAGCCTGGAGTACACCACACAGCAACAAGACCTTCGAGGTGGGACAACCTGACTCCTGAAAGTTGTCCTTTGACCTCCATGTGCAGAACATGGCACATGTGCGTCTGTGCATGAGCACACACACACACACACACACACACACACACACACGAGCATACACACGAGCACACACATGCAAATACACTCACACACAAATAAATAAAATTTAAAAACAAGAAAACATTTTCATTCCTGCCAATAATCAAAGAAATGTATCTGTAGATAATTAGTATCTATGTTCTATATCTATTACCGCATCTTAACATATTGAAAAAAGACTGATAAGATGGATCAGGGCTTAGGTAGCTTCCAAATCTGGCCATCTGAGGTCAATCCATGGAACCCACATGAAAGGGGAGGGGAGAACCGACTCCTAGAAGTTGTCCTCTGACCTCCACATGGGTGCCATGGTGTCCGTGCACACATAGATACACACACACACACACACACACACACACACACACACACACACACACACACAATAAATAAATGTAGTAGAAAGCAAAATGTTTCTGAAATGAAGAAATAAAATATTTTTAATTTAGAAATATATTTATTTGTGTGTGAGAGTGGTACATGTATGTGTTGTGTGTGTGTGTGGGTGGTGTATGTGTGTGAGTGGTGGGTGGTGTATGTGAGTGTGTGTGTGGTATGGTGTGTGTGTGTGTGTGTGTGTATGTGTGTGTGTGTGTGTGTGTGTGTGTGTGTGTGTGTGTGTGTGTGCATGGAGACCAGAGGACAAATAACAGGAATGAGTTCTCTCTTTTGCCACTGGGATTGAACTCAGGTGGTCAGTCTTGGTGGCAAGCGCCCTTACCTCCTGAGCCGTCTAGCTGGCCCTTAAAATAATTTTTCTAGTCAAGTGCAAGCTGGGACACCATTATAGGGCTCACCAGTCCTCATGGCCCTGCACCTCTAGGATTCTCCTGCCTGCTCCTGCCCCACCATGGTTTATTGGTTTATTGGGCTCTTATTTCCAGGGTCCCTATCCCCTGATTCAGGTGAGCCAATCAGGTTTTCCCTCTTCATGATTTGAATCCAAAGACACAGGAAGGGAGAGCTAGTCAGCAGTTCTGACTCTGACTCTCCCGCCCCGGGAGCACTGGTACCCATCCTGAGAGCCTGTGTGAAGTGAGGTGGACTGGCCAAGAAGGACTGGTTCCCACCAGTTACTGTCTGCACTTTTGACCTTAGTCTTTCTGTACCTCAGTCTCTTCATCCGCAGAATGGGGATAATTATGACTTTGAGTCCAGGGCGTGGGTGGGGAAATTACCTAGCAGAGTGCCTGGGACAAAGTAAAACCCCAGAAACTGTGAGCAGACTGGGATAGGATGGGGAGAAAAGAAAAAGCAGGGAGAGTTCTTGGACGTAATTCAGTTGGTAGAATGTTGGCTTAGCATACATGAAGCCCTCAATCCCAACGCTGCATATGACCAGGCGCGGTGACGCACACCTGCAAAGCTAGCACGCGGGAGGTGGAGGCAGAAGGTCAGCAGTTAAGGTCACCTTTGGGTGTATAGTGAGTTATAGGCCAATCTGGGATGCACAAGAGTCAGTCTTGAATGGAAAAATAAAGTGAGAAGATGGGACGAGGGGGAAGGGTAGGGAGACGGGAGGAGAGGGAAGGCAGGCCCCGAGAGCTGGAGGCAGCGCTGTTGGCTCCCTGCTCCGATTTCCCTGAAGCCTGACTGTTTGGCTCATGGCATGAGAGTATCTTTATATTACATCTTCCCTTGCTAACTTCTGAAGCAATTTGGCAAGCCACATCAAACAGCACTGAAACAGCCTTCCCCGACAGCCTAAGCACTTATCTTACAGAAATGATTAATAAGAAGGAAAAAGCCACATGCCCAAAGATGTCCATGGCAGTCTTATTTATAAGAAGGGCAAACTGGAAGTCATCAAATGTCCAGCAATTAGGGAACAGAAAGTGTCTTGAGATGGAATATTACACAGCCATTAAAATGACAAATATGGATGCTCTATGACAACACAGCGTACTTGTGAATTAACCAGTGGAAGAGGCAGAGTATGAAATTGTAGTAGACTCGTCACGTTGGACTGAAACGTGGATGTGTACAAACGAGACTGAGATTGCTGGAATAACAAAAGCAAGTTTCTTCTTGGGCCGTCTCCACTCTCACGATCTTCAGAAGGAAGGGTCCACTTCCCGAACGCCCCTGAAGCCTAATCTCAGAATGGAGAAAGCTGGATGCCCCGCGGCCTCTCCTTGCCAGCTTCCACTCGCCTCCCTGGGGAAAGGATGTTCAGGACCGGCTGCTGGTATTTTTAGCCAGGCCTCTTGCAGTCCAGTGTTCTGGGGTAAAAATAGCTGGGGTGGAGGGCGCTGCGCTAACTCTGCCGCTCTCTGCCCCCACCTCCACCCCGGACCAGGCGCCTCCCGGTCTTGGAGCCACGGCTTTCCATGGCCTGTCTCTGGCTCTGTCCCATCTCTGAGGTCTCAGTGGCCAAGAAAGAATGTTCTGGTCTGGTCCATGTTGCCTTGGCCAGCCCATGCGAGCCAAGCGCTCCATTTTACAGATAAATATACTGAGACCAGACAGAGGAAACATGCTAGGAAGCAGACGGCCAAGGAGTCCAGTGTTTACCCACTCCTCACTTTTCCAGTCCACCCCTAGCTTCTCCTTTCAGGCCTCTCACTCACTCACAGGAGAGAAGCCCAAAGTACAGCCCCAGTGCAAGCACAGAGCCAGGAGGGGACCAAGGACTGGAAATCATGAGACATGCACTCAAGCTCTTGGTCTGTGGTTTGTTAGCTGTGGGCTTGGGACAAGTCACCTTCTGCTCCGAACTGCAATTTATCTATAAAACGAAAGAGCTGGCCAAGATCAGCCCTTACGACTTTTTGCCTGATTTTTTCCCCCAGTGTTGCATGTAACTTGGGCTGTTACGTAGCTGAGCGTGACCTTGAACTTCTGATTCTCTTGTGTCTCCTGCTCTGGGATTAGAGACTTGTGTCACCACACCCAGTTTGTGCAGTGCTGAGGATCCAAGCCAGGCCTCCTTGCAGGCCAGGTAAGAGGCTCTGCCGACTGAGCCCCAATGCCTTTCTGAGTCACCGAACTGAGCCCACCAGCTTTTCCCATCTTTATCTACTACATCAGCCCTGCTGCCTTCCTTGGAACCTGCCAGAGGCTGTGGCCTCTCAGCATCCATGGGGACACCCACCTCAGGGATGATCTGTGGTTGCTGCTGCCTCTCAGGCAAACTTCCTCCAGTTCCAGGCCTGCTTCTGAGCCTCTTCCATCTGCTGGGGCACCTTCTTTAGGAATGCCTGCTAATTTTAACACTAGCTTAAAGCCAGATTTAAGTCAATATGCTAGCAAAAATAAATCCTACAAGTGAGTGGAAGGCAAAAACTAGACTCGAGGATGCCTGGAGTCTGGTGCTTCCTGCTACTCCTACAATGCCATGTTACCCTTGCAAGGAAGTCCCCGAATGCACCCTCTAGCCGGCCACCTCTTAAGGTCCAGCCTGCCCTGTTTCGTGTGTGTGTTGGGGGTGGGGGTATGAGTGTGGGTGTGGAGGCCAGAAGTTCATATCAAGTGTTTTTAATCACTCTCCACTTTATACATTTGAGGCAGGGTCTCTCACTGCCTCAAAACTTGGGGCTCCCTGATTTAGCTAGACTGACTGACCAGCAAGCCCTAGATCTTCCTGCCTCCGCCTCCCCAATACTAGGTTCATAGGGCTACAAAACCAAACCCAGCTTTTTACGCGAGTGCTGAGATCCTGAGCTCAGGTCCATTGCCTTCCCAGTGCCCCAGTCCCACCTCTAAATATCTCCCTGTGGGGACTAAATTCCCACATGAGTTTTGGGGAGATGCTCAATCCACAGCAGCCCCAGTTACTTTGGTCACAGCACAGCACAGCACCTGCCCATAGCATGTCCCATGCATGGCCTTGGACAGGGGATTTCAGTCCAAAGAATTTAGCCCTTAACACAAACAGAATCCCCTGCATGTTATGAGCTCCAAGTTCCTGAGCAAAGGCCTGGGTGGGAAGTCACAACTCTGGAGCCAGTTAAGAAGCTGAGCTGGGCCTGGCTGAATCAGCAGTTCTCACTTCGCTGGACCTAGCCTGTCCAGTCTTCTGGAAGGTGAGTATAAAGTGTGTGCGTGTGTTCACGCATGCATGAAAACATGTGTGTCTCGAATACTTGTATCATGTGGTTACTCTGGGCACCCCCAACATGGAGCTCAGAACCTGAAAAATCTGTGATATAAAGATTGTCCTACCCAGCTCTTTCCAGCACCGCAAACATGCTCCTGCAAATCTCACCTGGTCCCATGATGAGTCACAGCCTGGACTCAAATGTCAGATCTCTGCCCTTAGCTGACACTTTCTCGAAGCAGTAATGCTGGAAACACTGATTATCTCAGCAGCAGACAATTCCTCATTAATAAAATGGGTAAATGGATTAGAGATAAATAAAGGCAGCATATTCAATAGACAAAACACAGATCACGGGCAGGGACACTAATCCTGGGAGTTCCGGGGCCATGGGAATGGCAGGCCCAGACCAAGGACTTGAGAGATGTGAGTCAGAACTGAGCAGTCTTGGGAGCTGAGACAGAGAGGGGAGCACAGAGAGGGGAGCACACAGAGAGGGGAGGCACACACGGAGAGGGGAACACACAGAGAGAGGAGCACACAGAAAGGGGAGCACACACAGAGGGGAGCACACACAGAGAGGGGAGCACACAGAGAGGGGAGCACACACGGAGAGGGGAGCACACAGAGAGAGGAGCACACAGAGAGGGGAGCACACACAGAGAAGGGAGCACACAGAGAGGGGAGCACACAGAGAGGGGAGCACACACAGAGAGAGGGGAGCACACACAGAGAGGAGCACACAGAGAGGATCACACAGAGGGGAGCACACAGAGAGGAGCACACACAGAGAGAGGAGCACACACAGAGAGGAGCACACAGAGAGGAGCACACAGAGGGGAGAGATGGGATGTTCTCCCTCCTCTGGTGCTAAGATTGAGACATTTCCCGGGGAAAGAGAGTGGATACAGGGAACTGTCATAAGTGTCTCTTCTCTTGTCATTCCTACTTCTGGAAGCCAGGGACAAAGCCATGTTCTTGACCTGGAACAAAGATGCATGAGGGCTGTAGAGATGGCTCAGTGGTTAAGGGCACTGTTGCTTTTCCAGAGAACCCAAGTTCGGTTCCCAGCATCCACATGGAGGCTCACAACTGTCTGTAACTCCAACTCCAAGGAATCTGATGCCTTTGGCTGTCTCACACACCTGCACTCACGAGCACATATTCATATGAAGACACACACACACACACACACACACACACACACACACACACACACACACAATTATGGGAAAAAGAAACTCTCAAGCTGGGCGGTGGTGGTGCACGCCTTTAATCCCAGCACTTGGGAGGCAGAGGCAGGTGGATCTCTGTGAGTTCTAGGCCAGCCTGGTCTACAGAGAGAAATCCAGGACAGGCTCCAAAGCTACACAGAGAAACCCTGTTTCAAAAAAACAAAAACAAAACAACAACAACAACAACAAAAACTCTTTTAAAAAATGAATGAGGGGGATGGACAGTGGTGGCTTCATTTAGCCCATCTCTGCCTCATGTGGGCAGGGCCACATAGTACATCCGGGCTCCCCTATAGCATGACTCTGTGATGGTTAATATTGGTTGTCAACTTGACAGGCTCTAGAGTCACCCAGAAGACAAGCCTCTTGGTGTATTGGCGAGGGGTTCTAGATGGGGTTCAGTGAGGTGGGAAGACCCATCCTGACTGTGGATGGTACCAGCCCAGGAGTTGGGGTCCTGGACTAACGAAAAGGGGGAAAGTGAGCTGAGCACCAGCAATTGTGTTTGCTTGCTGACTGTGTGCAAGGGGACCAGCTGTCTCAAGCTCCCCCTGTCATGGTGTCCCCGCCATGACAGACTGTGCTATGGAACTGTGGGACAAAATAAACACTTCCTTCAACCACGTGTCAGCTGTCTTGTCCCAGTGCCAAGAAAAGCAGCACAGGCCCAGGTCCCCAAAGTTGCCCACAGGTCTCTCTGAGTCCTCTCCGAGAGCTATGTGACCCCAAATACATGTCCACAGTACATAGGTAGAGAGCCGTCCTTCTGTTGAGGGTTGGAAGAAATGCCTAGAAATTCTGGACCTGTTCTCTAAGAAGATCTGTTTCCATTGCTGCCTGCCTCGACTTCCCATCTGTAAAGTGAGGCATTGCCCTTTCGAGTCCCACTTATTGACTGGCCTTGACTTTTCTGAAACTCTGGGGTTTTTTTTTTTTTTTTTTTGCTTGTGAGGTGGTCATGTTAATCCCTGTCCTGTCTGCATGGCTGGGCTCAGGGAAGACCCACATTCTGAAGTCTGCCAACGTGGGTTGAAAATTAGACCACGGGAAGGACATCAGCTGTACTCCACTGGGGAAGAGAAGACTTACAACGCCACCCGGAAGCGGGTGGCTCTCTGTTAGCCCACGCCAACGCTCCGCCCTAACGAGCCCCTTTGCAGGCTCGTTATTACAGCACACCCTCCCTATTTGATCTTGAGAACAGCCAGCTAGCCAGTTAGTTACTGCCAATGCCCACGCAGAGTGGTAGTGGGGCCCCAACCCAAGACTCGGAGTAGGGGCTCGCTCCCAGGGGCTTTCCCCTCAGATGAACGATGGACGCGGGCTTAGGAGACTGTTCTACAAGCTGCAGATATCTGCTGCCCTCCGGCTTCTCTCCCCGCCCCTCCACATCCCTCTACCTATAGGAAAGGCCAATTCAGATGGCTGCTTTTATGTCCTGGGGAACAAAGGGTTGGCTTTGGCTTGGGAAGAAAGACATCCACCTGAAAGCCACCTGAGCAGATGGGCACACGCTTGCCCTCCACAGCCAGCCTGGAGCCCCTCCCGTAGGAGGTGGGCACCTACGCCTGACTGGCTGGCATCCTCCTGTCCCCGAACACCCCCCACCACCACATGAGCACATATCACACAGCAGGGCAGGAGCCCGAAGCACGCTTAAATCAACGTTCCTCTTTGCTTTTGTTGGGTAATTTGTCTGTGGAACGTGTTGTTCCCACTGAGTTAGACACTGCTGTGTCTCAGAATAATGAGAGAGGAAAAAGACAGAGAGAGAGAGAGAGAGAGAGAGAGAGAGAGAGAGAGAGAGAGAGAGAGAAACAGATAGTATGGTGAGGCAGAGGAAAGTTCGGAGGCCAGGAGAGAGGCAGGTGGATAGGGAACAGGCGGACAGGGAGCTCCAGCTGCCCAGAAGGGAGAAAGAAACGGGAGGGGGGGGAGAGAGAGAGAGAGAGAGAGAGAGAGAGAGAGAGAGAGAGAGAGAGAATGAGGACAAGGGGCTGAAGGGAGAGACGAGGCATGAAAGCAGATGAATTTTTTAAAGGACTGGACAAAGAGGGAAGAGTGAATGGGAAGAAGAGGGACGTTTGTGGGCTGTGGAGATGGGCCACATGGCAGCAGAGGGCTTTGCCGAGCTTGGTGCCTGCCTGAGGCTGGAGGAAGGGGCCTGCTAGCCCATCTGAGTAGTGCCCGCATGACTGGGCTTCCGTGGACGCCAGTTCTCCTCGGCACACGTCCTCAGCCGGTTGTCACATTCTAGGTTCTTTTCTCCCCTGCTGGGCCTCATAACCCTCAGGCTGGAAGAGGACCAGCTTCATCTGGGACAAGGGCCTGGAGTTAGCTGACCTGAAGTAGAGAAGTCTGAGCACGTACCTCTATCTGCAGCCCCCAGACTCCTGCTCACTGTGACCCAGCCTGGCATGGAGGGCCAGAGGGGAGGCTGGCAGGCAGTGGGTCAGTTCCAGGACTAGTTTTCTACGCCATGCCGCCTCCCCACAGTGCACGACCGATCCCTGTCGCTGTGTCGTGCCCCCCACCCCACCCCTGCACCCCACTACTGCCCGATCTTTCACCATCTCTGGAGTAGAAGGAGTTAGGTCCTGTTCTCATCTGTCACCGCATGGCAGAGTGACATAAGACTTGCTTTCCCCCTCTGAGCCTCTGTATCTGTGAAATGGTCTTTCCCTGCACTGGAGGGTGGCCGTGAGCACCAGCTAGTATGACAGTGACCGTGTTTCCAGCACACCTGCACAGAACAAATGGGAGGCTGTGATGGTCTCTGCTGTAACTGCGGCCAGCGGCAGGGACAGTGGAGGTGCTAATGTCTGGTGTGGCCCGAGGTGATTTATGGGACTTGACGAAGCTCACAGGAAGCACCCTAGTCCACCATTGCCTGCTCCGCCCACGTCCAGCAAGGCCCTGACCAACTGGATAGACAATCCACGAGGCCTGGCAGGCAAAGCCCGTGACACTTTCAGAGGCCTGCGGAACATTTTAAGTTATTTTGGAGTTAAGGAAAAAAACGCAACTATGGGTCAAAAAAATATTTTTATACATAGTATAAATATATGTCTTTATTTCAACACAGTTGTAAAATGCTATTTTGTTTTTTGTTTGTTTGTTTTCTATCAAAAATCCCATCAGCCATTCTCGCTGGTCGGTAAGGAGCAGACGCTGCATTGGTGGTCATAACAGGTACAGCCCAGGACAGACGGGCCAAAGCCCTTATGGGGAAGTGAGCCTAGAGAAGGGGTGAGAGGTGGAGGTATAGGCAGGATACGATGTAATGGGTGAGCTGGGGCCACTGCAGACCTACAGGCAAAGAGTGTGTGGTCCTCAAGGCTCCTAACCTGAGGGAAAGGCATGTTTACTCACCACAGCAGGTCTTGGTCTAAGAGAAACATGCCTATCCTCAGGAAGTTCCAGTGTGAGGGAGGCACAAGCCCACCCTCACGGAGCCCTCATATCATAGAAAAAGTATAAAAACTTAGAGGGAACAACTCCTCATGTCCTGTAAGTAGTCAGTTTGCTGTACAGCTGCAGAGGAGCCTAAGATGGTCCCAGCTGGTGAAAGGAGGGACCGAGGGACACATCTCAGCAGAGGTAGAGCCCCCTAGAAGGCAGGGAGAGGAGTGGAGCAGCCTAACGGAGAGGACTCGTGGCTTTGGCAGGGCAAGGTCTCCATTGATCTAGCTGGCCCTGGGCCTAGAGCTCACACCTGGCTCCCAAATACTGTGGCTAACCCTAGGCCATCTCTGTCAGAGTTTCACAGGGACACAGGAGTCATTCCTGGTGCGGTCAAGTAACCACATGGCCCAGGTCCCCCACCCCCTAGCCAGGCCCCCTGCAGAATTAAATGACCGTATTGGGAAGAGCAAAGTAAACACCAATAGGTAATGTGCAAATTAAAGTCTGTTCCCGCAGGCCCCTTATTTATAGACCTGTGCTCAGTAGCCACACCCTCCTGGGCACCTGCCTCACAGCCTGTTCCAAGGTCATGGCCCTTTTCCCAGCAGAGATGTGGGCATGGGCCTAAGACCTGGCCACCTCCAACACCTGGTGTCCCTGAGGGCTTGTTAGGGACCATCCATGTGGCCCAGGCTTCAGCTGCTTGAGGGTTTGGGGGAGGGGGTCAGTGACTGTTCAGTTAGGTTCAAGAAAAGACACCTTCTGAGTGGAGGTGGGGTCTGAAATCGGCCTAAGAAGTTCTGGGTCCACACACTGCTGTTGCTCTTGAGGTACTCTGACAAGCGGGTAACACGCAGCCAGTTGTTCACCTAAGTCTTCTGTCCCGTCATTTACTTTATCTCCAGCTCCTCTGGGTGGGTGGGGGACACTGAGGTACAGGATGAAGATGACATTGCTGCCAATGTGCCTGCCAGGGATGTGAACCCACAGTTCTCTCAACCGCCACACAAAGGCTGCGTCTCCAGGCTTCCTCCAACAATAAGGCTCATTCGCAGCCTCCAGCTTGCCCGCCTGGCATGTTGTTGGTCCCCAGTGGTTCCCCACTAACAGACGTGCCAGCCCTCATGTAAGGAAGGCTCAGCTCCATTCTGTGGCCAGCATCAGGCAGGGCAGGTAGGCCAGCCCAGACTGGAGACAGGAAGATGTCCAAATGCTGACTGGCTCCCAGTTTCCCAGGCCTGTCCGCACACCCTCATCCAGCCCAGGCCACACAGGCCGAGACCCAGGGACAGAGCACAGGTCCAAGTGAGGAGGGTCAGTGGGGAGGAGCCTGACCTTGGCCTTGTTGGTGGAGCGCTCTAACGGAGCGCAGAAGGCCACAGATGGTTAGCCACAAGAGGGAAGATGTCGGGCCAGGGCCAGGAAACCACACTTTGCCAGTTTGCACATCTTACCAGACCTGGGAAGGCTGTCACCACGTTGGCAGTGGGCAGTCAGGAACAGAAGCTGTGGGCTTGGCAGGAGGGCAGACGGGAAGCAGCAGCGGCCACACTTTGTGAGGAAGGCAAAGAGCTCACCAAAGGCTTCCACTGTCGGCCAGTCAGCCACATGTCCGAGAGCAGTTTCCAGTTGGAAGCCAAGGCATACCACCAGCCTGACTCTTCACAAATATCCCCAGCCACTAGGCAAACACTGCGTACTAAAATAGTCCCTGTCCTCAGCAGGTTGACTCCAAGCACTGGCCGGGGGCCTGGGGCCCCGGGTATGGGCTCAGCCCAGCCCCTGCCACCAGAACACCTGTCAGGAGCCTTGCTGTGGATGTCTTACCATGTGGTGAGGACCTGAGGTGAGGAGAGGACACCAGCAAGATTATGAGCAAGAAGCAATCAGTGGGGCTGGGGGAGGGGGGCTGCCCTGCTGTTCCCAAATGTGCCACCTTGGAGAGGTCACTTCCTCCTTTGGGGACCGTTTCCTTCCCTTGCACAATAGGGCCAGCACTCCTGGCCTAACAGATAGACTCAGATGAGGATACCAAGGAGAATGAGAAGGGCCTGAGTGTGTCCAATGGGTCCACAGCTCCGCCAACTCTTTAGTCTTCATGATGAGCCTGTGAAGCAGGTCCTTACAATTGAGGAAACTGAGGCACACAGGGCTTGGGCATTTGCCTAAAGTCACACCAAATGAGTGGTTAGAGTAGGACTTGGATCCAGGCAGTCTGACTCCAGAATTCCAACCACAGCAGACTACATGATGTAAAGGTAGAAAGGGGTGGTGTGTGTCATCCCTGTCCACCCGCCCCCCAAGAACCCGCCACTCCTTAAAGATCTGCTGGGAGCTAGAGGCAGGGGGGTGAAGGGCAGTCCCTTCTGCCCCCTCCATGTCCACTCCTCCCCAGGACAGCCAGGAGAAGCAGCAAAGCCACATTCCAGCCTGCGGGGTAAGCAATGTGTGAAGTGTGCCTTGGTCACAGCACTGGGTGGTGTAGGGGCAGCAGGCTGCCAGCCATGTGGTCCTCAGCCCACGCACTGTCTGGCCGTCTGGGGGGTGGGATAGGGCACCCATAAATAGCAGGCCTCTCACTGGTGTTGGAAATAGAAACCCAATCCAAACAGTGTGGTGAGTCGGGGCTTTCCAGACCAGCCACAACCCCCAGGGTCCTGGAGGCCACTTGAGGGCCCCCTTCTCCTCCTGTACCTTCTAAAGGATCAGGTCATCTGCAGAGAAGGCTCACCTGGCCCCAGTCCAGAATCTTTCACAGAACAAGAAGGAATACTGGAGTGGGCAGGAGTAAGCAGGTGGTGAGTGCTGAGCACATATTAGGCGCCCCATACTGGACTGGGTGCATTGTGTGGTTTATATCAGTGAACTTTAGCACAGTTTGGTGAGCAAAACCTGTAGCCCTGTCCATTTTACAGAGGAGGGAGTTGAGGCACAGGGGGACAAAATCAGAAACTGAAGTCAGACAGGAAGAGGAAGGGGTAACAGGATATTCCAGGCTTGGTTGGTAAGCATGCCACCCTCTCCTGGGCCTATGATGTTCCAGTCACACTGAGTCCTGCCCTTGTGGTTATCTTGAAGCTGGGGGTGTCCTAAGATCCAAGGAGACAGGGACAGCTCAAATACAGTGCTGGAGACCTAGGCTTTGGAGACCACGCAGACCTTCGAGCTGGTCCTCCTGCAGGTAGTGCCCTGCGGGGGCCAAGGAACCTTGATGCCCACCAGGGGTTATCTGCTGACAGCCAGCTGAGCCCCCCAAAAGTGACACCTTGTTCCTGAGCCCCCTTAGTTCTGCAGGGAGTATAGTAGGACATGGGGGATACCCGGAGTCATTAAGAGAGGCCATAGCATCCCAAGGAGATGAGACTTGAAGGCACCACCCTGCTACCGTTTACGCCAGGGCTTTTCTAGGATTCTTAGGCCTAGAGAGGAAGTCTGCGATCAGCTGTTGATTCCTGAGATTTTACCAGGCTTAGATACCGCCTTTTTCCTCATGGACCCAGCAAACTTGATTTTTATGTTTGTCTGTTCATAGCAGTTGTCCCCGGGGCACTTATGACACCACTTTGTGGGCCTTCTTCTTCCAGAGGCCAGACCTGGCCAGCCACCCACTGTCTCTCAGTTCTTAGAAAGAGGAAAGGTGTACAATGCAAGGGAAGGGGTGGGTGACAGCTAGGGGCCTGGACGCTGAGAGCACTGTCCAAGGGCTCCCACACTGCCCTGGGAGGACATGGGTGAGAAGAGCTCACTCTCATGACCCTAGGGCATGCCCGGAGGAGGGCCTGGGGAGGCCTAGGCATGGCCTGGTAGCCGCTAGCAGGGAAAAGCCTTTCTCAGAACCGGCCTGGAGGAAGATGGGCCTGGCAAGTGCAACGTCACCAAATGCCAGGTCTGCTCCCTTCTCAGGCTAACTCTCTGCCCCTGTTCAATAAATTCTGTGCTCAAGGAGACAGGCTGGGAGGAAGGAAAGGGTGGTCTGAGCCTTTGCAAGGCACCCCAGCCCCTCCAGCTTCGATCAGTTGTCCCTTGTCGAGTCTTCTAGTGACATAGAGAACGGGAACTGGTGTGCCTTCCCTGTTCTCTCTGCCTGGCTCATGAAAGATGCTGCCCAGTATGCAGTGTTTTGAGTACCCAACTATTCAGAGAGATCCAGGAGGCATGGAGTCTAGAGTTGGCCCAGTTCCCCCATCTTAAAACTCTGGCCAAGGAGATGGGGAGGGACGTGCTGCTTCCCCCAGACCCCAGAGTCAAGCAGAGGTAAAGGCAACCTGCTGTGGAGTATTCCAGAAATAAAGGCTGTGCAGAGCTGGAGGGCCCTTCTCAGAGCCACACAGAACTGAATGGGCGCACAGGAAGTGGCAGCAGAGCCATGCTCCACAGGTGCCTGGACTGGGAGAAAAGGCCAGAATGCACAGATGGCGGAACCTGGGGCTGCTGGGACCTCACCAGTCATGCCCCAGGCATGGTGGGTAGCACTTTGGTGCTTGTCTGAGCTGAGCTATCCTTCAGCGTGTATGTGACAACGTGTACGTGACACACTGCTCTAGGGTGTGACCTAGCCATGAACTTCATGTTTACATTTAGTGAAGGCAATGCACACAGATGCACACACACAGACACACACACACACACACACACACACACACACACACACACTCACTAATTAAGAAGCAGAGTGCTGGTAGTTCTGGGGCTGTCGCTAGGGCAGAGATGAGGGAAATGTCGGCTCCTGGCTGGGACT
Source organism: Peromyscus californicus insignis (assembly GCF_007827085.1). Classification (NCBI taxonomy): domain Eukaryota; kingdom Metazoa; phylum Chordata; class Mammalia; order Rodentia; family Cricetidae; genus Peromyscus; species Peromyscus californicus. The sequence goes on from NW_026294491.1 coordinate 60,873,564, forward strand.
GCTGTCCTGCACCCTGTGCTCCAGACAGTGGTCCCCCTAGTTCCTCTGACAATGGATACTGCCACTATCTGTCCCACTCCATTTGTGGTACTGTAACAAAATGTTCATAAAAGAACAGAAATCTGAGCTACGTGGTGCACGCCTTTACACATCAGCTCTTAGGAGGTGGAAGCCAGAAGACCCTGAGATGAAGGGTCTCTTCCAATACATAACCGGTTTGAGATTAGCCTGGACTGCACCAAATCCTGACTCAGAAAACCAAAACAAAACAGAAATGTGTTGGCTTGTGATTCTGGAAGCTGGAAAGGCTAAGGGCGCGGTGTTAACGTCCAGTGAAGGCCTTCCGTACTGCGTCATCCCACAGGGGAAGGCAGACGGGCAAGAGAGGGTGGGTGAGAGAGAATGCAAGATGGGGTCAAGGTCACTTTTATAACAGGCTCATGCCCAAGATACCAACCTGAATCTGTTTTGGAGAACAGATAGCAGGTGCGATGAACCCCTCGAACGTCCTGCCTCCCAACATGGCTGCATTGGGGATGGAGTTTCTGACACATGAAACTCAGGAGAGGAGCATTCAAGTCATGGCACTCTCTTGTGGAAGTGTGTCATATTCTAATTGGCAATCAGCCAGATGACCTCAGTGGCTGATATGGAGACAGGGGACCCCCCCCCCCCACACACACACACCTCCCTTCCCAGGAGTGATGTGTGAGGAGTGATGTGTCACCACCCTTAGCCCTCTTCATCGGCCCTAGGCTCCTCCCTCCTCCGCGGCTCTTCCTGTGTGACTCTTTTAGGCTGTGGGAGCATGAAGAGTCACAGGTACCCAGAAGTTCATATTTCCTGTCATGGTCCCTGGCCAATGCCTGGGCTGTTGGAGACGGGGTGTGTCTATGAAGGCGTTTTCAGAGAGGACTAATAGAGAAAGAAGATGCACTCTGAGAACGCACAGCAAGATCCCATTCACTGGGGGCTGAATGGAGTAGAGGGGAAAAGAGACAGCCAAATGCCACCCTTCCCCTCATCTTTCCCTGCCCTCCCCTCCCCTCCCCTCCCCTCCCCCTCCCCCTCCCCTCCCCTCCTCACACCCTCTGCTTCCTCTCACCTTGCTGTAAACTGTTCTGTCCTGCTGTGCCCTCCCTGTCATGATGGGACACTGTGAACCAAATGAATTCCTCCTTGAAGTTATCCATGCCTAGTAATTTGGCCGAGCAGTGGGAACGGAACTGCTACAGTAAGTAGCAGTGTCGGATTATGGAGTCCTACTTAATACTCAAAATCTTGTCCGAAGTAGCTTAGGGTGGGCATTCCTTTCATCGTCACAGCGGCCCAGTGAGATATTAACTCCACTTCCCATCTTCCCGAGGGACGGTCTGAGGTGGAGACCGAGATGGGCAGCCTCACTAGACCATGCCGCGTTAGCCTCTCTGCTGCAGCAGGCTGAAGTCAGCCCCAGAAGGGATTTCTAGCCCAGGACTTCCTTCAGAGTCAAGTGGACCAGATACAAGGGGCCCTGGTGAGGAAGAGCTGCCCTGGGGCTTCGGATCCTTAGCCTTTGTTTTCAAGCTTATGAAACGTCTGCTGAGTAAACACACAAATATCCTCAGTCCTAAAGGTGGAGCTGCAAATCTATTAAACTCCACACAACCAGATTTTGTGTAAAGAAAGTCCCAAAACACACATACATATGCACATGAAATTGAATCAACCAAAAAACACTGTTCCCAATAACTTCTGAACAAACAAAATTCTAATCAAATCCAGAAGTACAACCAAGCAGGAGGACTTCTGCCCCGGGCCATACCAGATGTCAGTGACCCCCTCGACTTGTCGGCCAGAAACCTTGGCTCTCAGAAATAAACCATCTAGCTTGGGCTGGGGTCTTGTGGAAGCATGGAGACCATCTTGGCCATTAGGACCCCCGGGGAAGGGTGTGTCTGGCAAAGGCCAGCTGTAGTTTAAGTTTTCAATGGACTAGCCAAAGGTCTTGTGTGAGCCAGCCTTGTCCACCACAGCCCTCACAACTGTTCCTGCCTGGATTAGCCAGTCACTCTGGGCCACAGGTTTTTTCTTAGGAGATCCCGTCAGTTCAGACTCTGCAGCCCGAGTCCTTTAGTCAGGGAGACATCTTCTAGGCACTTCCCACCCATCCAGAAGGGCTTTCTCCTGTGCAGACAGACTCCAGCCCTCCACATTTGGTGGAAGCCATCAAAGCAGCCTTTGTCATGAGTCCCTTGGAGAAGCAACATTTCTCAGATGGGGTGGCAACTTTGGGATAAGTCATGACCAGGCCAGACAGAGGCCTGCTGACTCTAACCTCCCCTTGGGCAGGGGTGGCATGCAGGCAGCCAGCTTGGATATGAGCCAGTGAGCAAGGAGGCCAAGCAATCCCCTGCTTTCCCCTTTCAGAGCTTCTGTGGGGTGGGGGCCAGCCTCAAGCAGGGTGAGGCTGAAATGGCCTCATGGCTTCTGTTTATGTACTCTGAGGAGGGAGCCAAGCAAGGCTGAGGACATCCACGGCCCATTTCCTCCAGGCTGGAGATGACACAGTGAAGAGCTGCCTACCCCTGTGACCCCAGCTACTATGGCAGCTAGCAAAGAGAGAGGTGCTGGGCCCAGCATAGGACCAGACACACACTGTGTGGGCTAGCTACCAACACCACACAGAATAAACAGATCAAGGTAACCTCTCTTCACTCAGGGCAATAGCCCTTCTCCAGAGAACACCTGAATCCAGGGGCCCCAGGGTCAGAGAATCCGTGCCTGGTCCTCTGACGCCCTTCTCTGGCCCTCATTGACCTCCTTCCCAGCCCTCGGGCCGGCCTCTCGTTGTTTGCACTTTCTCATCCTCCCTCCCAGCATATTGTTTGGCTTTCTTTCTCAGTCCCTGTTCCTTCTGCCTCTTCTGTTCAAAGTTGCCTACCCTTGTCTGCTACGCCATCCCCTTCAAAGCGGAGCTGGGAGACATGGTCCCTCCCCTAGGCAAGCCAGGAAGCCTGGAGAGGTGCCAGGACCTCTACCGTCCCTGGGTCCTGCCTGGGAAGGCCCCTGAGATGAGTCTCAAAGTCTGAGGGTAGGAAATGGGGGAGGTGGTTACCATGTGGGGGAGGTGAAGAGAAGAGTGGCCTGGGGTGGAGGGTGGTGGCTGCAGATTGTGGGAGGTGAGGCTCAGGCCAAGGGTCTGCTGTGGCAGAAATGGAGTGATGTTCAGGCCTTCCCTCTACACCACCCCATGGCCCACTCCTCTCTCTTCATCCCCACCTGTAGAGAGAGTGGGGGAGGGGTCACTGACAGGACCTGAAGCAGGAGGTGGTATGAGTGTCTGGAGTCTGAGTCTAGCTCCATCACCTTTAGGGGACATTGCCAGTATCTCTGCTCTGTGATTTTAGGGGCCACCAGGAAGCAGCCACCATGTCAATCTCAGCGAAGGAGGACCCCGCAGCACTGAGTGGGAAGGCTCGCAGATGTTATACATGTGGTGTAAAATGTTTCATTTGGTTCTTCCTCTAGTAAGTGCGCAGTTAATGTTGCCTTCTGTATCCATTGTCTTTCCGTTTCTGATGACAAAGAAAACCTCCGTCCAAAGTGAAGGTTTTGACAGGCAAACACACCCTGCACACCTCAGGGATCCCAGACCCTTCCTGCTGTCCAAGAGACACTAGAAATGGAGTCAAGGCCTAGCCGCCTCCTCCTCCTCCTTTTCCTCTTCCTCCTCTTCCTTTTCCTCCTCTTCCTTGTCACCATCCTCCTCCTCCTCCTCCTCTTCATCATCATCATCATCATCGAGACAGGGTTTCATGTAGCCCAAGGTGACCTTGGATTAGCTGCGTGCCAAGTGTGACCTTGAACTTCTGATCCTCCTGCTTCCCCCCACCCCCCAGTGCTTGGTTGACAGGAGTACATCTACCTCTCCTCTGTGCACACAGCGTTAGGGAGCCAAGCTTTGCCCATGCTTAGCAGGCACTCTACCAATAGAGCTATGTCTCCAGAACCACACCCCCTGCTTGTTGATTTTTTGAGACAAGGTCTTACTCTATACACCAGCCTAACTTGGAACTGGTGACAATCCTGCCTCGGCCTCACATGCACTAGGAGCCATAACCAAGTTTGTGTGGGAGCTACCTCACCTGGCTGCCCTCCTTGTTTTGACTTCTGGGCTTGGTACACTCACTCCCCCTTCCCCCACACCACCCAGGACTGCTCCATGCGGACAGAAGGTTTTTCATGCCCAAAGACTATTTCTTATACAAACTGCGACTCTGAAGATCTTTGAGCGCTCCGTCGACTGAGGCTTTATGATAGCCACACTGAGACTGCCTGGCCCGGAATGCTCAGCAATGTTCGAATCACTTGCCTCTCGGCCTCTCCACCTGCATGGGTAAGGGCTGGATGGAGACCCCTTAGGGCTTTCCCCTCACAGCCCTCCCTCCCCCTCCCTTCTTCACCGCTGCTCCCCAGCCCTAGCTTCTATGGACTCATTCTGCCTGCCTGCCCTCCCACAGCCTGGCACAGGAACTGCCATGGGCAGCAACAGGCCATGTCCAGCCTCTGGGGTCACTCTGCCCAAACCACTGCATGTTTGGGGGCAACCTCTACTGTTCCCGTGGGAGTGCAACAACCAGGAAAGGCCTGGAAAACCCAACCTGGACAGTTTTTCAAACAAGAGTGTGATTCCTCTCGGAAAGGGAAATGGGAAAAATATCCGCCACCCTCCACGGACGGCCTTCCTTGGCTCTGCAGTCTCGGTCACTGTCATGGGCACTTAGTGGTCTGGCCACTGTGGGCTTATTTTAAAATCTGCTGTCCGGGCAGAGAGACAAAGGAGGCTGGGATGAGGCTGGGGGGAGACCTCAGAGCACAGGGGTATTCATCTTGTTAAAAATAGCCCACCCTGTTGCTATTTCTACTATGCCCAGCAAACAGAGCTGTGTGATTTTTCCCTTTTTTTTTTTTTCTGGCCCGCTTTGCTTGGACCATTTGATAAAAATAGTAGATAGCCAGCTCAAAAATAAAATAAAATAAAGCTGGGCTATTTTTACATGCAGGCCCCACTTGGCGGGAATCTGAAGTGGGGTGACTGGGGATGAGGAGTGGACGGGAAGGACTGAAGCCTGGGCTACTTAGGTCGGGGAGGCCCAGTCCACAGAGGGCCAGGGAAGGGAGATGATGCTGTCTCCTGTGTCCACAGATCAGCGTCAACAAATAGAAGCTGGGCCCTCCTGACCCGCTGTGGGCCTCACAGCTTCCCAGGCCCTACTGGCCCCAGCTCCGACCTGCTCTTCAGCCTCTTCCCACCACCCTCTCCTACACCTGCTACCCTGAGACTCTAGCAGAAGGTAGGATCTGATAAGAAGATGGGGGGCTACAGGCAAAAGAAGAACCTTCTAGGGGACACTTGAACCCCTCAGAAGCAAATACTGAAGCAGGAGGAGGGACCAGGCTGAACAGCCTGTATGACAAGTCCATTCGGGTGATACCTGTCAGCAGGTAGTCAGCTGTGACAGCACCGACCAGTTATGAGATGGTCCTGTTATATAGGGACAGTGGCTGTGCTCAAGACCATGGAATGGGATAGCCTTCTGGCCCTGAGGCCGGCAGCCTTGCAAGATTCTCCTCCAGCCCCAACCAATGACAAAATCAGTGCTGGGTGGGGGCAGTGCCCAGGGCCTAGGGTTATAGCTCATTAGATGGAGTAATGCCTCACATAAACAAAGTCCTGGGTTCAAGGCCTAGTACCACATAAACAGTGCAGGCCTATTATCCTAGCACTCTGGAAATAGAGGCAGGAGGATCAGAAGCTCCAGGTCATCCTCAGCTATAGAACCAGTTTCAGGCCTGCCAGGCACACACAAGACTCTGTTTCAAATTAGCACACATAAAGAAAAAGAGAGACAGACAGAAAGAAAGGAAGAGAGGAAGGAGGGAGGGAGGGGAGGGAGGGAGGGAGGGAGGGAGGGAGGGAGAGAGAGAAAGAGAGAGAGAGAGAGCCCCAGTATCAGTACTTAGACCCTAGTCCAGGGCTGCTAATCTTGGGCAGAGGGAGAAGTTGGCTCTTAACAGGGAATAGCTTGGAAAGGTGAGGCGGCCTCCATGCCGAGTCAGAGGTCTCCCATTCTATGCCTTTGGCACTGAGGATTGGGGGCAGCTGTCCAGCTCCTGGGTCAACTTCTGCCACACTCACTATGCAGTGCACGATCTACTTCAGAACCTTTGGGACCACTACCCTAGAGAGGTCATGACTGATGCCATCAGGCATGGACCCCTGGGGACTGACCATATTTCCCTTGCCTGGATGCATACAAATGCTCTGTGGATCACTCCACACCCCACCCCTGCTTCTGCCTCCCTGTGGCCTTGCTTAAGTCAGTCTCCATGGTGGGGAGCATAGAAACCATGGCCACATTCTCACAACAATGTTGCTGGGTTGGCAGGGCAACCTTGGCTATTTAAAAGGTGATGAGCCTGATCCAGGGAGATGACCCTGAGCAGATGCAAACCACAGGAGTGACAGGCTGAGGTACCTCTGCCAAGCCGAGCTACCTAGAGATGTACCTGACCTGTAGCACCCACGGCCTTGAGCTGGGCATGGCCCTCTGGTCTCCAGCAGGTCACCAGGCAACAGATGTTCTTGGGAGGGAGCTTCAGGGACAGGCACAAGCTAGCCTCTGCCACCCAAAAAGTGGTCAGAGGGCCTGCTGGTCAGGATACTGGACTGGGAAACAAGGGTCTTGGGGTCTCTGTGTGACCTTAAGGTCACATCCTCTTTCTGGTTCTTTTTCTCCAGCACTTTCTTCTGGTGGGACGAAGCATTTTAAAGAATTTATTTTGGTTGTATGTGTATGTGTGATGTCTGTGTGCGGTTATGTGAAAGTGTATGCAGGTGCCCACAGAGGGCAGAGGAGGGCATGGGGTTCCCCTGGAACTGGAACTGGTCAGAGGCAACTGTGGGCCATCTGACACCTGATGGAAACAGAACTCAGATTCTTTGCAAGAGCAGAAGGTGCTTCTGCATCACCTCACCAGCCCAATGGGTGAAACATTTTAAACCTCAAGGCCCTGCACACAGCAGCCCAGTGTGTATAAGAAATACACCTAAGTGGTAAGTTCACGAGTGGGCACAGTGGGAGATGGGCTACAGTCCTTCCAGGCTGGCCATTTTAAGCTTTTAAATTGATTTCACCAATGGAAAGACACCCCCAGCTGTCCCCAGAGCCACCTGTATCTCTAGAACTGCCACAGCCTGTTCATAGCCAATAGCATCAGTCTTACAGGCCCGGTGGCCCCAGGACCTGCCACCACTGCTGTCCTGGACACTGGTGTTTCTTCCTGGAGACCTCGTGTCTGGGGTTGTTCATCCCAGAGACAGGGTCACAGGTTGCCTCTCATGCCTCCCAGGGACTTGTTTTCCTTGAGTCTTGGGGTGGGGACTTGGCCTTGGCTACTGAACTGGCATGGCGGGTTTCTAGGCTGAAACTTCAGCCCATGTGAAAAAAACAACAACAAAAAAACAAGCTTTTAAATGAACAGCAGAGCAAAGGGCTCTTCTGCCCAGGGTCACAGGGAGTGGTAAGTGTGGGGGGGGGGGGACAGTAGATGGGAATGGAGGATGCTTAAAAGTGTCTAAAATTCTCTGTCCCTAAACCACACCCTGTAAACCCCAGCTTTCCTTGGGTCAGTTTATTCCACCTTGAATGTGATGTCCCAGCGCAGTGAGTCCCTACTGGTCAATTGTGACCAAGGCTGTTACTGAGGGAACAATGAAAGTGGGCCTGGCATTGTGCTCCTCTTTCCCGGAATGTCAACAACACACTACGTGTGATTATTAATCTGGTTTTCCAGGTGACAAAGCAGGGGTTGGAGAGGTTAAGTAACTTGCATGGAGTCACACACCCCGACTGAGGCAGAGCAGGACCCCGAACGCTTCCTTTCTGCTACAGTCCCATTCAAGCCCCAAACATCTTCCCGGATGGCTACAGGGCTTTCCAAGGTCCACGGCCACCCAGCTCCACCTGCCCCTTGGTGCCTACACTGAAGTCGGAGGGAGCCAGTTTCAAGTGCAGAGCATGTGATCCTCGCCGTCTTCCTGCTCTCAGGCCCTCCGCTGGCCTCACCTTCTGCTTCTCGAAACTGTCCTCAATCCTTCCGTATCCACAGCACAGACCAGCCTCAGGGCCTTTGCACTCGTTACTGTTCCGACAGAAAGGTTTTTTATCGTATTGACAAGTGACTGGCTTCCCAGGGCTCCTGCTCAAGGTGATTCTTCAGAGTGACTGCTCGGTCCCTCCCACATGACACATCCTTGAATCTCACGTGTACATTTCTCCAGAGCAAGTGTACCTCCTATTTCCTTTTTACATCAAAACTTTTCTTAAGATTAAAACTTTTTTTTACACCAGGCAGTGGTAGTGTGTGCCTTCAGTCCCAGCACTTGGAAGACAGAGGCAGGAGAATCTCCCTGAGTTCCGGGCCAGCCTGGTCTACAGAACAAATTCCAGGACAGCCAGGGCTACAACAGAGAGACCCTGTCTTGAAAAACCAATAAATAAATCAACAAAAATAAAAAATTAACTTTTTTACATGTATTGTGTTTGTGTGTGTATATGTCTGTGCATGTGTGTGTGTGTGTGTGTGTGTGTGTGTGTGTGTGTGTGTGTGTGCCGTGCACACATGGAGGTCAAGGACAACTTGGAACCTTCTCTTTCCTTCCACCCTGTGGACCAGACACTGACCACAGGTTGTCCAGTTTGGAGGAAATGCCTTTGTCTGCTGAACCATCATGCAGGCCCAGTTTTTAGGATTTGTTGAGACAGGATCTTGGATGCTTTAGGCTGGCTTTCATGTTCCATATGAACCTGAGGATATTTATCTGGTGTTTGTTTTTGTTTGATCAAAAACTTTGTGTCTGTGTGCACGTACATGTGGGTGCCCTCAGAGGCCAGAGGGCATCATATTCCAGAGTTCCAGGTTGCCTGATTTGGGTGATGGGAACTGAGCTCAGGTCCTCTGCAAGAGAGAGAGGTGTTAACTGAGGAACCATCTCTCCAGCCCCACGACATAGTTTATTATTTCTGTCTTCCTGATGTGAGCTCCTTGTAGGTAGGGATTTTCTGTACATTACTGTATCCCCAGAGCCTAGAATGGCACATGTCACCTGTGGGCTTTTAATAACCATCGGAGAAAATGTTGTAAGAAGTCAAGTTTTCTACTGCTGCAGCTGTACTGTGCTCAGGACCCTGGTGTCCTCTGGCCTCAGATCTCTTCCGGGTGCAGATAACGTCTACTGGTGCAGATTAGGACCTCCAGCCTACTTCACACCCCCACCCCATCCTCAGTCTGCTGCACCCTTCCCCAGCAGCACCCAGGGCTGTCCTAGATCTGAGGTTGAGCATGAAGAGCCTGGGTACTGAGACTTTGTGTCTCACTTCCCAGCAGGACAGGGTTCACCTTAGACACAGCACTGGCTTCCAGAAGTGACCGTTGGGCACCTACTCCTTCCGGCTCTGTGCTGGCACAGCAGACCCATGGTGCCACAGATGCTTGACAGGCTGCAAGAATGGAAGATGCCATTTAAAGGCTAAACTTCTGGTGGAGGAGCTGGGTGTGCCGTGCATGTTGGGAGGTCAAGGTCATCCCCGGTTATGTAATACATTTGAGGACAGCCTGGGCTATCTGAGCCCTTGTCTCAAAACAAAAACAAACAAATCGTGATGGAGAGTGAGTGGGGAGAGGGGGCTGAGAGTCTTCAGAGACGAGTTTGGCAGTGTTTGCTTAAACTTAAAGTGGCCTGGTCCCTGCGGAGGCACCTGCCTGTGCCCTGGGCTATCTAGATAGGAGGTCCTGGTGCAGGAATAGCTTTTGGTAAGGCCATGGAAGGCACATAGCCCCAACTACCCGCCTCTTAAAGGTAAAGGAACAAGTGAGATGAGGCCGGTTGGTTGCATCATGAAATGGAGGTGTATGCTGCTTGTGACTCATCAAGACTTTTGCTTCCCAAAAATTTGGTTGAGAACCATCACTTCCCACTCTTTAGCTCCAGCCCTATCCCCACCCCAGAGGACTGCCGGATACTTGCTGGGTTTATTTAATGGCCAAACATACTGAAAAGAATGAATCCATGAAGGCGTGTCTGTGTGAATCTGAAGGCTTCGGTTCTTTTCCTCTGGGTGGAGACCAGGGTGAGGGCTGTGGACGGACCCCTGGCTGCAGGGACAACTTGACGAGGGTCCTGGGGGATGCGCATGAGTCCCGCTTACGTTTTGCCTTGCGTCAAGGGGACCAGTGGGGCGCTGCCCCCCTCCCCAGTAGGCCTCTCCTCCCCACTGGCGCCTCTCAGGGGAGGCCCTTTCCTCACCACTGGAGCGGGGCTGAGCACCCTCTCTGTGGGCACTGTGCCCCTCAGGCCAGGGACGGGACGCTGTGGGGGAGGCCCATTGAGATATGCCTTGGGGAGATGGCTAAGGAATGATCTAGCCTTCATCCCCTCGGCCTGAGCTGCCCAAGACAGAATCGCTTCCTCCACCCCACAGTGAGCCAGATGCCAAGGAGACCCTTGTCTCCCCAGAGCCCACAGCTGCGGGGCCCGGGAATTGAATCCCACCAGTGTGGGCTTTTCCCAAACAGAGCCCACCCCCCTCGGATCACCTTGGGGGCTGGCCCTCCCTCCCACCCGTAACTGGAAGCTATGACTTCCCATAAAGGGCCCAAGGGGAAAATGACCAGCAGTCAATGACCTTGGTCACTCTGGCTGGAGCCAGCAACCTATGAGGTGCTGGCTGGCAGGGCACCTCCCTCATCCCCACACAAAGCTGGCAGGACAGCCGGCTCATCCTTCTTCAGCCACAGTGTGCAGAAAGCTTGTTCTCTTCGGAGCCATGGGCCACTAGCCAGTCCACTGGGGACATCCCTCAGGGAAGGGGCAGACAGGGCGGACACTCAGGCTGGCGCACTGTGGCAGGCCACCCTGCTCCGTTGACCAGTGGCTTTCTTGTCTGGCTCCCTGTGGCTCAGATGGCCCCGGCTGCGGGGTAGGCAGGCTCCTGCCCAAACTGGAGCTTCTGGCTCAAGCTCACAGTCCCTGAAAGAGGAAAGACAGGGGCAAGAAAGAGGGGACTGGGTACCCTGGGGAGCTAACCCAGAGGAGACAGGATCCAGAGGGCTGACCCTGTTGGAAGTTTGGGGCGGGGGTATGGAGGAAGAGGGAAGGATTGACACAGGCCTGGGCACATAGCTCAGGGGTAGAGTGGTTGCCCACATCTGCCAGGCTCTGGGTTCAGTCCCCAGCATCCTTGCATAAGCCTGGCCCGGCGGTGCATGCCTGTAATCCCTGGACTCAGAGCTGGAGGCAGGAGGATCAGAAGTTCAAGGTCATCGTCGTCCACAGATCAAGTCAACCTTTGGCTTCCACGAGAGCATACAGGCACGAGAATGCAGGCACACACACACACACACACACACACACACACACACACACACACACACACACGAACACACACCGTGGCTCGAACTCTGGTCATCAGGCTTGGTGGCAAGTGCCTTTACCTGCTGAGCCATCTTGGCAGCCTGAGATACGAACTGTTGAAAAGTAACCCTGACTCCTCAAAGCAAGCGAAGAGCCAAGGCATTGTGGGCAGCTGGGTGCCTCCTGGAGATGAATTGGGGGCTTCGAAGGCACAGGCTCAGCCTTAACCCAGACCGAGAGTGAGTTGGTGTCAGTCAGAACACGAAGCTGGAAAAGACACAGTGGCGCCCATGGATCAGCCCAAAGATACCACATGGGCGGGTGCAGACTCTGTGGGCTCACCGTGTGCCCGTTTCTGGCAAGACGGGCTGGGGCCGTAGTGCCTTGATGACCACACTCAGAGACAGATGTGCTTCGTTCACGTGGTTCCCCGGATTCACTCTCCCTCTTTGTTCTAGGGACGGTCCCTCATGAACTGCATCACCCGGCTCGTCCTGCCTTGCCTTCTGGTTGACTTCAGCCAGTGGAGGCAGCAGCAGAAACCAAGGGTGCAGGAAAAATGCTGACGCCTGCAAAACCTTGATAGGCCACAGTTTGATAGTGGGTATGTCCCTCCACCTATGGCCCTGGTTCCTGCCAGGAAATTCTCCCAAAGTGGCAGGCCCCAGGAACACCTCCATCTGTTGAGGCTGCCATTGCTTTTTGCCTGCACAGCTCCATCCGAATCGGTTCCTGCCTTGCTCACATCCGAGTAAACAACGGTCCTCATCTACTCCTTTTGTTTGTTTGGTTTTTGTTTTTGTTTTGTTTTTTGAGACAGGGTTTCTCTGTGTAGTCCTGACTGTCCTGGAAATTGCTCTGTAGACCAGGCTGGCCTCAAACTCACAGAGATCTGCCTGCCTCTGTCTCCTGAGTGTTAGGATTAAAGATGTGTGCCATTTCAAAGGATGCCTGCAGGAACCTTGATTCATGGCATTTTATTTTGAGCCTTGGAGGAACTGTGTCCAAGGACAAATGTCCTACAATGCCCAGAGGTAAAGGTACCACGGTATGTAGTGGCAAGCATCCTTTCCTCTGGGAACCGATGCCCCACTACATCAGGTCAACCTATTAGAAATGCTCATTCCCATGGCTGGGCATGGTGGCGCACGCCTTTAATCCCAGCACTCGGGAGGCAGAGGCAACTGGATCTCTGTGAGTTCGGGGCCAGCCTGGTCTACAGAGTGAGTTCTAGGACAGGCTCCAAAGCTACACAGAGAAACCCTGTCTCGAAAAACAAAAACAAAACAAAGAAATGCCCGTTTCCATGGAGTAGGTGATCTTGGACTAGGTTTTTCAGTTTCTGAATGATTAATTTAGTTAGCCTTCACATCAAGGGCCTCGGAAAGATTAAGAAACGTGTCCACCCAGCTGGTGGCTTTGAGGCTGGGATCTGAACGCAGGCAGTGTGGCAAGAGGCCAGTATGGTCTGAACTGTGGCACTGGCCACCTCTTGAGGTCGCTGAGTCCTCTCTGGCAGCTGGCTGTGGCCAGGCACACCACACTATTCTCCTGCCTCTGGGAGCTCACTGCCTCCTTCCCAGAACAACCTCCTGCTGAGGCAATTTGAGAAAAGTCTGCTCATTCTGCCCCCATCCCAGGGCCCTGCTCCAGAGGATGCCCTTCCTGGCTTGGAAGGCTGTTCCCTCACCACCCACCCCTGTCATCACGCTCACCCTCAGCAGAGTAGGGGTGGGGGGAGGGGGAAGTGCCAGTGGCCCCTCTCCATCTCCATTTCCTAGCCCTCAGGCTTTGAAAAATCCAAATGTAAGAAAAGGGCTCTTGGGAATTCAGAAGCAGCCTGCTTCAAATAAGTTCAATATGTGAAAACCGAGACCCTAACCAAGCCTCCCATTTTCTCCCCCTTTCCAAAATGGCCTATTATGGCTTAGGGCCTGGTTGCAGGGTAGGGACTAGTGTCTCTCTGAGCCCTGAGATTCCAGCCACCCCTCTTACAAGGCCTTCACTGGCCCCCAAGACCACAGAGTTCTCTTGAAAAGGCCTCAGCCCCTTCCTCCCTGGTCCCGTGGACTCCCTCTAGCCCACCCTGTGTGGGAGGCAGCGTGTGGTCCCATGTGCCCTCTCTGAGTGCGTGCCTGGGCCAGGCCTGTACTGCAGCTGTAGCCTTGTCCTAGCTCTGTTTAAAGCTGAGTTACGAGCCTGTCTCCAAGAGCTGAGGGGCTGAGGTGGGAAAGGATTTACTGGCTGCATTCAATCTTGGCCTTATTGCTATGTGAGCCCAGCGGAGGAGGCTCTTGTCTCGCCATCCTGTGTCCCACAAAATGCTCACCTTCTCACCTTCAAAGACTACCTCAGGGGCCTGCCAGCTTTCTTCAGGAGCCCACAGTCCTTGCAGTGGTGACAGAGATGTTGTCCCCATTTTCATTCATTTGATGAATTGATTTAGTGTGTGTGTGTGTGTGTGTGTGTGTGTGTGCGCGTGTGTGTGTGTGTGTGTGTGTGTGTGTGTGTGTGTGTGTGTGTGTATACATGGGTGATGTATGTGAGGGTGCATATGTGTCAGGGCAGGCATGTGGAGCCCGTTCTCTCCTTCCATCTTTACTTGGTTCCAGAACTTGGGTTGGCAGGCCTAAAGATCAAATGCCTTCACCAGCCGTCACCCTCAACTCTGTGGTTGCCAGATTTATGTTTCCAGTACTGGAGTTTGAACCCGGGACCTAGGGCCTAGGACATCATGCATGCTAGTAAAGTGTTCTACCACTGAGCCACACACCTCCCCCAGCCCTTTTCGTCCTCTTGATACGGATTATGTACCATTGGTCTCAGAAAAGACAGGCAATTTTCCTCCCTCTATGCAGCAAGGGGACCAGATTGAAGGGACAAGGTCTTGGCCTGGTTCTCATCTTGGCTCTTAGAACACAATACATCCCAGACGTCTTTCGGGAGCTGGAAAAGCCCCTTTCCTTTAGATCACAGAAAATAGCATTTGTCTGACCCCTAAGATCTCAGGTAAGGGAAGTTTCTCCGTCTCTCTCTCCCTCACAATTTATTTATTTGATGTTATGTGTGTGAAGTTTTGCCTGCACATGTGTCTGAGTACCTCCTGTGTGCCTGGTGCCCATGGAGGCCAAAAGAGGGCATCAGATCCCCTGTAACTGGAGCTGTAGAGAGTTGAGTTGCCATGCAGGTGCTGAGAACCAAAACTGGGTCCTTTGCAAGAGCAGCAAATGTCCCCAAAGGAAAGTTCCTCACAGCACGGAAGCCTGGCTGGGGACTCAGGAAGGACCTCCCGTGAGCAGTGCCCCTTCCCAGTCCCCTTCCCTTCTCTGTGTGGGGGGCATGCTGGGGGAAAGGTCACAGCCCATGGTAAACCTCCAGCCCTGGAAAGCCCCAGCCTGGCGCTTACCCCTTCACTGTGGCCATCCCTTCCCACATCTGCGTTCACACACACACACACACACACACACACACACACACACACACACACACACGTTTGTTTGCTCTCTGCCTCTACTCTCTCTGCCCGCATTCCTGGCTGGTCCCCTCCCAACGCTCTGTCTCTAGGCAGTCCCCATTGACCCCCCCTCCATGTGCCCCCTCCGTCTAGCCCTGAACCTGGGCCACTGAGATTCCCAGCCAGCCACCTTCCCAGGGGAACTGCTGACCTGGGGAACACACAGAACTCCGTGAGGGGCCATCAGTAGAATCTGCTGCCCCGCAGGGAATCATCAGTTATCTTTGCTTAGGTGGCATTTTTACAGCTGAAGCGTTGGAGGAGGGTCAGCATCCAGGCCAGTGAAATGAGGCCCCTGGACACCAACAGCTTTTCACCCTCTACAAATGTGCTATGGTCTAGCCTGCATCTCACGTATCTATAGAGACAGAGACTGAAGGTCAAAGGGCCGGCTCTAGGCTACAGCTGGAGTCAGCCGCCCAGCTCTAGGCTACAGCTGGAGTCAGCCGCCCAGCTCTAGGCTACAGCTGGAGTCAGCCGCCCAGCTCTAGGCTACAGCTGGAGTCAGCCGCCCAGCCAGGACAGGTGCCAGAGCTCCTCATCCCACCTGGCAGCTGCCCCTCCAGCCTGAATGGAGAGGGAACCTGGACCCGGTTCTGCAGAGCCTGGCAGACAGATCTTAAAGCCGTGGGCTCTCGGGAGTCACATTCTTTCAGATGAAGAGGGGCTAGCTACCTCCACAGATTCCCAATCCACCTAGTGAGGTTGAGCTGCAGAGTGGAAAGGGTGAGGAAGGGCCCAGTCCTCATCAGACATCCTGGGTAGGGCCTGTTGATCTGCCTTTGTCTGTCTAAGGACAAATAAGGAGGTCCCCCACCGTGTGTGTGTGTGTGTGTGTGTGTGTGTGTGTGTGTGTGTGTGTATTATGACACATGTGTGGGTGCCCTCGAAGGCTAGAAGAGTCACAAGTGGTTATGAGCTGCCTGGTGTGGGGGTTGGGAACTGAACTCGGGTCTTCAAAATGAGTAAACAGCAAGTGCTCTTAACCATCAAAGCCGTTTCTTCTGCTCCTTTGTTGTTGAAAGCTTCTTTTAAAAAATTCTTAAAAATTTTTTTAAAATTGTGTGTATATGTGTGTGTGTATGTGCGTGTGTGTGTATGTGTGTGTGTGCGTGTATGTGCGTGTGTGTGTGTGTGTATATGTGTGTGTGCGTGTATGTGCGTGTGTGTGTGTGCATGTGTGTGTGTGTGTATGTGTGTATGTGTGTGTGTGTGTGTGGGTGTGGGTGTGTGTGGGTGTGTGTGGGTGTGTGTGGTCTGTGGGAATGCACATGTAAGTGCAGGTGCCACTGGAGTCAGATTCCCCTGGAACTAGGGATACAAATGGTTCTAGGTGATCTGGCATGGGGGCCTGGGTGCTGGGATTCAAACTCAGGCCCTTGGTAATTGCGGTCCATGCTCTGAACAGAGGTGATCAGAAACTTGTCATCTCACCCTTCTCCAGTGTCTGCAACTGTCCCGGGGAAAGGGACGCAAAGACCCGGGACAGCCTCTACCTTGGCTTCCCACAAGCTTCTCGCGGAGTCCCAGGGGCAAATACTCTGCCCTTTTCTCTTTTGTGTTTCCTTATCCCCAGCCCCTCCTTTTCTTTCCTTTCCCATCCCCTTTTTTCTCTTTTCTTTTCTTCCTTCCCTCCCTCCCTCCTTCCTCTCTTTTTTTTTTAATTTAAAAAATGTGCTTTCCATTTTCATAGTTATTTATTGTGTATAGATGTAAGCACGTATGACATGATGAGCACATAAAAAGCCAGAGTATAACTTGTGAGTGTTGGACCGCTCTCACTTCACCGTGTGGGTCCCAGGAACTGGACTCAGGTTATCAGGCGTGGCAGTAAAGGCCTTTACCATCGTAGCAAGCCCAGGGCCTTGCACAAGCTGGGCGATCTCTCGACCACCAGCGAGGCAAGTCCTCACCGGTCACTTGCCTCTCAGTGACTCCAGCTCCTCAGGTGCCCGAGGAGCCTGGCTTTGGGGGTGATCCAGACAATGTGTCTAGCATTCTGTTCCTTGGGGAAACTGAGTTGCAGATAGAAGGCTTGCTGAAAGCTTATCCATCTAGGGCTGAGCTGAACCATTTCCTCAGGTTTCCTCACGCCACAAACCACGTGAGGTCTGTTGCAGAGGGCAAGTCCAAGCCACTTATTCTGAAGTTTTTATGATTCCAAGGTGGTCATGTTAAAGTACTAAACCAAAGCCATGGCCTCCTAGACCTGAGCCCATGAAAGGAAGGAAGAGAGGAAACACACACACACAGCCCAAGTAGTGCTAGGTGGTCAGAGGTCCCTGGCCTCACAACTAGAGGGTTCTCCGAGACAGACAGGACCTTTTATTTCCAAAGTGGAACTCCCAGCCTGCCCCTGTCCTTGCACAGAGAGCCCGGCGGCTGCAAAGCAAGCCCTCTGAAAGACATTTCCAGAGATGTGTCTATTAGCAGCTAGCTGCCTTAAATATCCCCTTGAGAAGTTCTGAGGGGCCCAAGGAGGGATTGAAGGTGGTTGGCAGCCACCAGTGGAAGCTGCAGGAGGTCCTAAGGAAGGGTCTGGGGGAGTGGCCCCGTTCCTACAACCTTATGCCAGAGAGAGAACAAAGGGGGCCTTGCTGGGAGGTATTATAAGATTAAGTGGCAGGGCCCTGGACAAACCCAGCAAGGCCCTTGGGATCTGAATTAGTAAGACTCACTGAAAGTGGGGGAGTTAACACCCCTGGCTTTTCACAGAGGTCCGTGTCCCCTTTTATCCCTGCCTGGGCCTCCTTCTGGAGCTAATCTGCTGCCTTGCCCAAGCGCTTGCTTGGGGCCTATGTGAGGGGCCATTCCTCTCTATCCAGAGGCAAAGGGAGCCTTCCTGGAAATGGAGCTACCTGACCCCTGACCCCTGACCTCTAGAGGGCACAGACTCTGAGCAAGCTGGGTGGCCCAGCCTCTCACCTGACCCCTTGGCCAAGCTGTAAGTTTGAGGGGACTCACTGTTCCGTCCTCCTCCAAACCTCTCCTTCCTGCTAATAAGGTGGGAATCTGGGGGCCTGTGAGTATTAGCTTCGTTAACTTGATGCAACCCAGAGTCATCTGGGAAGAGCCTCAGTGAGGGATTGTCTACATGAGGTGGGCCTGTGAGTAATTCAGTGTGTGCGTGTGGGGAGAGGTCGATATCTCAATAAATTAATTGATGTGGGAAGGCCCGCCCACTGTGGGCAGCACCAGTCTCTAGGCAGGGGCTCCTGAACTGTGTGAGGAAAGAAATCAAGCTGAGCACAAGTGCGCAAACAAGCTAGCATTTCATTTCTCTCTGTTCTTCCCACTCTAGAAGTCCCTTTGCTGGCTTGGTCCTCCTTTCTTAGGACCCAGCCCTGGTAGCAGTACCCAGAAGCCCTTGAGCCCTGCTCACTATCTACGAGTTACTAATCTAGCAGCATGCTCTGACTTTAGCCTCTCATCAGACACTGCATAGTTCTTGGGACCTGGGGCTGTGCATCTCTAGCAACCTGTATCACCGTGCAAGGCCTGCAGGTGCCCAGCCTTCCCTGGCCTGGGGCCTGGTGGGCATGGCAGACACCTTAGGAGCTCAGCGTGTCCAGGGGTGTCAAAGGTGATGTGGTCACACAATTACCAAAGTGCAGGTGCAGTGGGTGGAGGAGAGATTTACTATGGCTGGGTGCCATGGAGGCATAAAACTGGGCATGTGTAGGAAGAGGCTTCCCTGAGGGGAGAACATTGGTAGGAGGAGAGGAAGGAACCTCTAGGCCAGGAAACGGGTGTAGGGTTCTGAGTGGAAAAGGTGATTTGTGTGACGTTGAGCTGTGGGAGCCATGCGGGGCAGAGCTGGGAGCTGCAACCAGGGTGGGTGAGCTCTTGCTCTTAGTGGCTGCAGAAGGGATGTTAGGCCTTATCCAGAAAGTTCCTCGAAGATATTAAGGACACGTTAGCAGTTCAGGGAGAAGGTGATGGGATGCCCATTTCTAAGAGATCATTTTTTCCCAAGTGTGACGTGTGGAGGGTTGTTGGGACTGACAAAAGGCCATTGCTGTTCTTAGAAACGATAGAGAGGTCCATAACTGACAGACTTGGACATTGACCTGATTTTCAGAGAGAGGGTGAAGGAAGCCCCCCACTTCCAGTTTGCCACGGGTGGTGGCACCAGTAGACAGCATGCATCTGTGCTGTGCCCTGGGTACCCACATAGCATGGGCAGTTGAGTTTGAGGCCAGCCTCCCACTACCAAGTGGGGTTCTCATTGCTGAGACCCCAGGGACGGGAGGGTCAGGATATGGTAACAGCTGCCCAGCTGTTCTTCATGTGAATGTGCCAGGGAATCTGCACGTATGGGGGGAGACCATGATGTGGCTACTGTCCCTCTGTTCACATGCCTTTGAACTCCAAGGCACATTCGTGCACCTGCCAGGATAGAGCCTTGGGCACCCAGACAACCAGGTTTAAACAGGGCATGTCCCCAAGCCTGCCCATATCCGTGAGCACACAGATCTGTTCACGGTAATAAGCAGTGTCCACTGGATCTTGGTGCATGCCAGGCGTTCTGTGAAACATTCTTGCAGGTTATTGTTTCACTTTCGTATGAGACATACAGAGTCTTTAATTCTTTTCCAGATTGTATTATTCTTGGTGTTATTTTGTGTCGCGTGTACGTGTGTTTCTGTACACGAGTGCATGCACATGAATGCAAATGTCTGAAGAGGTCGGAGGGTTGGAGCCTTCTGGAGCTGGAGTTACCAGATGTGGGTGCTAGTCACTGAACTGGGGTCCTCTGCAAGAGCAGGAGAGGCTCTTAACTGCTGAGTCGTCCCTCCAGACCCTCTTTTTAACACTTTAAAAATATTTGACCGGGCGGTGGTGGCGCACGCCTTTAATCCCAGCATTCGGGAGGCAAAGCCAGGCGGATCTCTGTGAGTTCAAGGCCAGCTTGGGCTACCAAGTGAGTCCCAGGAAAGGTGCAAAGCTACACAGAGAAACCCTGTCTCGAAAAACCAAAAAATAAAAATAAAAAAATATATTTTATTTATAATATGTACACAGTGTGTGAGGACATGGTCATCCACCACATACGTAGTTGCCCCTGCAGGTCTCTGTGAATGCACGTGAGATAATGTGCACACATAGCTCATGGGTGCTATGTGTAATTTGTCATTGATGTGATACATACATGGAGCATGTGGTGGAGCTCACTTGCACACGTATGAAGCACACTCAGGCAGCGCACACACATACAAAGTCTTTCACCTTTTCTCACAGAGTAATTTATGGCCATCCGGCTTGTGTCCGGACTTCCCATTAACATTAATGAGGTGACGGCCTGGTATTCAGAAGCCCTTGTCCTGCAGGGGGAGGGTGAGGGATGGCCAGGCAAAGGAAACGAAGGGGACCATAATCACAGAGGAACAACCAATTATCCGGCTGACTGAGGTTTGATTGTTTTTCCCACGGCTCCCCTATGGTCCCCAACCCAAGGCCAGGCAGGTTCTCACTGCCATGGAAGGGGTCGGGGGGGGGGGGGGGGGGCTGAAGCAGGAATAAGGCAAAATCGGCTGGGAAGGGCGGGGGTGGGGTGGTGGCCTGCCTGACTTTCAGTCCTGTCCCCTCCCTCACCCTTTCCTGCTAGAGTTGTTGAAACTGTTTCCTGAAGGCCAAAGTTCACAGAGGCCTGGGACTCTGGTCCTCTCCACCCTGCAATCCTGCAAGAAACTCATCTCAGAGGCAAATTAAACATCTTTATTTTGGAAGCTTTTATGTGCTGACCCACCGGCCATGAAAGGAATCTGGGCCCCTATGTTGCCACCTCAGAATGTATGCACAGAGCACATGACCACCTTCCCTTCCTGCCCCTCATCTTGGAGCTCAGCACCTGCTGACCAGGAGACACTGTTCTGGGCAGCTCAGCCACTTCCTAGGTCCATCCGCATAAAGGCTTTCCTAAGCAAAATTAAGGATAGGCTTCCCATAAACTCCTCAGCACAGAGATACCCAAAACCTCTGGGGCATTAAAAGACCGTAGTGGGGTTGCCGGGGTGCGGGGGCACATACGTAGAATTCCAGCACTGTGCAGGCTGAGGCAGGAGGGTCATAAGTACAAGGCTAGCCCGGACTGCATGGAGACATAGAGTTCCAGGTTAGCCTGGACTATACCTGAGATGGTATGAGGCCATCTCAGAAGTAACAAAGGATCATGGGAAACTGTGCTAACATAATTTTGATGGCAGTATCTTTCACAGACTTGATTGGCAGTCCTGTGAGGTAGGCATGGGACCCTGGGCAGCCTCATTTCACTGTTGTGGACACTGAGGCTTGGAGAGGAGAGGTTTGCCCTTGATCAAGTCAAGATTTGAACTTCTCCAGCTCTGAGATTCACAGGTTCTTCATCTATTTGAGGGATGTCTTTCCCTGGTAACCAATGGATTATAAGTGTATGTTCCTGGGAAACACCGGAGCAGCGCCCGGGTGGAGAGCAGTGCATCAGGGATGCTAGAAGACTCTTTTCTCTCCTCAGACCACCCCGTAGATGGGATACTGAGTTCTTAAGTCCAAATGGCATCAGATGACTATACGATAGATCAGGCCAAAGGTTCCAGGTGGGAAAAGGGGCTCCACAGTGCAAGGCCAAGGCCCTGCCTCCACACTGGCCTGCCTTACTACGAGTGAACCCCATTCCCAAACAAGGAAAAGTAGTGCCCTGACACAAGGTCCACAGTGTCCACCCAATTTCCAAGACCTTGTCATCAAACCCTGAGCTTGGCACTGGACACGTGGGACTAACTGATCCCCGCTCTCACAGAGTCTGGGCAGAAGGTGCAGCTCAGGAAAGCGACCGACCGTCACGTCAACACGAGGACACGCATTTGGATCCTCAGTACTGGCCTGTGTCAGTAATGCTGGCCTTTAGAGCCAGGGTAGGAAGTGAGGGAGGTTGGGGGAGGGGTGGAAGCGGGTGGACCCCTGAAGCTAACCAGCCAGCCAACCTAGCCGAATCAGCGAGCTCAGGTTCGGTGAAAGACCGTCTCAACCACAACCCAAACCAAAGACACTTGGAATCTGCTCCACAAGAAAGCGTTCTGGAGCTGGTGTCGAGGAGACTGGGGTTGAAGCTCAGATGGCTGTGCCAGGTCTGACTGGAGGGAAGGTCATAGCCACCCCAGAGAGCACCGGCGCCAGTATCTAAAGTGGACATGTTCCTAACTCCTTAGCAGGGTTGCTACAGTGAGAAACATACACGCACGACACACACACACACACACACACACACACACACACACACACACACACACCTTGTCGCAGTATCCCTCACAGACATGTGTAGCCTTTGCCACCATAAAGCCCTTACTCCAGGAATGGCACTGTCATATAGAGATGGGTGGCACAGGGGTGCTGTGGGGGTACTCCCCTGCAGCCTCTTGCTTTTCCCCCAGTGGAAGCTGAGAGACGCACACTTCCTCCTTCCTCACCCTGAGTCCGGCCACTTCACCCCCTGTTGCTGATTCACTTCCCCAGCCAAGACTGACCGTGGAGCGCTCAGGCCTTCCTTAGGGTGCAGGGCTAGATGACGCCGACTCCATAGGAAGGTCATCTTATAAACAAAGAGGGCTCAGCGACAGCGTCAGGAGGGTGAAGCAGAAGGAGCATGAGCTTGGGGTTAACCTGGGCTACATGGTGAGTTCTAGGCCAGCCTGGACTACAAAGTGAACAAAATAACAACAAAAACAAGCAAGCAAGCAAACAAACAAACAAACAAAACAACAAAATTGGGGTGAAGAAGGCCCTCTGGAACCGAGCCCCTAATCCGAGCAAGATAAATTGTTTTGTTTTGTTTTGTTTTGTTTTGTTTTGTTTTTCGAGACAGGGTTTCTCTGTATAGCTTTGCGCCTTTCCTGGAACTCACTCTGTAGACCAGGCTGGCCTCAAACTCACAGAGGTCCACCTGCCTCTGCCTCCCAAGTGCTGGTGTTAAAGACGTGCGCCACCACCGCCCGGCCAAGATAATATTCTGATACCACGAAACTTTGCTCGAAGGAGACTCCTGCTTGTGGAGACGCTGTGAAGGCCACTCTTATGGCCATAGCCAGCATCCCCAGGCTCTGGAAGGACCCACATCCCAGGGCTCCCCAGATCCATGTCCATCTCTGTTCTCCCAGCCCCTGCTGTATCCCCTTCTCATGGCACAGTAAATTACCTCCAAGCCAGAGAAGAGGCCTCAGAGGAGACAGCCCCATTCTTTGGCCCCCTAGGACCGTTTTCTACCTAGAACCCTCAATGTAGGGCCTGGCTCAGTGCCTATGGCTCACTTCCCGTGGATCTGTGGGATAGGGCACATCAGGGAAGCTTTCAGGGCAAGAGAGTGTTTGCTTCTGCCTACCACAACGGTTGGACAGAGCTTTGTGATGCTAACGAGGGTCCCACTCACCCCCAGGCTTATTTCCCAAATGCTCCTGTGGGCCAGGGATATTCTAGCTTCCCAGGAAACACAAACCAGCCGGTGAGCTCCAACAAGGACCCTAACCGTCCCCTCTGGTTACCCCCAAGTCCCAAGTCCTAGTGTAGTGACCCCACCACTCACCCCAGGTCCCTGCCTCCACCGTGGCATATATATATATATATATATATATATATATATATATATATATATATATATATATATATATATATATATGTACTAGCAGATGAATGAATTGAATCCATTCTTCAGTTTCACTAACTGAATAAATGAAGCAGTAACTGAATATTTCCCGCTCAGATCCACAACAACCTTTCTTGGTCTCACATGAGTTGTGTCTAACCACAGTCAGTCTCCTGCCTGAAGCTTGCTTCTGGAGTAACTGGAACCTCCAAGCAGTTGACAAAGAAGACAGGAAGACCTTATCCAGAGACTAGGGGAAGACCCCACCACCTCCCCTGGGCCTTTTGGTGACACCACTCAGACTCTTACAATGTGACCATGAGCTAGCTAAGACCCAGACTACAGCGGAGCCTCCCCTAGCTCACACAGCACTTTGGTTGGGAAGTGAAAACGCGGCCGCCCTGCCTCTACCCCAGATGTGGTCCACTCATGAGCCTAAGTTCCCTTCTGGTCAGGCAGGACTGACTTAGAGCCTGGGCTCTGCCTGTCCCAAGCCGCAACTGCCTGGCTACCTGCTGGCCAGGAATGCTGGGAGTTGTCCAGAGGCAACAGGTATTCCATTTGTTTGGAATGGCATGGCCTTGCACAACTCTGAGGCCTTCGGACCAGATAACTTTCTCCTCCCTGGATGCTTTGGGGCCAGAGGGCCAGCCAGCTGCAAGGCCAAACATTTGGAGACACCAGAGCTGGAGAAAGCCAGGGCATGTTTATGGTGGAGATAGCTTCTCCTGGCTCCGTTATCAGCCCTCCGAGTCACAGCTACTCAGGCAGCTATGGACAGCAGCCAGACCCCAGGCAGGGGGACCAGGCTCTGGTGTCCCGCCTGCATCCTCGGAGTGGGCTCCGGCCTGTGGCCTCTCCTGAGATGCCCTCATTGACAGTTGGCAACAGCAGCTCCCTCACTCTCTCCACCACTTGGCCACCAGTGTCAGATGGCAGCCACTCTGTACATGAGGCATCAAGGCTCGGAAAGGTCCGGTGCTGTGCTGGAACTCAGGAGCCAAACCAGGGCTGCCCAACTTGGAAGGCCTCCCTTTTCCCCATACTTCACAGCAGAGTGGCTCCTGGCACTTGCTGGTGCTCTGAGCACTTCCCAGTACAATCCTTGAGAGAGATGCTTGGAACCCACATCCCTGGGATCTGTCAGCAGAAGCAGATACCCTCTGATGGTACCAAGTCAGCAGGTTGCACCTCTGGGGCTCCCCACTGTCCCACCCCCCTGGCACACAGATGCCTGTGATGTCAGCCCTGCAGCCTCCTCCAGGCTCAGCTCACATTCTCCCTGCTTTAAACCTCAGGGTCTAGCCTCTATCTAGCAGGTGGCATCAGCGTCAGCTCTAGGGACAGTTTTTTTTTTTCAAGCTGTATTGTCTCAGCCCAGACACTACAGCCCAATTTCTTCTCTAACTCAAAATTCAGACAAAAGGTTCCCTTCTCATGAAGAATTCCCCTGCCTTGTACATCCGCTGACCTGGGACTAAAGCAGGAACCCCTCCTGTACATCTGAAGGAAAATCTGCCTCTGTGCCTGCCCACCTGTATACTTCACGAACTGGTACTCAGCATTATTCAAGGAACTAGATGGGTGGTCAAGGAATGAATGCATGCATGAATGAGTGAAAGGGCCATCCTGGAGAGAGAGCTCTGAACGTGTGTGTGTGTGTGTGTGTGCGCGCGCGCGTGTGCGCGCGCGCGTGTGCGCGCGCGCGTGCGCATCCAGGGAGTGGAGAAGTCACTGCAGGCTGAGAAGCCAGAAAAATCCCATGTATCTCTGGAAACACTGGCCTGAAACCAACATGGAGAAGCAAGCTGGGCTGGTGTGAAAACTTCCGGTCAATGTCAGAGGAGTTTGAGAGTAGCTGACCTACAGCTTACCTGGGAAGCGTGGAAGATCACCTCCAGCTCTCCCTGCATGAGGGTCTAGAATTACAAGACTAGATCAAAGGCTGGATCTTCCATGAGCCTCTGAGACATAGGCTGGACAGCGTATACTTCCTTCTGCTGCCCCACAGAGATCTCCAGAAGTCCATTCACTCTGAGAGGATATGTGTAATAAGGATTTATGGAGGCTGGGAGATATGGTTCAGTAGTTAGGAGCACAAAAGTCCTGCAGAGGACTTGAGAGTTTGATTCCCAGCACCTACACTGAGGAGCTCACAACAGCCTGTAATTCTAGCTCCAGCAGAATCCCATGCCTTCTTCTGGCCTCCATGGGTACTGCACTCATGTGCATACACACACACACACACACACACACACACACACACACACACACACACTTAAAAGCAAATTTTTTTTTACATTTTATGGGTGAGACTGGGAGAGATGGCTCAGCAGTTAAGAGTACTTGCTGCTCTTTCAGAGGGTCTTCTGATGGCTCACAACCATCCAGAACTCCAGCTCCAGGGAATCCAATGCCTCTGAGTTCCTCAGGCACCTGCATTCATTCATGCACACATACCCACATGCAGACATACCCACCTACACATAATTAAAAATAAAAGAAATATTTAAAATGATTTACAGAACCTTCCAGCAGTGAGTCCCAGAACAGGGAGTTGTCTTTGATAGGTGTATTGTTTTCAGTGATATTCTCAACGTGCATCAGGATTCTTTTTACATTTTTTTCTGTTTACTTATTTGATGTGTGTGAGTATTTGCCTGCATGCACACCATGTGCGTGCCTGGTGACCCTGGAAGTCCTAAGACATCCCCTGGAGCAGATGGCTGTGAGCCACTGTGGGAACTGAGCCTGAGTCTCTTCAGGGCAACAAATGCTCTTAACTGCTCACCCATCTCTCCATCACCAACATCAGGATTCTTGGCCAAGGTGTGTATGAGGGAAGAGAAAAGGGCTCTCTGCAAAAATGTAATTAATACTTCAATAGTTAGAAAGCAAAAAAAAAAAAAAAATCTGCTGTTGTCACAACTTACCAACAGCAAACAAAGTCTACGGTTGGTAGCTCTGTCTGGGGGAGGGTGGGAAGCTGGGGAGACGGCTCCACTGATAAAGAGCTTGCTGTGCAAGCCTGAGGAACTGAGCTGGATACTCATGACTTATGCAAAAAACAAAAACAAAAACAAAACCAGGCATGGTGCTTGTAGGCTTGCAATAGCAGCCCTGGGGCTCACTGGACAGCCCATCCAGCCTAACTGAAGATCTCCATGCCATTGAGAGACCCTGCCTCAAAAATAACGTGGATGACACATTAAAAAAAATGACATCCAAGGACCAGTAAGACGGCTCAGTGGGTTAAGGCACTCGTGGCCAAGTTGGATGACCTGAGTACGGTCTCCTGGACCCACATGGAGGATGGAGAGAATCAACTTGTTGCCCTCTGACTTACACACATGTACACACACACACACAATCAATAACTAAATGTAATTTTTTTAAAAAAATAAATGATTCTGGGTAGTGATGATGCACCCTTTAATTCCAGCACTTGGGAGGTAGAGGCAGGTGGATCTCTGTGAGTTCCAGGACAGCCAGGACTACACAGAGAACTCTGTCTTGAAAAACCAAAAAGAAGAAAAACAAGAAGAAGAAGAGGAGGAGGAGGAAGAAGAAGAAGAAGAAGAAGAAGAAGAAGAAGAAGAAGAAGAAGAAAAAGAAGAAGAAGAAGAAATAATGAAGGAGGGAAGGAAGGAAAAAAAGAAAAGAAAAGGAAGGAAGGAAGGAAGGAAGGAAGGAAGAAAGGAAGGAGGGAAGGAAGGAAGGAAGGAAGGTAGAACGAAAATAAATGACACCCAAAGTTGACCTGTGGCCTCCAAACTCACATGCACACACATGCATGTGTTCTCTCTTTCTCTCTCTCTCTCTCTCTCTCTCTCTCTCTCTCTCTCTCTCTCTCTCTCTCTCTCTCTCTCACACACACACACACACACACACACACACACACACACACACGCGGGCGCGCACTTGGGAGGGCATAGCACACAGCTGAGGTGTCAATGGAGCAGGTCAACTACAATTATGCATTGAGAATGGGTGAGCTATTAACGGCGACATCGGCCACACATTGTTTCCCTCCTCCCATTGTGTGAACACAGTTTCAGACCCGTTTCTTAGCTCTGGCCTCATTTAATGCATTAATTATACTTTGCTTGACACCTCTATTCTCAGAGCTAATCTTTTGCATGCTTGCCCGAATTCTACCTTGATAATCACATGAAAGGGCTTTGGGATGGCTAGACAGGAAAGTTCCATGAATTCTTGCAACAAGATGAGCCAAGTTTTGGTCCCAAACAAGGTAGATGGTTATGACATCTTCTTGATTCTTCTCTGAAATTTTTAGGATGCTTTTCTATTTAGCAGCCCTCAGTGCCCATCTTGCTGGCTAAATCCATCAGCCTGCATCATAGGCACTTTCTGAAATTCTTTCTCCTCACCCTCCTTCTTTGTGAAATTGGGTCTCTCTACATAGCCCTGGATGTTCTGAAACTCACTATGTGGACCAGGCTGTCCTTGAACTCACGGAGATACACTTGACTCTGCCTCCTGAGTGATGAGACTAAAGGCAGGCACCACCACGCTGGGCTTAAAATAATTTTTTAATTGTTTTTATTCTTATGTGTATTGGTGTTTTGCCTACATGTGTATCTGTGCACAGCATGCATTCCTGGTACCTGTGGGGGGGTCAGAAGAAGATGGTGGATTCCATGGGATTGGAGTTACAGATGGTTGGAAACCTTCATGAGGTTGCTGGGAATCAAACCTGGGTCCTCTGGAAGAGCAGCCAGTCCTCTTGCTGTTGAGCTCTCTCTCCGACCCCTGCAATTCTTTTTCCTAACTTCATAGCCCTTTTTAAGGTTGGCTCCCCAAGTTAAGATTCTAAAAGCACTATAGAAGAATTGTCGGGGACTCTCCAAAAAGGGCAGGTTCCCAAGCAGCCCTGGAGCCCTCCTGGCCACTGAGTCCCTGGAATGGGGCCTGGGAACCAGCCTTTCTCACAAGTTTCCTGGGTAATTGTTATGTGCACTCAAGTTTGAGAAGCCCTGACCCCAAGCATGACAGCTATTCAGGAAATGTTTGCAGAATGAGCTGTTGCTGAGTGAGTTTCGGGAGGTTAGGGTGAACAGAAGCACATCGTGCCATTGTTTGGTATTCTGCCCGGCCACAACACTTGCATGATACCATCTCACAGCCACTGGCCAGGGACTGCTTCCCCACGGGCCTGGGCTGGTACTTCTGGTTGCCACCTAAGCTGAGGCCAAGTCCACGAGGACAGGGCATCCCACTGTTGCCCAGATAACTCTCAGAGGTGGGCACCCAAATTGTATGACTAAAGGATCAGCAAAGCCCTCCTCCCCCAAACTGTAGACCCCATGGGCTGTCTTCTGGGGCCAAGTGGTAGGTTAAGTTACAAAGTAAAACAGACCCTTCCTCCTCAATGCCCCAAACCTTTAATTCTGTTTACAGTCTGATCCTTGATCCTATAGAGTACAGACTGACCCCCAATCTTGGGTACAGTCTGCCTACTGGTCCTGGATGCAGATTGATTCTGAAGTCTGAATCCAGACTGACTCCTTCTTTCTGGTCATAGTTTTACCCCTCATATTGAGTACAGACTTAACCTTAATCCTATGTAGCCAAAATGTAATTCTCCTAGCCAGAAAACAGGCTGATTCATAACCTTGGTCAGAGCCTGATCCTAAACTCTGATCTCAGTGCCCGCCTAATCCTTGCCACAGACTGGTCTAACTCTGCATTGGGTTGCTCTTCATTATGACCACAGGCTGACCCCAGGGGGCTGGTCTAGGAATATGATGCAGAAGACGTGAGTAGCCTTCCAACAGAGGGCAGAGTCTTGTCTACAAGAGGAATGTGGTGTACCCAGCCAGGATTTGGAAAATTTGTGTTTTCCATACAAGAGCCATGGTGGGAATTCATGATGCTGGGTCCTTGTGACCTTGGCTGTTCTCCAGTTCTTCCTGTGCTTGCCTGGCCGTCCCCACCCCACCAGCTGGCTCACTCAGAGGGAGACACATGAAAGGGAAGGTGACTGGCTCCACCACAGGAATGTGCAGGTATCATTAATGAAGGGAAGCCGGACACGCTGCCGCGCATCCACCCCAGCGCCTGCCATCCACCTTCTCCAAGATGGACCCCGGCCACAGGCAGAAGGGAAGCGAGGCCAGGGTGGTAGCAGGGCTCTGTGCACCTTCAACTGCATGGTTGTGCCAGGTGTCTGTTCCCTGTACACAGTGCAGGGTGGAGAGGAAAGTTCTGGCCCTCCCCGAGACTGGAGTGGCCCTCTGAGCACCATTCTACTTCCAGGCAGGTCTAAAGGTGGTCCTGTCTAAATCTACAGGACTGGAGGCAGAAGCCACATCTTGTTCAGCTTCCAACAGCTGCCTCATTCTGGCTGGGGGGAACTCTGAGAACTTCCATTTCTTGGAAAATCCATGGCCTCCTACCTTGAGAAACTCCCAAGCTGAGGGACAAACAGCAACCTTGGCCCCAGGGGAGCTTCCGGTTTGATAGTGGAGACACAGAGAACCCACTCCCAGCCTAAAAGCGACTCCCCATTCTTGCCGCATATATGTGGAGATGCATGGCCACGGAGCCATGGATGACTGAGCAGGAAAGATGAAACGGAGGGGACAGGGACAGCCCTGGCAGCCTCCCTGGAGGAAGATGAAATTCTTCCCCCATCTCCTCACTGAACTGCCACCACCCTGACCCAGGAATGTTGAAGGCCCAAACCATTTTTTTCTTAGCCCTGATAGGCCTGAGGCCTGTACTCATTCCCTTGAGGAGCTGGGGAGGGTGGGGGACTGGATAGGCCTCCCAGACATTCCTCCTGCATTCCTGGGGCCATGCCCTCCTTCTTTCCTGCCTCAGCCTGGTCATAAACTATTTCAGGCTTGCAAAATCTGGTCTGCTGGGTTCTTGCAACCCTCCCACCGTGAGTAGAGGCCAGAGCCCTGGCCAAGAAACCCATAGCACCCACAGGGTCCAGAGGATTCTGGTCAACTGGGACAGAGACAACCAAGCGACCTCTTGGGCCACCAACCATACAGGAGTTGGGAAAGAGAGAAGGCGGGGTCGAGCCATTCCATGGGGGCAGTATCCACGGAACACCACTTCTCAGAAGTGTGTGGAGAGAAGAGAGGGTCTGTAGGGCAGAGCAGCACGTGGTGGGTCTGAGGTCATCTAGGAAGATTAGCCCATGCACAGATGTACAGCCCTTCCTTCTCCATACCTGCTCCCCACACCAAGGCTGCTTCTCACCCCCACTGCACAGAGGACAGACATTACTGCTCTAAGGGCTCTATCCAACCACACTCGCTCCACTCTCCAGCTGAAACTGTCCCCACCTCCATCATCATAGCCTTCTCTAGACACAGAATGCCCTGAACCGCCATGGTACCACTCACCATTCCTGGAGAGAACATTTCATCTCAGCCCCAGCCTCTCCCTCCCCTGGGCTGAGCTTGAGGTCATCTAGGTAAGGTGATCCCTCGTCTCTAGGCAACTGTATCCTGGAAGGAAACAGCTGAAGCCACCTGGCCCACAGGACACTTCTGTGTCCCTGAGATATGGAGTGGAATGAGGATGGCCTACTCAGGAAGGTGACTTGTGGCCCAGGGAGGTGGCTTAGTACGTAAACTTGCCTGCTCAAGGTCCTGAGTTCAGATTCCCAGCGCTCACTTGAAAAGCTGAGTATAGCTGAGTATATCTGTAACCCCAACACTAGGGGCGGAGACAGACGGATCTCCAGGGCTTATTGGCCAGCGTGGCCAAAACAGGATGCTTCCGGTTCAGTGAGAGACCTTGTTTGAAAAACTGAGGTGGAGTTCCGGACATACGTGTTTGTGTGCCTTTTGTCATTCTTCGATGCCTCTGACGGCACTGCTCATGTGTTTTCCGTGGACCTTAGTGTTTGCCTTGGGAATGTGGAAAGAGCTCTACTAATAAAAATTGATTTTGCTTTTGGAAAAAATGGGATGGAAAGGGACTGAGGAAGAAAGTCATCCGACATCAGCCTTTCGCTTCCAGGCATGCCCACAGTGTTCCATGTAAAACACACACACACACACACACACACACACACACACACACACACACACAACTTAAAATCAAATAAATAAAATGAAGACTTGGCTCAGTGATTAAGAGAACCCTTTGCTCTTGCAGAGGACTGGGGTTCAGTCCCCATCACCCACATGGCTGTTCGCAACCATCATCATCCCTGGGACATATGTGGTAGAAGGATACCAACTCCTGGAAGTTGTCCTCCGACAACCTGTGAGCTGCAGTACACGGGTTCATATGCATGTCTGAACACACACACACACACACACACACACACACACACACACACACACACACACACGAATAATAAATGTAAAAGAACGCTTTAAAAAATAGCACAAATGACTAATATCCAAACTTCTTCCTTGGACCAAGGGAACTGGGGGCAGATTTCTCCGGACACCCAACCCTGCCTCCCCTTCCCTCCCCTCTCCTTCCCTCCCCTCCTCTCCTCTGCTCAAGCCCATTTTCCTAAACCCTGATTAGACACCTCTAACCTTGCTTACCTTACAAAGTGCCCCAGGATTCACTCAACATCAACTCTAGAGCCATGTTTCAACTTTACCTAAGGCTCCAGCGAGCGCCTGCCTGGCCCTTCTCTGTCTCGGGAGCCCCCAGGGGAGCAGCCCTCGGGTCCACACCTCCCCTTTCAGACCCTCTCCCCTCCAGCCCAAGGCAAGCTGGTCCTGGAGAATTCAGCCTCTAATTCCCGAGTCCAATGAGCCTTTGCAGGGCTCCCATCACCAGGCTGAATGCTTGGCGAGGATTTGCAGGTCAAACACACTCTCCTGGGTGAGTACTCCTGAGATTCATGACGCTTGGCCTCACACAATCATACACTGGACCACACAGAAGACACCAGCACCCCCATGGTGAGCTGTGGCGGGAAGGAAACGAACATTCACGGGGCCTTCACTCAGGCCCAACTCATCTAGGCCTGCCCACCTCCCAGGAGCAATACTTGAACGTTTCTACTTTTTTATTTTTGGGGGACCATTGAGATGGTTCAGCCTGCTGCCAAGCCTGATCATCAGAGTTCCACCCAGGGGACCTACATGGTGGAAGGAGAGACCCAACTCCCAAAATTTGCCCTTTGACCTCACATGCATGCAGTGGCACATACGCACTCACACACATGCACACACAATAAATACAATCTCATTGGCAACACATTATTTTTAATTGACCCAGAGAAATGGTTCATAGTTCTGGATATAACATAGCACTTCAGTTGAATGCATAACAATCATATTGAGGCAGCTAGCACACCAGTCCTCAGAGTGTGGTCGCTTCTTTGTGTCCAAAACATTCAAAATCTTCTGGACTCGCTATTTTGAAACACCAATCAATCGTCACCAAGCATAGTTATTCTGCTGTGCTATAAGACCTTATGAGCTAGTCTTCCTGTCCAGCTGCACCCCTGTACCCAAAATCACCCCCTCTTCATCCCCTCCCCATACCTATGCCCATCCCAAGCTCTGGCAACCATTTTTCTAATCACTGCTCAGCATTTGTCTCCATGATTGAGGAGCTTCCCAGAAGAGGAACAGACCTTCAGAGTCAACTATGCACATGTATACATGCACACACACACACACACACACACACACACACACACACGTACACACACACACAGGTACACACACACACACACACACACACACACACACACACACACACGTGCACACATATAGTGATCAGCTACCCCAGGAGTCCTTTCTGTGTCTGTCTGACCCTGGTTCCTATGGTCCCCAGTGACACACTTTATACACACACACAAACAACTGTGTTCTTGAAGAGTTTTGAACCCAGTTCTGTCACAGCCCTTCCTGGGTCCAAAGGTCTCAGTTTCTCCATCTGGGAAGTGGGAATGCTGCCTCTCTTTTCTCTACACAGTGTACCCTGTAAGAGGCCTTTCCAATTCCCTTATTATAAAGACTTCAGGGTTGAGCCCCAGGTCACCACAAACTTGCCATCTACTCCATGAACTCAAGAGAGTCCTCCGGCCTGGCCTCCCCTTTGGGGTGAGGCCCAGAGGAGACCACATAACTTCCCAGGGCTCTTGAGTACAACTCTCATTAGTGCTGACTGCTACTTCGCCTGCTGATGACATCAGCGCCCACCTGTCTGAGGTGGGGAGAGGCTTCCACGGGGAGCACAGCCAGGAAGGACTTCTCAGCTGGGCTGCTGAGGGAGGCTTGCGGAAACCCCTGAGCATGCAGGGATGAGTGAGCAGAAGGAAAGTCTCCAGACAGGCAGCCCCTCACAAACTGCAGTCGTACTCCATCCCAGCTTCGAACTTTCTAGTCCCAGCTCCTGCATTTCTGCCCCCATCAGGTTGTCATGATCTGTCACCGGATCACTGAAGCCCCATCACCAAGCTGGTGTGGCTCCAAGAGCACTTGTCTGGTGCACTAGAGGCCCTGAATTTCACACAGACACACATGCACACGCACACGCACACGCACACACACACACGCACTCCATACAAAATATCACCCTCCGGGTGTGTTGGCGCACACCTGTAACCCCAGCACTTGGGAGGTATGTACAGGACGACTAGGAAGGTGAAGGTCGTCCTCAGCTACCATAGTTAAAGACCAGCCTGGGCTTCAGGAGACCCTTTTTAAAAACTAGAAATGAACCACAGCGAAACCATCACCCCCACCTTCCTCATCATCCATCCTCACCCCTACCACCCGCAGCCCTCACCCATGCAAACCTGAAAGGTCAATATCTAATCAATGATCTATCTCACTCTCTGCCCAAATTCTTTACCAAGCAATGAACTTTGGCTGGAATGATAGCCAGACCACAAACCTGGGATGCGACACCAGCCTCAGGAGAGGACGGCTGTGTGTCTGCCCAATGGCTTCTCTTCTAACGGGGCTACTCACACAGCCATCTGCAATGGCTTGAGAGAGGTGGGGGTTTCCTTCAGTCCTCAGGTCATCCAGCCAGCCACGGCCCCAACTCTGATCTCTCTGAGCAAGCTCTCTGGAACCTACCCGGCTTGTCTGAATACAGCACGTGCTTTGTCGGGTGCAGAAGGAGGGGCCGATCATGGAGGATCAGCCTGCATGATCAACTTTGTCTTCCACTCAGAGGAGTCTGAAGAGGAACCCGTTCCAAACCCGTTCTATCTGACAGATACTCAGACTCCCTTCCCTTTGCAGAGCAAGCTAGGGCATTGGTTCTCAACCCGTGGGTCTCAACCCCTTCGGAGGTCAAATGACCCTCTCACAGGGGTCGCCTAAGCCCATCCGAAAACACAGGGATTTACACTACAATTCATAGCAGTAGCAAAATTACAGTTATGAAGTAGCAATGAAATAATTTTATGGTTGGGAGTGGGTCACCACAACATGAGAGACTGTATTAAAGGGCCGAAGCATTAGGAAGGTTGAACTGAGCTAGGGTGTGTGGAGTCCTTGGCCCAAGCAAGAAGAAATAGCTGCAGCCTTCATCTAGTCCGTTACTGAGCAAGGCATCCAGCTGCAGCAGGGGGAAGGGAGGAAGGAGGGAGGGGGGAAGGAAGGATGGAGGGGGGAAAAGAAGGAGGGAGGAAGGAAGGACCTGCCTCACACTGGGTCCAGAATCCGAGCTGATGTCAGAGACTTGTATGGGGGGGGGGGACCGATGGCTCAGTGGTTAACAGCATCTAATCCTTGTGCAGAGGACCTCGGTTCAGTCCCCAGCACCCATGGCTAACAACCATCTGCAACTCCGGTTCCAGGGGATCTGACAGTCTCTTCTGGCCTCCACAGACACCCGCACACACATGATGCACATACACACATGATGCACATACACACATGTGGACGAAACATTCATTCACATAAAAAAAATCTGTAAAGGCTGGGATTAGAATCATGGGATCAAGCATTTCTATGTTGTGCCTCAGTTTCTTCCTCTGTAAAACAGAAGAAAAATACCCCCTCATAGGGCTGACTCGAGAGCCCAGCCTGCAAAGAACACCTAAGGCCCTTAGCTGTGCCTGACTTGACTATGAGGCTGAGAGGACCTGGAACATTCCCGTACATGCAGAGAAGCTGTGCTGACTGTGTCCTCTGACCCAAGTCATTTTCAGAATTCCTTTTACATATGTCACTCCCCAAACCAGAATGAAGTTGATCACTGACACTGCCCTTCAGATTCCTGGTGACTTCTTCCGTGGACCTACTTCCTCCTTCCCAGGTTGGGATCTGAGCCCGGGAGCCCTCCCCATCCATCCCTTTGATCTTTGTGATAAGCTGGAGACTGGACATTGTATCTGCTTTCCCCTGGGTGAGTTTTCTCTTGCCCTTTGGCCAAGGGCCACAGAGTGAGAACTTCCTGCTGTCACCGTGAAGGCCACTCTGATTTGAATGATTCTGGGAGCTTTGCAGAGAGATTTACATCAAATCCTACCAGGACAGAGCAAAGCTTTAGAGTCAGTTCTCCAGAGTGTCTTCAGACCAGAGCCCTGAGCTCCACCATCTGGGGACACCATTGGCTGTGCAAACACCATCTGGGGACACGGTTGGGTGTGCAAATTCTCAGGCCTCACCCCATACCTGCACACTCAGGAACTCAGATTCCACACTTACCCAGTGTGGGTGTGAGAACCATGCCTTGGAGAGCAGAAACCCTCAGCCATAATCTGCATGGATGAGGAGCCAATGAGGCACACCCAGGTCCATGGAAGGCACGTCAGTGCAAGAAAAGGCGCCGTTAGCACAGTCTACACACGTGCTTGTGCGCATACAGCACTCCTGGAGTCCTGTGGGAAGGAGGCAGCGCTCCGGAGGTGCAGGAACTCTGGGGCTGCAGGAAGTGGGGAAGAGGCAATGTTCTTGGCTCATGCTTAGGTCTCCTCACTGGGGTCCCAATAGGCTCCTACAGCTGCACTGGCCCCTGCTGAAAGGAGCTTCCCCGCTCCCCAGGCCCAGGATGAACTTGTAAGTCTTGCTGGCATTTCCCAGCTGTGGTTTGGCACGGATGTTGGGCAACCCCCACCCTGACCTGGCCCAAGGCCATTTCCCTGGCAGAGACCTGAGCTTGGGGTACCTGTGTCTTCTCATTCCCGCTGGGCCTAATGCTCTAACAAGACTAGGGGCCCTCCCCTGGCGAGATGGCTCAGGGGGCAAAGGCTCTTGCTACCAACCCTGACAACGCGAATTTGATCTCTTAGGGCCACAGGGTTGAACAGGAGACTGAATCCTCGAAAGTTACCCTGTAAACCACCACCACTACACACACTAAATAAATAAATATTGTAATAACACATTTGAAAAGACTCGAGCAGTGAAGAGACACAGAAGTCCTCACTCCTTCCACCACAGTGCAGCGAGACGTGGCGGCAGCGGATCCCGCAGGCCACTGTTTCCCTAAAACGCTGGGCCACCGAGACGAGCCCTTTGTGATCATTCTAGGAATTAACAAGACAGTGACCACAAAATGGGCACCAACCAGGGCAGTGAGGCATGAACACGGGAGGAAGCTCATTGGCTAGGGTATGCACAGCTCAGGGAGGGAGGCGGCTGAGAGCAGCGCCGTTTGGAAGTTTCTCAAAGAGGAAGAGGCCTCAGTCTGACTGACACGTGAGGAAGCCCAGTGAGAACACAGTCTGCCTCTCACTCTCACTGTTTCTGACCTCTTTCTCTCTTTCTCTCCTTGACGCTCACCCTTTCTGGCTTCTTTTCCATACCATGGGTCACTCCATAAATGAACAATTTCACCTTAAGGCAGACTATGACCCTGTGACTAAAACCCTAGTCGGGGGAGGGTGGCGCATGCCTTTAATCCCAGCACTCAGGAGGTAGAGGCAGGTGGATCTCTGTGAGTTCGAGGCCAGCCTGGTCTACAGAGTGAGTTCCAGGATAGGCTCCAAAGCTACACAGAGAAACCCTGTCTCGAAAAACAAACAAAACCCTAGTGGGATGTAGATGAGATGGGTAATATGCTGTTCAGCAAGCATGAGGACCTGAGTCTGGATCCTCAGCACCATGTAAAAGCCAAACAGCCAAACGCACCTGTGACCCCAGTGCTGGGGACAGGAGCAGAAACAGGCAGATTCCCTGGAACTAGTCTAGCAGAAATACCAAGCTCCAAGTTCATCGAGAGACCCTGCTCTAAAGGTGGAAAGCAGGTCAGCAAGATGACCTGAGTTCAATCCCTCAGCCACACACGGTGGAAGGAGACACCTGACTCCCACAAGCTGTCCTCTGCCCTCCACGCACCACCACCCCAACAAAATTAAAAAATCACATGTTTTTAAAATGGGGAGAGCAATAGGAAGACATCTGATATCAACCTCTCATCTCCACACACACGGGCACATACATGGGTACACACACACACACACACACACACACACACACACACACACACACACGGGACAATCACAAAGAGTAGGGACTAGCACATTGCTCTCTGACCACGCATCAGAATACTAGTCATGGATACAAAAGGACACCTGCTGATCCGTGCTACAACACAGATGAATTTTGAAGGGGGTTGCTAAGTGAAAGCAGCCAGTCACACCAGACCACACCTCTGGTAATATGAAACTTCTGGAAATGGCCAAGAGACACAGAGAAGCAGCAGCAAGTAAATCAGTGGTTGCCTGAGGCTGGGGCCAGAGTAGGGACTCAACCACAAATGGCTCACAAGGAAGCTTCGGGGGTAGCAGAAGGCTCTAACCCTGGACGGCCCTGGCTGTTGCATACGGTACACATACCTACTTCATCATTCCACGTGTGCGAGATGTGTGGATGTTATGCTGCATCAGTTTTACTTCCAAAGAGACATGATGGACGGACACACAGACATGTGAGACAGTGGTTCTGATAAATGTCACTTACAGGATTCAGTCATGAGACTGGAGTGTCTGGGAGCACTCGGTATAGTGTAATAACCTCTCTGTGTTGTTGTTGTTGTTGTTGTTTTTCCAGAGCTGAGGACCGAATCCAGGGCCTTGTGCTTGCTAGGCAAGCACTCTACTACTGAGCTAAATCCCCAACCCGCCGTGTTTTGAAAATTGGTGTGTGGAGGGGGACAGATTTTAAAAAGCTGGAAGCAGGGCTGGAGAGATGGCTCAGAGGTTAAGAGCACTGACTGCTCTTCCAGAGGTCCTGAGTTCAATTCCCAGCACCCACATGGTGGCTCACAACCATCAATAGTGAGATCTGGCACCCTCTTCTGTATATGTAATAAATAAATAAATCTTAAAAAAAACGAAAAAAAAAGCTGGAAGCAGGGGCCAACAGGATCACTCAGCAGGCGGTTAAGTCACTGGTTGTATAAGCCAGGTGACCTGAGTTTGACCCCCAGAACTCACGGTGGAAGGAAAGAACCAGCTTCCTAAAGTTGTCCTCTGACCTCACTGCCCACCCTCCCTGCGAACATGTAATAAAATAAAATGATTTTTTTAGGAAACTGGAAATAGAAGGTGGGAGAGACGGAACAGAGTATCTGTGTTCTTGCTGAGGATCCAGGTTCAGCTCCCAGCACCCAGGTCAGGAGGCTCATTACTGCCTATAACTCCAGCTCCAGGGAGCCAGCACCCTCTTTTGGCCTCCACAGGCATCTTCACACACATGGTGCACATACACATACTCAGACACACATCAAAAGAGTAATAAAAATCTAGGCATGGTGGCACAAGTTTTTAATCCCAGCACTCGGGAGGCAGAGGCAGGAGGATCTCTGTCAGATCAAGGCCAGCCTGGTCTACATGGTGAGACTCTATCTCAAGAGATAGATATATAGATAGATAGATAGATAGATAGATAGATAGATAGATAGATAGATAGATAGATAGATAGATAGATATTTTTTAAAAGCTGGCAGCAGGGGTGTGATTGAGTGGTCATTTGGGCCACGAGAATGATGAAGTGAAAGCTCCTCACAATGGTCACAATGGTGAGGATGTGGGGAACTGAGAATGTTTATCTACAGTCTTGGGAAGTGCAAACCACGCCTCACTTGGGAACCCTAGCAGTCCACCCTATGGCTCGGTGACCCTTAGGTTTATAATACAAGGGTGTTCACCTGAAAAAGTATTGCATGAGCATATCCACTGTAGTCCTCACTGGCACCAACCCACCAGCCATCAGGAGGATAAGTAAAAATTATGTACTTGGGGCTGGGGGCTGGGGGCTGGGGGCTGGGGGTGGCTCGGTCCATAGAGTAGTTGCTGCAAAAGTACAAGGACCTAAGTTCAGATCTTCAGAACCCATGTAAAAACTGGGGGTGGTGGCCAGCCTCTATCTATCATCTCAGTGATGAAGGAGGTGGAGACAGGAGTTTGCTGGCCAGTCAGTCTAGCAGAACCGGTGAGCTTCGTGCTCAGTGAGAGACCCTGTCCCAAAGAACAGTGTGGAGGGCTGGAGAGATGGCCCAGCGGGTGACTGCTCTTTCAGAGGACGCAGGTTTGGTTCTCAGTATCCACGTCAGGTGATTCACAACCTGTAACTCCAGCTCCAGAGGATCTGATGCCCTTGGCCCCCAGGACACCTGCACACATGTGAAGCACATAAACTCATGCAGGCACATACATACACATACATGTAAACATTTGTTTTTCTTTCTTTTTTTTTTTTCAAGATAGTGTTTCTCTACATAACTCTGGCTGTCCTAGAACTCACTCGGTAGCCCAGGCTGGCCTTGAACTCAGAGATCCACCTGCTTTTGCCTCCCAAGTGCTGGGATTAGAGGTGTGCACCATCACACTCAATCAAAAAAGAAAAAAAATTTTTTAAAGAGAAGAGAAGAGAAGAAAGGCGTGTTGGGGCTGGAGAGCTGGCTCAGTGGTTAAGAGCACTTGCTGCTTTTGCAGAGGACCCAGGTTCGGTTCCCAGCACCCACACAGTGGCCCACAAACACCTGTAATTTCGGCTCCAGAGAATCAGACACCCTCTTCTGGCCTCTGCAGGCACCAGGCATGCATGTGGTGTACATACACACACGCAGGCAAGCACTTATACACATCAAAATAATAAATAAATCTTTTTAAAACAATAAGGTGGAGAGGGACGAGAAAGACACCTGTTTCCAACCTCTGCCTCCACATGCATGTGTGCACGTGTGCACATGTACTACCCCACACATGTAAACATACATGAGCACATACACACATATAGACCACACAAAAAATCAAAGTAATTATATATTCATACAGTGGAATGTTATGGGTGATGGGAATGAATGACCTATGCAGGTCGTGAATGAATTTCAAAATATTCAGCTGGGCTGGCGGGATGGCTCAGAGGGTCAAAGCTTGCTGAGCAGCCCTCATGGCTTGAGTTCAATCCCCAGAACCCAAGGAGAGAGTGGACTCCCTAAAGTCATCCTCCAGCCTCCACATAGACTTCATGGTATGCATGCACCACACACACACACACACACACACACACACACGCACACACACACACACACACACGCACACACACACACACACACACACACACACGACGACGACGACAACGACGATGATAAATTAATTTTCAAGTGTTTGGCAAAAACAAAAAAATAAACAAGTGGATATAATCACAACAAGTGGATATAATCACATGTGTGCCTGTGACTCTGTTTCTGCTTTGTCACAGGGTCAGGTGATACTAACCTCCAGAACTGGAGAGCAGAGGAGTCCCTGCCACAGTGAGGGCGACAACACAGGAGGGTTTGGGACCAGGCAGAGCGTTTTTCTTTTTTCTTTTTCTGTATACTTCTCTCTTTCAGTACATCCTGCCTGGTCTCCCCTCCCTCACTCCTCCCATCTTCCCCTCACCGCCTCCCCTCTCCCCCAGATCCGCTGCTCCTCCATTTCCCTTCCAAAAAGAGCAGGCCTCCCAGGAATACCACCCAAACACGGCATACCAGAATGCAACGAGACTAGACACAAACCCTCATATCCAGGCTGGACAAGGCAACAAAGCTGCTTCTTGCTGCAGAAGCTTTTTGTGAAATCATTGCTGAATCATAGACGTACTTATGATTTGTGTATGCTTCTGTGTGGATCTTTTAATTAGAGAGGAAACAATGTTTACTAAACAATTGCGGAAGGTAACAAGAAACTTCTCTGGCCCTCACCTTAAACCTGACCTTCAAGGGGCCTCTGGAGATGGAGTGAGTTTGCCTGCACCACTCTGGGTGGCTAGATGGTCTCCAGACCAGATCTCACGTAGACAACGTCCTTGGCATTTATCGGACACACAAGGGCCAAACAGGGGAGGGAGACACAGACGGCTTGGATGCCAGGCTAGCCCAGGATGCCAGGCTAGCCCAGGGAGCCCACAAAAGTCCTAGAAAGTCTGGCATGACACCCTTGAGCAGAGCAAACCACCAAGGAGCGAGCCATCCAGCCTGGGCCTGTGGGAGACAGTGTGAGCAAGCCCGGGGTGGAGGGGGCGGGGTAGGAATCGGAATTGGTGAAAGACATTGCAAGCCAGCTTCCCTGCTCAAAGCCTTCACCTCCAACCACCCCTCTCTCAGTCTGTTATACTAAAGGGGCTTTAAGGGAAACCGGCTAGAATTATCTCCGCAGGAACTTCCTTTGTAAAAGGCATTGTCTTTCTTCCGAAACACCTTGATGAGGTTTCCATCTTCAAAGACGAGGCACTTGTGCGCGTGCGCTCTCTCCCTCTCTCTCTCTCTCTCTCTCTCTCTCTCTCTCTCTCTCTCTCTCTCTCTCTCTCTCTCTCTCTCTCTCTCTCTCCTTTTTAAATCAGTTTTCCACAAAGGGAAGCAGAGAGGCTCTTTGATAGGTCCGTCATAGCAGGAAAGCCTCTTCCAGGTGGGACAGCCTGGCTTGTCATGATCTAGCTGAGTCCTGGCATTGTCTGCGTTTTTCCTGAGTGAGATAAAATGTTAAAAATGTGAATAGGAATTGCAAGCCCCTGCTCAGGAACGAGATGGCGACAAGCATAATCTGAAGTATTATCAGACTTAGCCAACAATTATGATGTGTTAACAGGCCCTAACAAAGGCAGCCTCAGATAGTCTATAAGCCTGTTATGAGCCCTGGAATGCTGACTAAACATTTGAAGAATGAATGAATGATGAATGAATGAATGAATGAATGAGAGACCTGGGCAGGGCCAACACTTGGGAGACTTTGGCTAACTGTAGACCACGGCTGGCTTCTCCCCGGGAACACCCATGATAGAGTCAGGAGGTGTGGGAGGAGGGGCCAAGTGATTCCCCAAAAAACCCATGACAGGCTTCTGTGCCCAAAGAAATTTCAGAAAGTCGGTGTTCGGATGGAACAGGCCCACACGTGGCTGGTGGCTGTGTGGCAAGGACCACCCGTATGTGGGGCAATTCACAGTCGCCTTCAAAATTAAAAATGAGCTTGGCCTTTGTGACTTTTCCTGCAGTTACATTCCCACGAGGACCAAATGGCATGTGGACAAGTATGTCTGTTTACAGCACTGTTTATAATCATAAGAGCCTGCAAACAGCCCAGTCTTCTCAGAAGGGGTCTGGCA
The DNA here is from genome assembly GCF_007827085.1 of Peromyscus californicus insignis. NCBI lineage: Eukaryota > Metazoa > Chordata > Mammalia > Rodentia > Cricetidae > Peromyscus > Peromyscus californicus. Next base: position 60,916,661 of record NW_026294491.1, read on the forward strand.
AAATAATCTTGAAGCAGTAACTCATGTTTATTGACTGCCTGCTACTCATGCTGCCCTGCAAGAGCTCTTAAGGACTGGTTATCTAATGGAATCCTCACAAAACGCTTCGGGGTCAACGTTTGCTTTTCTCTCTGGCCCACAAAGGAGGAAACTGAGTCACCAAGACATTAAGCAACAGGTTGAATATCAACCAGCTGGCACATACCAGAGCAGGGACCTAAACTCTAGAAGTCTGCCTCCGAAGTCGGTGCTCTGAGCCATCCTCTCCGCAAATAAACATCAGGACCATCTGTGCGAGGGAATACGCTGGAGTCAGGAAAAGACATGAGGCAGTTCTGAGCCTCTGGATTGTTAAGTGAAAGAGAAATGATGTAAGGCCACGTAGAGGATTCTGCCGTTTGTGTGGGAGAAACGTTTATAAATATATATATCTGAGGCTATTTTTAGAGGAATATACAGGAAGTCAGTAACTTGTGGCCTCCGAAGGGAACGTGCGTGGCGGACGGATGAGAGGACAGAAGCGAGATGTCCATTTCTGGTCAGCTTTGCTTTCAGCTTTTGACTGTGTTTTGAGGTCATTTCAAACTTACAGAAAGGTTGTAAAAATACGAACTGGGGAACGGAGATGTGGAAGGTCAGGTCAGGACTGGAGGTGGGAGGAGCGGAAGGGTGCAGGGTCACAAGCCAGGAGGGCACCGGGCCCTCTTCCCTCACCCGTGTAAGGGCTTGGAGCCCCAGGTGGGCACAGGCCCTTGGTCCTGTGAACCACAGAAGCCACAGGGCAGGGAGGCCGGTTCCCTCTGTCACTTGCCTTTCATCTGATGTCACTTGTCCCCTCCAGAGCCCCGTCACCATAACCCTGCCATTCTGTCACCGCCTGCCCTGTTCATCATTGCAAAGGCCCTTAGGTCTAGTTTAGGTGTGCCTCATTCCTTCTTGTCCAGAGAGACTGGGGTGTCCCAGAGGGGCTGAACCCCCATGAGACTGGGATTCCTTAAGGATGGGATTATGCCTCCCTCAGACTGGAGTTCCCTGAGGACAGGCTGCATTTCCCCTCATCCTGGGCTCCTCATGTCAGGGCTGTGTAGAGCAATGGGTTGTGCCTCCCTCACCTCCCTGGGCTCCTTTCCCACATCCCAACTTGGTACTTGTGCCTTCTCAAGCCTTTTGCCTACTGAAACAGTGGCTGAAGGCCTGTATTGACACCAGTGACCCATGGCAGGGCCATTGCGTAACTGCAGCCTGGCCACAAGCCCCTGCTGATTCAGCACTAAGGCCTACACAGCATTTATACTTCTGTGTGCCTGGCCTCAGCGCCAGGTGCCTCAAATCAGAGGAAATGAATCCCAAGGATCCCACTTCACCCCAGGATCCTAGACCCCAGGCCTGACACCCCAAGTGTTCTCTTAACTGCCCAGGGCTGGTTTCTCTGGGTGTCTGGGCTAGGCTACGTGCCCCACCTAAGCTCCAGGCTGTGGCTGGGCCAAGGGACCCACCTACCATCAAGAGCCTGTAGTTGGGGCTTAGATCCCTCAGGTAGGGTTGTGGCCCAGGAGGAAAGGGACCAAGAAGGGGACCCCAGGGGCCAGCCTGGGGCTGGGGGGTCAGCTGGGTAGTTCTTTTTCAAACCACTAGATGTCACTTCCATTTCAAAGGAACTCACTGGTTTCCTCAGTCAGGTCCCCCAGTCTCCAAGTCTTAAAGTCATATAGCAAATTTTACTGTCACCAGAGCACCTGGCGGGGAAAAGCTTCTCAGTCTGAGCTGAAGGCTCTGGGAGCTTCTAATATCCCACTCACCCCGGCAGAGAACCAGAAGGGTGGAGCCCAGCTCTCATCCCCCAACACCTTCCTGGATAGTCTGGGGCTGGCGTCTTCTGCAACAGAAATGAAGTGCCTGAGTAAAGTGAGGCAGGTACCTGTGGAGGTGACAATATGGCGAGGGGCAGATGCCATACCTTAAACCTCCTCAGGGCTGAGAGAGTTCAAGTTCACTGGGAGCCATGTTATCTATCCCCCAGTCACCAGGAATTTCATGCTGGCTGGAGAGATGGCTCAGTGATTAAAAGCACTGGCTGCTCTTCCAGAGGACCCAGATTCAATTCCCAGCACCCACATGGCAGCTCACAACTGTCTTTAACACCAACCCTTAAGGATCTGATGCCCTCTTCAGGCATGTACATAATACACATACATGCGTGCAGGCAAAACACTAATACACATATAATAAATTGAATGTTTTTTCAAAAATTTCATATGAGAAGGTTTTCTCCACCCATGTCCCCAACAGTCAGCCAACACCTCTTGGCTGCCTGATGCCTGTTATGACAATTTATAATGCAGTTATTGATTCCTCTGGAGTCCATAGCAACCTCCATGAGGTTAAGTATCATTTCTGAATTTCCTATTATAGATGAAGAAACAGGTTGGAGAGGGCAGATGAGAAAGTATCCTTAGCTCTCTTGCTGGCCCACCTCCACTCCCACTTGCTAGTTTCACTGAGGTGGAGGCCGGGTCAGCTGGCTCAGTTGTCTGCAGCTCATGTGACTGTTAAAGATCTTCATTCTTTTTTTTTTTTTTTTTTTTTTTTTTTTTTTTTTGGTTTTTCGAGACAGGGTTTCTCTGTGTAGCTTTGTGCCTGTCCTGGATCTCGCTCTGTAGACCAGGCTGGCCTCGAACTCACAAAGATCCACCTGCCTCTGCCTCCTGAGTGCTGGGATTAAAGGCGTGCGCCACTACTGCCCGGCAAGATCTTCATTCTTAACTCTCACTCAGGGCCTTCCAAGTTGGCTCGCCTGTGAGCATCGCCCAAGGAGCTTTGAAATATCTGGGTGCCCCATCCTGTGGGGGCTGGAATGAGCATGATGGGGAGAGGGGTGCAGAGAGAGGGCTCCATGGTAAGAGTGTCCGCTGGACAACCATGAGGCCCTGAGTTCAGATGCCGGCAACCTGCAAAAAAGGCAGGCGTGGTCTGAGTGAGCAGCTGTGGGAAGCAGAGATGGGAGGATCCCTGAGGCTTGCTGCTGCCAGTTTAGCTGAAAAGTATGAACTCCAGGATTGCAGAAATCCCTGCCTCAAAGAAAAAAGCCATAAGGAGATAGAGGAGGATACCTGATCTCTTCCTCTGGCCTCTCAAGTGTGCAGAGGTGTGCACACCCACATGCACATACATGCATATAACACACACACACACACACACACACACACACACCTCAAAGAAAAGCCAAGTTGGGGAACACTCTGTAGCCAGTCCTCCGTGAGTCCCCCCTACAACCACTCCCTCAACCTGTAACCTGCTGGGAAACAACGGGCAGTGTGGCTCTCTTGTTTTTAGTGTTGTTGTGTTCAGAGTTTTGATTTGGTTTTATTTTTAAACTTTGTTATTTTTCTGTGCACATGATGTGTGAGTGTAGGCACGTGCATGAGGCGGCCGCATCTGTAGGTCAGAGGACGACTTTGTGGAATCAGCTCTCTCCTTCCACCTTTACCTGAGTTCCAGGGATTGAACTCACGTCATCAGGCTTAGCAGCGAGCGTGCTTACCCACTGACCCATCTCACTGGCCCTTTTTTTTTTGTTTGTTTGTTTGTTTGTTGTTGTTGTTCTTTGAGATAGGCTGTCACTCCATAGTCAGGGCTGGCCTTGAACTTGCAGCAATCCTCCTGTCTCAGTCTCCCAAGTGCTAGGATTCCAGGAATGAGCCACCAAACCCAGTGGCTGGTGCCCTTTAAATTATGGTTTGGCTCCAGTTTTGTGCAAGGATGCACATACCTCGCACATACTTCCCATGTCCCAAGGCAAGTATCTACACTAACACCTTTCTACCTGGGCAGGACTGAGCACTAAGGTCTATTTGCATTCAGCTTGCCCGGGCGGGCCAGCCCAGGGGTGACCAGAGCTGGGTGCCCTGTCTCTCCTCCATCACTCCTCGGGGACCACACAGCTCTTTCCAAGGCAGTTAACTGCGTTTGTGGAAAACAGTTCTTAGTTGACCTCTGACCCCTGCCTGGACCTATGACCACCAGCTGGTTACAACCACAACTGACCCTTTATATTACCCTCCGGCTTGGTCTATCCTGGCCACCCATGAGTCTTGATTGAGACTTAGTGTCGGCTAACATTCCACCAATGGGCAGCGCTGGTCCGAGTGTGAAGAGCCGTGGACACGCCGGCTGTGGCACCTGTGGGCCGCTCTCTGTCACACTGCATGCCCGGCAGGGGAAAGTAATGTTCTTTTCAGGCTTCTTGTAAAGATTTTCAGTACTTATTTGCTACTATTAGGTCAAACTTCAAAGTCCAGCCCTGTCTTGGGGCTCATTCTTTTCTGCTGTCTATATGTGTACATACAAATGCATACTCACACGTGAACACACACACGTACACACACACACACACCTTGCTTCTGCAGTTGGCTGGCCTGGAATCCTTTCCCTCTCCTCACACCCATTGCATAAGGTCTTCAAGACTTCTTCCCCAAGGAGTCTGCATGTCCCCTGTTGTCTGTGCTTACCAACCCCTTCCACGGGCGTGACTAAGCTACCCAGCCCCTGTCATTCTTGCCTCCCCAGGTGAGTGGAGTCAAGGTCAGCCCAGGCTGGGATATGAAGGTTGAGGGATGGAGGGCATTCACCCACACACGTACTCACAATGCGCACATACTCATTGGATGTGTTTATAGAGTTCTAGGCAACTGTAAACTTGGCTCTACCCCATGGCCCCCAGGAGAGGCTGAACCATAAACACCTCTCTGGCCTGGAAGAGGTGACTGACGAGTAGTTCCCTCCACCAGGCCAGTCCTCTCCCAGGACTTGGATACTCACCACTGGAGGGAACCGGCTCTGCCTATCCACTTCCCATTGGGTGAGTCTGAGACCTTCTGGGCTTCTGCCAGCCCTTGCCAGCCTAGCCGTCACTGCTCTGAGAATGCTCTACCCATTGGAGGGCCCTTGCACCTCAGCCGTCTGAGACAGCCCATGAGTACCTTCCAGCACAGTGGGCATGTCTTGGACATCCCTGGGATGGCTAGAATGTACTCTCAGAGGTCTGTTTTGTGGCACTAAAATGGGTTTTCTCGCCAGGGCCCTGGGTGTCTATGTAGAGGTAGCAGAGCAGAGGCAGTCAGTAGGCAGGGCTGGTGGTGGTGTTCCTGCTTCCAAAGGCAGAACTACCTGCTGGAGGAGAACACAGACAACAAAACACCGTTCTAGAAACGCCTCCAGGGTGCTTCTGGCTCCAGGCTGGCCTTTAGCTCACAGAGATCACCTGCCTCTGCCTCCCTGAGTACTGGGATTAAAGGCGCGCGCCATCAGACCCTGCCCCCGGGTTAGGGTTTTGTTTTTTGGGTTGGTTTTTTTTTTTTTTTTTTTTTGTATTGGGAAATCACATAGCTAACCTTGCCTCTTGAGAAATGCTCCCATGTTAAAAGGAGGAAGAGAAGCCTTACTCTTTTAGAGCTAGGCCTAAACTGTTACCAAAAACTAATTTAGCTATAAGAGGGAATTTTCACGACTATGCACTAGCAACCTCAAGGAAAGTTAAAAAAAAAATCCCCCAGTAAGAACCATATTCTTTCCTCAAAGGCCAGGCTGCCGTGGCTGGCTGCCAGCAGTCTTCTGAGTTACTAAACAGAAAGAGTGTGTGACCTCCTCCGAGGAACTAAGAAGAAGTGGAGTTGGAGTTGGGGGCAGGATGGAGTTCGTGATGTTCAGTGAACCCCGAGCTTCACCCCCACATCCTGCATTGCCGAGCATCCTCCTTAATCAAGGCTCTGGCCAGAGCAGCCAAGGGGAAGCTTGGAAAAGCCACAGGTGGAATAGTTCTGTGTCCTGTGGAAAGAGGGTTGCCCTATCCTGGGGACCCTCATTAAGAGCAGTCCCCTGCTCCCTGGGCTCCTCAGACACTGGCAGATTTGGAGGGAACACACCTTCCAGGAGCCATCCTCCAAGGAAAAGGACCCTGGACCCTTCCAGGACAAGGCTCTGACTCACCAATGTTCAGGCAATACGCTGGGTTGTTTTGCATAAATGTACCACCTGTTCAAGACCCCATCATGAAAATATAGACCTGGCTGTGAAATATGGTAGCGACTAGGCCTGGGTGGCTATTTACATTGACATGAATTAAGACTAGATTAAAAAAGAAAGAAAGAAGCCGGGCGGTGGTGGCGCACACCTTTAATCCCAGCAGTCGGGAGGCAGAGGCAGGCTGATCTCTGTGAGTTCGAGGCCAGCCTGGGCTACCAAGTGAGTCCCAGGAAAGGTGCAAAGCTACACAGAGAAACCCTGTCTTGAAGAACCAAAAAAAAAAAAAAAAAGAAAGAAAGAAAGAAAGAAAAAGAAAATGGTCCTACGGTGCTGATCTAGAACATTCCACTTCCGAGGCATGTTCTGAGACATTGCCTCTCACCGCTGAGGCCAAGCAGAATAGCCTGGCATCCCAAGGACCAGAAATGTCACTACCCACAACCTGCATGAAGGTCTTGGGCAAGCCCCTCGGAAGGCTCCAGGGACTCAGAGAGCCCAGTCAGAGGGAAGAACACAGCCCTGTCCTCAGGGAGCACTGAGATCAAAGGAGGGTTGACTAATTCCTCGGCCAGACCTTGTTCTCCTGAGCAGGTGAAGGGGAAAGGAGCCAGCTGTCACTTAGCAGGCTCATTAGTGATGGCTGCTGGGGCCTCGTCCTCCCCAGGGGTAATTATTAACCTGTCTCAGGTGTGAGGGAGCATGGAGCCCAGGCCCCTCCCTCCCATTCAACTGCCTGGGACAGCTGGGCATCCAGAGCAGAGAGTCCACAAGGACAAATCCCCTGAACTGAGTAACGATACTCCAGGGACCTGCCTAGGCTGTCCTTCCCTGTCCCCCAGGCTCCCCAACTCCCTCATCCCCCAACCATACCAAGCCAGGCCCAGCTCCATGTCTGGTGGATAAACCGAGGGCAAGGTGATGACCAGAAAGCTGCTTATCTCCTCCTGGCTAAGAACGGAAGTTGTTCCAGATGGAAGGGCCCTCCTTCACGGGACCCCCCAAACCTGGAGCCTCTCACCTCATCAGCAGGAATTTTCCACATTTGCTGAGATTTCTGTTTGCCTTCTCCATTAGCTCAACAGCACCGGTGGAAAGATGACTAAGGTAATTAGTGACTGCCAGTAGCTGGGAGGGAGGGGGCGGCCGGAGGGGGCGGCCGGGGCTGCAGCATGGCTGGAGAGGCTGTGAGTCAGAAAACAAGAATGCCAGAGACTCAGAACACAGGACTTGCACTAGACCTGCTGGCCCCAGACCAGAACTTAAGGGCCCAGAGTAGACACACTTGAGTCAGCAGCGAGGGATAAGGGACCGAGACTGCAAGGGATGGCTTCCACCCTGACCTGCAGGGATAGTTAGTTCCTAACCAAGGCTGCCTGTGTTAGGCTGCGTCGGCCCAGGGTGGGTGTGCAGACCAGAGACGGGAGAAGCTAGCTGGAACCGGCTCACTACCCTCCCCAGCTCAAGCCCCGCCTCCCAAGGGACCACACTGGCGAGGGTTCGAGAAAAAAGAGGGGTGCCACTGGAGAAGAGCCCCCTGTCCGAGCCTCTGCCCAAGGAAAGAAGAAACAGAAATGGAAATTCGACAAGTCTTAGGAAAGGAGACAGTGGCACCTCCAAGCTGTCCCCCTAACCACCAGCCAATTCAATCAGCTTCCCAGTCCATGGTGGCACATGCCTGTAACCCCAGCATCCAGGACGCTGAGGCGGGAGGATTGCCAGTTTGAAGATAGCTTGGATAACATAGCAAGACATGATATATGCTCCACTATATGCGTGTTAATTGATCTATCTATACACGGACTAACGAAAGTTATTTTCTGTGCATTATTTTAAAATGTAGTGGGGAGATGGCTCAGTGCACTGTTAATGCACTTTCTACTTAAACTGCAGTTTGGATTTCTGGAAACCCACATAAATTCCCGGTGGGCAAGGCGGCCTTGTCCTGTAACTACAGCCTCAGAAGGCAGAAGACGAGGATCCCCAGAGCGAGCTCACTAGGGAGTCCAGCCATGTCAGCGAGCTATGGCTTTGACCTGAGAGATCTCACTTCATTAAATAAGATGGAAAAGCGGTTATCCTTGACATCAACCTCCAGCCTCCATGTGTGCCCAAACACATGCAAACATGCTTATACATGTAAGCAATCCGCACATACACAAAATAGAAAGAAAAAGAAAATGTGTCCAAATAGACGTTTTCTAAGGATGAGAGAATACACAAAGGGAAGTGGGGTTCTGATCTGGGTGAGCCTGACAGTCGTGCCCGCCCAATCTGAAGACCACTGACTTGCTTGGAGAGTGTGGGTGACGCATCTTTAACTAGGCTCACTGGAAGAGCCAATCTTCCCGTGTTAGCACTAAGCTAGCCCTCCCTGGTTAGCCTGAAGATTAGCTGCTATCTTTGAAATTCATTTGAACTTGAGCTGACCCCTCTACCAGGGTAGAGATGTGTCAGCTGACAGCAGGCTCGGGAGCCCCTCCCCCACCCCACAGCCACTTTGCCCAGGCTCTCCTCTCGACATGGAGTGGTCGTCCTTCAAAACTGGACACTTCTCCAGGACTTCTTCTGTCCAAGCCCCCCACCTTTAGATGCCCACTGCACGCAGATGGATACCTCCTTCTCTGGAACACACGTTGCACTGGAATGCTTTACCCTCTGCTCTGTCACTCGGTGATGAACTCCCGTGAGCAGGAGTTGACTGAACTCATCCTGGATCCCCAGCTACCAGCATATTCAGCTGCGCACACCCACCCACCCCTAGGCGCTCCTGCTAGCTGACGCTGGAGTTCACTTGTGTCTGCGCAAAGAAGTGCGGGTCGGAAGGGCCAGGGATTTGGTATCCCTCTGTGCCTCGGTCAATGCCCACAAGGTTGGGTGGCTAATTCTCCAGCTCCTGGGCCCCCTAAGTGGGTACGTTTGGGATGAGTGCTCCATGCTGTCTCCAGTGTGAGGCAGCAGTGGCCTTCAGTGGCCATGCTCTATAACACATTTGACGGCTCCCCTCCCCGCCCTCCTCACTTCTCCACTCCCTTTCTACGGTTTGATGTGACAATCACATCCCAGACAAATGAGTGACTAAATCCATATTTTAGGGGAAACCAGCCCAAAACACTGACACGTACTAGGTGTTCTGTAGGTTTTAATTAATGAGGCCTACTGAACCGGGGGCGGGGGGGTGCCAGTAGAGAACAGTCTACTGAACTTAGGCTTTTTTCAAAGATGGTGTCAGGTAGCCCAGGCTAGCCTTGAACTCACTATGTAGCTGAGGATGACTTTTAACTTCTGATCGTTCTGCCTTCACCCCCAGTGCTGGGATGACAGGCATGTGCCAGTTTCCAGCAGAGAGGTCCCTTGAGAAGGTAGGCCGAGCTGGGTCCTTCAGGATGAGTGGGGGCGGGGAGAATGCAGACAGACCAATAGACAGACAGGGATGGAGATGAAGGACTGGTGGAAGGACAGATGTTGGAAGACCTGGGGAGACTGGAAGGAAGACAACCCACTTGGTGCAAAGAGGAAGTGCAGTGTGGCCGTCTGACCCCAGCCCTGCCGGGCACCTTCCCCTGGTTTCTTTTCCAGGGAGTCCTGGTTCCTGGTTGCCAGGCGGGAAGCTTCGCATCTTGGGGGAGGGGTTTCTCAGAAATTCCCTGTGTGTGCAGAGAAGGGAGCCCTGATCTCACCCTTTGGAGCATTCCTCATTAAGATCTCTCCTAAGACATTCAAGGGATTAGGCTGATTCTGGGAAAGCTGCCTCTGCTTGCCCCCTCCTCTTCCCCCCTCTGGAGGAGGGGGGCAGGGATTCTCTCCCAGGCTCCTCTGATCATCCAGTGCAATTAAAGGCAGGCAAGAGACCGATCTGGACGTGCCAGAACTGTACCCACTCTGTCCACCCCAGCCTCTGGGGTCCTGCCTGAGCTGACCAAGTGTGGGCTGTGATGGTAGCAACCTCAATCCAGCCTGAGCGGACAGGGGAGGGGGTTAGGTTTCTTTTGAGGCTGAAGGCCAAGCCCCACCCTACCCAGCTGGAGGAGCCCTCGTGACAGTTCCGAGAGGTTGGCCTAGGAGGCAAGCTACCACTCATACTTTGCCATCTGCCAGTTGGGGGCCCTTAGGTGAGTCGTTTCTCCATGACTCAGTTTCCCCAGCTCTCCAGTAAATGATCTGGATCCTGCCTAAGGCTCCTTCAGCTCAGCTGGGTTTTGTTTTAGCATTTTTACTTACTTGATTCAGGGAGGGGGAGGTTGTGTGCCACAGTGCTCGTGTGAAGGCGGCGGGGCAGCTTGTAGAAATCAGTTCTTTCTATCTTGTGGGACTTGGGGATCAAACTCAGGTCATCAGGTTTGGTGACAAGCACCTTTACCCATTGTGCTCGTTCATTTTGGGTAACTTGACACTTGGATGTATTTGGAAAGAAGAAGTTCCAACTGAGCAATTGTCTTCATCAGATTGGCCTGTAGACACGTTTGTGCGGCATTTGCTCGGTTCCGATTGATGTGAGAGGGCCCAGCCCACTGTGGGAAGTGGCACCCCTGGACATGTGGTCTTGGCTGGTATAAGAAAACAGACTGAGCAAGCCATGGGGAGCGAGCCAGTGAACAGCTCCATCGTCTCTGCTTCAGCTCCTGCCCCCCAGGTTCCTGCTCTGGCTTCCCTTCATGATGGACTACACCCATAAGCCGAAAGCAGCCCTCTCCTCCCCAGGCTGCTTTTGGTTGTAATGTTTGTCACAGCAATAGAGACCTAAGACGCCCACCGAGCCACCTCATTGTCCCCCCAACTCAAATTCCTAATGTTCTAAGACAAGCAGCTCTTTTCTTCTCGTGTCCTCACCCCGCTGATCCTTGGATGCCAACTCACCTACCTCAGACTGGTTTCTTTGGGGTCTCAGGCTGCACCAGACACTAAGCTCAGGGTCCTCAACTTAGACACTCTTGCCTATTCCCATGCCTGAGAAGAACTGCAAGACCTGTGTGGCAGCCTAGGAGGGAGGCCCAGCATTTAAACACCCGGGTAGGTTGGTGAGAGAATCCTCTCCTGAGCCCGCACAAAGCCTTGAGGGTCCTGCGGCCTCAGGCTTCTCCTTGGGGAATGAGCCTCTTCAAAGAGAGGGAGTGTAACAAAGGACCAGCATGGGACTGTCTCTTCTTCAGCCAGGGTCTCTGGGCCTCAGGGATTCTGGGATGCTCCAATTCCAGAGAGCTCAAAAGGGGCTTAAGCTTTTACTCCTTGGGTACCTCCCTCTTGTGAGTCTTCTGAGCCACAGGGACCAGCCTAGAAGGAAGGGTGTGATGGACAGTGTCTCAACTTTACAGCACATGGAATCAGCTGAGCAACAGACTCCGGGCACACCTAGGAGGGTTGCCTTGCGCTGACATGGGTTGGACTGTTCCCTGGGCAGGGGTCCCAGCTGTAGAAAGAAATCAAGCTGGGCCCTAGCACACATGTGCACCATTCCTCTCTGCTCTGGACTGTGGATGTGGTGTGACCAGCTCCCTGGCGACTGCCCTGCTATGACGGACTGTGCCTTGAACCACGGGGCAGAATAAACCAGTTCTTTCCTAAGCTGTTTTTGTTGTGGTATGTTTATCACAGCCATAGGAAAAGTAAGACAAATGGCATAGTTTTTGAGGTTTGAGGCCCTTGGATCTCAGAGGTCATCTCCCTGGGGTGACCTCTCATGGTCCTGGTGACACCCTCACAGAGCCCTCTTAGCTGATGGCCCTCAACTCATCATCTACAGGCAGAGTGAAACTCAGCCTTTCTCTTCACCTCTACACTTGGAAGGCTCCCATGGACGCCAGAATTTCTCTCCTGCCAGCTGTCCACGGGCCACGTTAATAAGGCCAGAGTTTGAGTCATGTCCCCACCACTTAGCCCCAGGGAACCCTTCCCTGACACAACACTACATTCCCCACAGCCAACCAAACTGTAAACAAAAGCATGTCCAAATTAGAAATAATAGACAATAGACAAATAATAGACACACTAACACACTTCCTTGGCCATGCTTTAGAGAAATAATCACCTCCATCCATTGCTGGTGGAGGCTTAATTGCTAAAATCTTGATACAAGATAATTTGGCAGTATGTATTCAAATTACTACCACATAGATCCTTTAGTAATGATCTCAAGTCCAAGAATGGATTCTGCAACTACACTTTGTATGTAATAAATGATGCATATCTGAAACTTATCATGGTGCTGTTTGCAAAGCTGAAGCAGGAAATTACCTAATTCAAAAGTTGAGTTGAATAAATAATGGATGATGAATCAACCATGTGATGAAATACTATGCAGCTGTAAAAAAGGACCAGCACATTCTTTTTGTAGCATTAGAAAAAGTGCTTCAAGAAAGAGCAAAGAGACAAGACACAGAGCTGTGTGCAAAGGGTATTATCTTTTCTGAAGAAAAAAAACATTCCTGTAAAAATAGAAATTTAAATTTTCATGCCTTCTCTCAAGAAAATAGGGGAGGGGCAGGGAAAGCTCGAGAGCCCTGGAACGAACTTGTCCTGTCACATTCTCCACCTTTGAACAAGAAGTGAGGTGATGGGTGAAGTCAAGGGCTCCGGACACTCTCGGGACCAAGGGGAGGCATGGCTGGCCCCTCACTGGGATTAATCTCTGCCTTCATGCTCTGTTTTTACTTCTGAGCTAACCTCAAGGAATGAGATTGTCCTGTCCAGTGAGGAAAGGGCAGGGATGAGGGTTAATACCCAAGATGTTGAATTAGGAAAAGCACCAGGTCATTCTTCAAAGGGAAAGAGAAGAGGGGTCTGGTCGTGTCTGTGCCTTGTGTACTGCAAGTGGTTTGATTCCGGCAAGAGAAGCCTCTGGAGACAGGCCCGGGCACACTCCTTCCATGCCGGCACTCAGGAGGCAGAGGCAGATAGAGCTCTCAGCTTAAGGCCAGCCTGATCTACACAGTAAGTTCCAGATCCGTCAGAGCTACATAGTGAGACTCTGTCGCAATAAATAAGTAAACGTGTGTCCTCTGTCTCACACGCACTGGATATGTTGTTTCCCGTGCATTTAAACTGCAAACAAAGGGTTCAGTCCGTGAAGGTGTCTGCTGCACCCCTGGAACTCACATCAAAGTAGAGAGAACTGATGCTCCCACACACACACACACACACACACACACACACACACACACACACACACACACAGTATGCATACACATATGTGCATAAACACACATCACGCACACACACCCCCATGTGTGTTCACACAAGCATCATACATACACACAATTTTAAAACAACTTTAAAAATAAACTACAAACTGTTCCTTTGAGCAAATGTATACAAACCTTTGTAGTTAACTCTGGAGTCTGGGGAGGATTATGGTAGCCTAGGCTGTCCTCGGACTCATGACATAGCTAAGAATGCCTTAGAACTTTGATCTACTGCCTCTAGTCCCCCAAGGTAGGGGTTCACAGGCAAGCCTCAAAACACCACGTTTTACTCAGGACTAGGGATAGAACCTGGAGCCTCATACACACAGGAGCTCTACCCCCTGAGCTACATGCCCGGCCTTTTTCTTTTTTCATGTTCTTGGGAATGAGGTGGGCACCTAGGAAGTGTTTGCCGAGCGAAAGCTCTGATGTCAGTGGGAACTCAGGTGGGACTGTGCCAAGGTTCCAACTGCGCCGCCACGCCCCCCCCCCCCCCCCCCCCGACCCCGGTGGTGGTAGGAGAGGAGGGTGGGACTTGGCTGGGCCATTCTTCTCATCCTCTCCCTCCCGGGGCCAGTTTCCAGCCTGGGAATGAAGGAGGGAAGACAAGAGACCATTGCCAAGGTCAGGTGTGATTCCCCAAGTCGATGGGAACACGTTCCTGAGATAGGGGTGCGATGGTCGGAATGTGAGGGGCCACAGGCAGTGATGGACCGCCCCAGGCCAAGAGCTGAACAAATATTGACCCTCAACAAGGCAGCTTCTTGAAAACCCTCCACAGGATGCCTCCAGCCGCCCTCAGAGCGGGGTGCCTCCAGCTGGGAGGGGACAGGATGAAGGCTGTTGACTCCAAGGCTGGTCCTGACCTCTAGGGAAAGAAATGGAAGTGGGGATGGGTGATAGGCATGCAGGGAGGACACTGCCTCCCCTCAGGGGTACCAAGGAACCCATGACTGAGCCCTCCAGGCTGCTGAGGGCAGTGCCCTCTGGGCAGAAGGAAACACAATCCGGTGTGTGCCCTGGCCCGGTCCACCCAGACACGCCCTGCCTTCCTGGGTCAATGACCTCAGGAACTCTAAGAGCCACCAGAGGCTTCCCATCTGTCTCTGCCTGTTTTAGGGCAGACAACCTGAATACCATCCCCGAGGCAAAAGTGAAACCGCCTTTTGAGTCCAATCCCTAGCTCCAATGTTCACTCAACTACACAGGCTGGCAGGGCAGCCCCCAGGGTTCTGCACCCCCTGACCCACCGGCCCCACCTCACCCACGTCATAGAGGCCGAAGTCTGAGCGGCAGATGCAAGCATGTCGTGACTTATTAGCAAGGGTACATGAGTTTCCTTAGAGCCCCAAGACATGCATTCTCTGGTTCTAGAGGAGCCTGGCTGGAAAGGACTCACACAGGTTCCAGGGACCCGCCACAGCACTCAAGCAAAACACTCAAGTGTTTGCACACGGAGCAGGCTGAGAAGTAAAGAAGTTTCCAGGGTTGGGACGGGAGAGGCAGGACCAGAGCAGAAGTGGGTGCTTCCGAATACAAGGGAAATCCCCCCATTAATGCCGCCTGACCCGGAGGAGTGGGGTTTAGGACTATCCTCGAGAAGAGAGTGGGCCTCCCTAAGGACCAGCCGGGTCCCCCTCAGACTGAGTTCCAGAGGACTGGCCGTGTCTCTACTTCAGGCTGGGGACTGAGTAATAGAAATCTGTTTTTCTTATCAGACTGGAAACCAGAGGATAAATAGAAAAGTTAAAGGGCACTCCTAAACTGTGCCTAGAAAGAACTCACTTTTTCCTGTCGCTTAAATCAATGATCTGCTTGGCAAAACAAACCCACACACATTCTGGACATCACTCAAGACTGGAGCTCACATGCTGTGAGAAAATGTGTGACTATACCACATCTACCAGAAAAAGGAAGGAAACAATTGAAATTTTGTCTCACCTCTTTTTTAAAACTAGATACTGTATCTGCACGGCTCAATCTCAAGGTTAATAAACCCTGAGAATTTTCCCTTCCCAGTACCTCCCTGTCCCCCAGTTCCTGCCACCGTGTACGTAATCACTTCTCTGTCTTTGCAGTATTTGTTTATGCAAATACCTCCCGGATTCTTAGTTCCCTTCTCAGAAAGAGCTTCAGGAGAGGTGGAAGGCATTCAGTCAAAAGCCCAGGTTTGTAGCTGTCTGGGGCCGACAGCTTTTTTCTGACACACCCTGCAACAACCGAGGCAGCCAACACCACAAGCACTTAAGAGACAGCTTTACTTTGTGGGATGTTCTGCTTTGTTTTTTTTGTTTGTCTCATGTAGCCCAGGCTAGCCTCCAACTCACCATGTAACAGAAGATTCCCCTGAACTTCTGATCCTCCTGCCTCTACCTCCCAAACACCAGGATTATGGATGTGTGCTACCATGCCCAGCTTATGAAGTGCTTGAGAGTGAACCACGGCTTTGTCTGTACTAGACAAGCATTCTACCAACTGAGCTATATCTCCCAACTCTGATGGGAGGGTTGGTTTGTTGGTTTTTTTTTTTTTTTTTTTTTTAGAAGAAATGATCTGAATGGAATCTGTTTCCTGTGCTGTCAAGTTTGGATGAACTGTGTCCATAGGGAAGTGAATGTGGAGATAGAAGCTATGCAGGTAAAGAGTGTGGGTCATGAGGAGGAGCCTTGGAGAAGCAGGGTAGGGCACTGCACACACAAAGGCCAAGTGGTGCTTCTGTGGTCTGGGAGTTCTGAGAATCTCCCAGCAAGGCGAGGCATCTTGGTTCTGGGAACAGAAGTCATGCCCATGTGTCCATGGCAGCTTGGGTGCTGCAGCTTTGGAGGCCGGGTTGAAAGCCCTATCTAAGGTACACAGCATTATCTCCTTTCCTCCCCACTGGGGAGCCTAGGCCTCCCAGAGGGCCTGGCTCCCACTGCCTTGTTAATATTTACCACAGCTTCAAAACACTGGTGTACATAGGCTTTGGCCGCCCTCCCACACATAAGTGCATACACAGCACATTGCCTCTGGGTCTCCTGAAGTCCCTTCCAGAGTCAAGCAGGTACCAGTGGCACAGACCAGCAGCATCAAGACCCTGTCCTCACCAGCAGGTCCAGCTCTATAAGCATGGGACAGAGATAGTAATACAGATAAACAGCTGGGTTTCCTTAATATGGCTGGTCCAGATGCAGATGCGTTCTGATGTAACATGCACACCACAGTGGGAGGTCGTCCATGAAAATTAACAAAAGTGATCTCCGTAAATCTTCAAATATCAAATACCATCTGTTGAAATGATGACATTTTGTATCTGTTAAGTTAAATAAACATACAACACTTTAAAATGAAGTTCGCTTGGTGCTGGAGAGATGGCTCAGTGGTTAAAAGGGCTTGCTGCACAACCATGAGAACCTAAGTTTGTATCCCTGCACCTACAGAAAAAGCTTGGCATGGTTTCACACTTGCCTGCCACCCTAACACTGTGGGGAACAGAGACAGAAGGATCACTGGGACTAGCTGGCTGTAGGCCAAAACACAGAGTTCCGGATTCAGGGAGAGACTCTAGCTCAAAGGAATAAGGAGGGAGAGACAGAAGAGAACACCCAATGGGGCATGGTGGGATGTACCCACTGGGGCATGGTGGTGTACACCTCTAACCCAATCTGGGAGTTCCAGGACAGCCAGAGTTACCTGGTGAGACCCTGTTTCAAACAAACAAGAAAAAGAGAAGGAGGGCAGGAGGGAGAGGAGGTGGAGACTCAATGCCTTCCTGGGCTTCCATACACTTATCCAAGCTTGCACTTAGGTGCAGACACTCAGGCACCCAACACACACATACCCCATGCATACATGAGTTATATCAGTTTCACTAAAACAACAACAACCACAAACTGTTTAGTTGCTCCTTTTACGTGTTTTTCTTTTTTTGGGGGGTGGGTGTTGGTTTAGTTTTGCATTTATGGGGCTGGGATTACACCTAGAACCTTGCTCAGTACACACTCTAACACAGCTACAAGCTCAGCTTTACGTTTGACTTTTATAGTGGGTTCCTAGCAACATTTAACATAGATGTGGCTCACACCGTGTATCTGTTGGACAGAGTGCAAATGCTACAGGAAGTCTATCTTGAAGGCTGCACGCTTCCCATTTCCTGCCACCGGACTGAGAGCCCCAGGAGGCGGGGTCTCTTGAAAGAGGGGAGAGGTGATGATGGAGAGCCGACAGCCCATGCTCTCTGCCCAGTAGTGAGAAGGTAGCTTAAGGAACACCAAGACCCCAGGGCTGTGACCCACCACTTTGATTGACTATCAGAAGTGGCTTATTTTATTCAGGTGGTCTTCTGAGGCAGCAAGGTGAGGGACACACCAGATTGAAGAATACCTTGGATACTAACAAAGAACCAAACAGCATGGAGAATCCACAAATGTAAGAAATGTTGGAGTCGGCTTCCTTCCCACTTCCATTTAACCAGCCTCACCCCACCACTTAAAAGGTTTCCTTCACCGGGCAATGGTGGCGCATGTCTTTAATCCCAGCACTCGGGAGGCAGAGGCAGGCGGATCTCTGTGAGTTCGAGGCCAAACCTGGTCTACAGAGTGAGTTCCAGAACAGCCAGGATTGCTTCACAGAGAAACCTTGTCTCGAAAAACCAAAAAACAAGAAAGAAAAAAAAGTTTCTTCTTGTTTTGGGGTTTGTGGGTTATTTGTCTTCTTTTTTTGAAGACAGGGTCTCAATCTGTAGATCAGGCTGTCCTTGAACTCACAGAGATCTTCCTGCCTCTGTCTCCTGAGTGCTGGAATTAAAGGTGTGCTCCACCAAGCCAGTCTCTTAAATTTTTTTCTTTCTTTCTTTTTTTTTTTTTTTTTTTTTTTTTTTTTTTTTTTGGTTTGATTTTTGAGACAAGGTTTCTCTGTGCAGCCCTGGCTGTCCTGGAACTCACTCCGTAGACCAGTCTGGCCTTGAACTCACAGAGATCCACCTGCCTCTGCTTCCCAAGTACTGGCATGAAAAGTGAGCACCACCACCTGGCTTAAATTTTTATATTAAAAAGTAGTGTGTGGCCGGGCGGTGGTGGCGCACGCCTTTAAACTTGGGAGGCAGAGGCAGGCAGATCTCTGTGAGTTCAAGGCCAGCCTGGGCTACAGAGTGAGATCCAGGAAAGGCGCAAAGCTACACAGAGAAACCCTGTCTTGAAAAATCAAAAAAAAAAAAAAAAGTAGGGTGTGTGCGTGTGTGGTGTGTGTTTGCACACACAACTCATGGAGACCTAGGGAAGGCATTGGGTGTCCTCTTCCATCTCTGCCCATCTTATTCCTTTGGGTTAGGGTTTCCCCCTGAACCTAAAACTATCGTTTTTTGGCTAGGTGTATGTGCAGAGGTCAGAGGCCAGCTCGAGGGAGTTGATTCTCTCCTTTTACCAGGTGGGTTCCAGGAATTGAATCCAGGTCGTCAGGGCATGTGCCATCTGAAAACATACATGTGGAAGTCAGCAGATAGCCTCAGATGTCACTCCTCGCCTTCCAACTTGAGACAAGTCCCTTGTTATCCACCACTCTATGTGCCAGACTAGCTAGCTGGCCGCAGCTTCCGGAGGGCTGGGGTTCTCCTTTCTCTGCCTCGCGTCTGACACTGGGGGTCTGGGGTCACACTGCTGAGCACTGAACTTAGTGGCTCATGCACATTAAGGGTTCTGTCACTGTGTTACATCTGAGACTCTTGTCTCACCGTTTTCAGTCACACAAACAGCTCTGGCCCTTCATGCCTAGGAAACACGGTCTTCAAATTAAGTGTGCCCTGGGCCCATTCACCCCCAGATTCTGGCTCTTTCTCCTTCCTTGCCTCCCTGAATCTCCCCCTTCCCCTGGCTGAGCCTCGTTCTCCTGTACTGACTTGCTAAAGCTGAACCCCAAATAACAGTTCCTCCCTCATGCTAGATATGGCATGTCTGTTAACCCCGCCTGTCATTGCCACTGTATCATCAGATGGTAATGTCACTGCCAAGTCGAGATATAGTCAGTGAGTCTCCAAACCTTCCACCCTCAGGACCTCTGGTAACATGGGCATTGGAGTCCTATATGAGGCCTGGAGAATGCCATCTTGTATCAGTGCGCCATATGGCCTCTGGTGGTTCTTCTGGGTTCTGATTGTCTTGCCGGAGGTTTGTGCTCCTGCCTAACGGAATCAGCGTGATATCAAGACCCTGACCAGAACTATAAGTCAGCAGTGGGCCCAGCTCTCAACCCCTCCATCCCAACAAAGTGGTGCTCAGAGCCCTGGGGAGGAAGGAGCCCCTTGTCTTGGATGGGCACCCCTACTCATGTGGTCTCCAAGTTACCACGTCTCCTGGTTTCCCTCTCGCTTCCCCGCTCACTGCTCTGAAAGCCCTCCTGGCTGATTGTGTCTTAGCTCTTCACCATTTAACGTTGGAACAGGGTACAGCTGGCCCCTGGCTCCTTCTCCTCTTTGTTTTCACTCCTTCATTGGTGAACGTGTTACTAGCAAAGAGCCAAGGAAATAGACCTCGGACATGCAAGATGAGCGAAAAATAAACAGGCTTATAAGGCCTATGAAATTTGACATCTCTAAAAATTAAGCATGCATATATTCCTAGGCTCAACAATTCTACTCTTGGTCAACATGTCTTCAAACACACGGGGACGGCTCAGCAAGCCTGAGGCTCTGAGTTTGGGTCCCTAGCACACACAGAAAGGCCACTGCATCTGTAACCCTGGTGCTAGAGATGGAGGTTGTAGGCGTAAGCAGATACCTGGAACTGCTGGCCAACTAATCTGCCAGTGAGCTCCAGCTTCAGTGAAGGATCCTGTTTCAAACAAATAATAATAATAAGGTGAGGAGAGGTTGAGGAAGACATCTAGCATCGATGTCTGGCTGCCACAAGCATGTACACATACATACACAGGCACACACGTGCACACAGGCACACACAGGCCCACAATGCACACACAAACACACATGAATACACATACATACAACTATGAGCATGCATGCATGCATGCATGCACACACACAAATGCACACATATGCAAGCATGCACATGCATGCCTGTGCTCACGCAGGTACACACTTATGCACACACACGTGCACATACGGCAAGTGTCTATCAGTACAAGGTCTTGAGAAGAGGGTCAGGCTGAACACTCCTGGGGGCTGACTGGATAAATGGCGGGGCATCCATGCCACAGTGCCCCCCACAGTCACTAAGGTTGGGGTGGCACTACACCCACTTCTAGGTAAGAACCTCAAAGACACACAGTAGAAGACAAGAAAATTGTAAGATGTGCTACAGGTTTTTCGTTGTTGTTGTTGTTTTGTTTTTGTTTTTTGTTGTTTTTTTGTTTTGTTTTGTTTGTTTTTGTTTTGTTTTTTTTCTCAAAGGTAAGTGAGGCCAGCTGTGGTGGGGCTTGCCTGTGATTGCAGCACCTGGGGGAATGGGAGCTGCCAAGGTTGGGAGATCCCAAGTTCCAGGCTAGCCTGGGTTATGTAACTAGGCCCTGGCATTATCTCCCGCACTACACACACACAGGCAGGTATGTACTCGTGATATAATCCCAGCACTTGGGAGACAGATCTAGGAGGAGTTCCCGGTCAAACTGAGCCTGGCCTACATAGCAAGACCCTGTCTCAAACAAATAAACAAATACAAACAAGCTAACAAGTACATGTCGAAGCGCAACCATCTCTGGAGTGAGGAGAAGGACGGGAGGGGGACGTCCCAGTGTACCTTTGTAATTTGTGGGTTCTGCTCTGTGGACATCAGCTGTGGACATCAGTTGCCTGTTTCTCAATGCTCTTGTTCCTGAATTGGTCTGGCTTGGGGTGACTCTGTGCTGTCTCCCAGCACCTCCTTCCTTTCTGTCTGCTCTCCAGCCACTCCTATCCTAAGCCATCAGGCTCCTAGCCCGGGACTGCACATTCCAGACTCCTTGTTTTAAAACTCTGAATCCCATTTTCTCTCCTTCAGTTTCCTAGTGCCCCCAGGTTTCCTCAGAGGGGGACCAAGTGGACCAGGAAGATCTGCTCATGAGTTTCCTTTGTACACTAACATCTCATGATTGTCTCTTAGTCGGAGTCACGATTGCTGTGATCAAACACCATGACTAAGTTGGGGAGGAAAGAGTTTATTCGGCTCCCATGTCCACATCACTGTTCATCACTGAAGGAAGTCAGGACAGGAACTCAAACAGAGCAGGAACCTGGAGACAGGAGCTGATGCAGACGCCATGGAGGGGTGCTGCTTACTGTCTTGCTCATTATGGCTTGCTCAGCCTGCTTTCTTATACAACCCAGGACCACCAGGCCCACAATGGGCTGGGCCCTCCCTCATCAATCACTAACTAAGAAAATGCCCTACAGACTTGCCTACAACCCAAGCTTATGGAGGCATTTTCTTAATTGAAGTTCCTCTCAGATGACTCTAGATTTGCTCAAATTGACGTAAAACTAGCCAGGACAGTCTCTCTGTTCAAGTCTTCTTCACACAGTCTGGCTAAGAACTCTCTGCCACCCATGGATTTTTTTGGCCACCTCTTCTCTTTCTACATCACTAGGACACAAAAAATCCTGTGTGTGATTGCAGTCTAATGTGCATTTTTTAGAGTGCCTCAGCCCTCTTGAGACATCTGTCCCTCCCAGAGATCCGTGCCTTGGAATCCTGCCTATCCTAGTGTGGAAACATCAGCAGTCTTTGGGGAAGTTGTTCTCCAGACCCTCAGCAGCTCTCATGTAGAGACCAAAGGGACCGCTTGGCTGGACTCCCTCTGGAGCCTGCACCCCTCACAGCTCACCCCTCCATCATGAAGCCAAATGTCTTTAATGCACAGTGAACTCCGCCCCTCCATGGCTGAAACCCATTTAGAACAATACAGGGTAAAATGTAACAGTTGGTGGGGTGTGTGGCTTACTCTTGGAATCCCAGTGCTCTAGAGAAACACGAGAATCAGGAGTTCAAGGTCAGCCTAAGCAATACATCGAGTTTGAAGTCAACCTGAACTATATGAGATCCTGTCTCAAAACCAACCAAACAGCCGGGCGGTGGTGGCGCACGCCTTTAATCCCAGCACTCGGGAGGCAGAGCCAGGCGGATCTCTGTGAGTTCGAGGCCAGCCTGGGCTACCAAGTGAGTTCCAGGAGAGGCGCAAAGCTACACAGAGAAACCCTGTCTCGAAAAACCAAAAAAAAAAAAAAAAAAAAAAAAACCAAACAAACAAACAAAACCAACTTCTCTCAGACTCTTCACCCAGCCTCTCAACTGCCCCCCACGCCTCACTCTCCACCTCTCTGCTTTCCACTTGAGCTAAATATCTCATCATGCACATTTCCAGGCATACTGTGTTATTGCACAGCTCTCTGCTTTTGATTCTGCTGTCCATCAACTGGTCTTATTAAGAGTGCCCAGGACCTTGCTTGGGGGTGGTCATCTTTTCCAAGAAAGTTTCCCTGAGCTCCACCCCAAGTCAGGCTGACTCAACTCTCCTGGTTTTTCCTTCAAGTCCTGGGCTTATCTTTGCTGTTACCATGTACAGGGCAGACATCACTCCTTCTGCTCAGCATCCGTTCTCCCCCTGTCTCTTTGTCCACACCACCAGAATTGCCACCTGTCCTGTGACAATGCACCCAGGTTCAGGAGAAATCTTCTGAATACTCCTGTGCATCTTATTCCCGCCTGCCCGTCTTCCCAGGCTCCCTCCAGCTTCCTCTCTGCTCTGGCAAATGAGAAAGCTGAAGGCATTTTCCAAAGGGGTTTCTGAGAAATGCTTTTCTTTCCTGATAAATGATACGGTCCACTTTCTCCTTGGCCTTCCCCCTTCTGCCTTGAGTAAAATTGTAGAAGAGAGCATGGCAGCCATCTTGAGACCACTGGGCAACAAATCTTCCGACTGAGTTAACATGGTATGACGGAAAGAAAAAAGAAAGCTTAAGATTTTTTTAAAGATACATGTGTGCAGGAGGTGCCCATGGAGTCTAGAAGAAGGTGCTGGACTCCCAACCCTGGAGTTACAGGGAGTTGTGAATTGCCCTGTGTGTGCTGGGAATTGAACTCAGAACTCTTGGAGAGCAAGCAGTGCGTGTGCTCTTAACTGCTGAGCCACCTCTCTAGTCCAAAAGCCCAAGTTCTGGTGACACCAACATGCCACCCTTCCACCAAACCCTGACTCACACACCTCCAGCCCTCCCGCTGTTTGACCTTGACAAAAGCTCTGTGCTGCTTGAGATTGCACATGTTCCCAACTATTATGGGAGGTCACGTGCGAACCATCTCAGAGCTGAGCAAGGCAGCCCGTGCTGCCATCCCAGCACGTCAAGCCTGAGGCAGAGGGGACTGGCATGAGCCCACCTAGGGCTACATGGCAAGCTTCAGGCCAGCCTGAGCGGCAATGTGAGACTCTCCCAAAAAAGAAAAAAAAATTTCAAACGCCATCTTGGAGTCCGTTTCTTGGAGTCACAGACCTGACACAGGTTCCATAACGACGGCGCAGGGGACAAGCCAATAGCTTCCCTCCCCCCCGGCTATTATGAGTCAAGGGGGCAGGTTCAATTGTGTCCCAGCTTTCCTGTCACTACGGGCTGGCCAGCTGACCTCTCTTCCCTCCACCCACTTCCCCATCCTCTCACAGAGGAGCTCTTCTCACTCCATGCCCACTATGCGGAGAAGATGCCATCCATGTCCTCTTGCCACCTGTGGCCAGAAAGAGGGACGCACCTCGAGAGCGCCAGCCTCAAGGCGTCGTGTGGGTTTAGTTTTCTACTTCTCTGGGAATCTCACCTTCACTATCTTTAAGAATAGAAGTTCTAGGGATGGAGAGATGGCTCAGCAGTTAAGAACAGTGGCTGAGAACTCAGGTTCCATTCTCAGCACCCACAGGGCAGCTCATAACTTTAACTCCAGTTCCAGAAATCCAACACCCTTTTCTGGCCTTGTTTGGCACCAGGCACATGCATGGTCCACCAACATACATGCAGGCAAAACACCCACATGCATAAATTTAATTTAAAAATAAGAGAAGCTTCAGCCAGGCGTGGTGGGACATATCTGTAATCCCAACACTCAGGAGGTAAAAGAAACAGAATTAGTAGTTCAAGGTCATCCTTAGGAACATAGTAAGTTCAAGACCAACCTGGGCTACATGAGACCGTGTCTCAAAAAAAAAAAAAAAATAGCAGCAGCAGTAACAACAGAACAACACACACACACACACACACACACACACACACACACACCAAAAACAAATGAACAAATAGAAGTCATTCAAAGGCAAAACCCTGGCTTTCATGACCATGCTCTAGGCTTAGCCAAATGCAGACCACCCCCACCACAGTGAGCGGAGAAGACGTCCAGAGTCCTCCCACCTACCCCACCTGTTCCCTTCCCAGGGCTCAGCTCAATAGTAGATCTAGAATGAACTGAACTCGCCTTACTCATTAAATAATAGATCTAGCTACTTAAGGAACAAAATGTACTTTTCAGATCTAATCAATGCTGAGTACTCACATCACTGATAGCATTTTGTATTGATTACCAAATACTGAAGGAAGCACTCCAGAGTGTCACTCAGGGCCAGCTGTTCACGGTGCCTACTTTGTCATTTGATAGGTAACTTTGCCTAGGGGATCTCAAGGTAACCTTGCACTCCCCCGAAGCCTGTGGATAGAGGCCTACCTCCGTGTGGGCCCCAGCCAGGGCCACCCAGGTGCTCTCCAATGTCGCTGCCCACTTCCGCCACTGCTTCTATCCCCAACCTGTTTGTAACGGTCACTGTGCAATTCAACAACAACGAAAATGAAACAGGAAGATACAAAAAGGGCTTTCTTTTTTCCAAAGAAAAGAAAAAAAGACAAAAATCCGACTTGCATTCCATGAAAGGTTTGGCAATGGCAGATCACTGAAACAGCTGAGTTAGGCCTGAGTTGATGGATGGAGGAGGAGGGGGGCACAGAGCTGTTAGGAAGGTGAGATGAGGCTCTAACTGCTTCTCCAGAGCCAAAGCTGGAACTCAGTGAAGCCAGAAAGTCTCAAGTTGGTTCATGCAAAACAAAACAAAAACCATTCAGGGCTCAGAAGGGTTGACAAGCTAATGTAGCCAATGGCAGGCAATGAAAATAAAAAGTCTGCATTGTGTTATTTTCGTTTTTTGTTTTTAATGAACCACACTCTCCTCTTTTGCCACACTAGAGATCCAATCCAGGACCTCAGACAAGCTAGGCACAAATTCAGTGGTACACCCATGCCATGATGGACCCCTTTCTGTCTTCCTGTTCCCTCCCTGGAGGATTTTTTAGTGCATAAGAATTACACAAAACCTTAGAACACACAGAAAGAATTTTATCACATTTCATGGGGGGGCGGGGAGTCAGAAAACAACCCAGTGGATTCTGTTCTTTCCTTCCATACGTAGGACCCTAGAATCAAACTCAGGTCTTCATGCTTGGTGGAAAATGCTTTTATATCCACCGAGCCATCTCACTGGCCCTAATTATGAGATGATGATGGTGTGATGATGATGATGATGATGATGGTGATGATAGTAATGATGATGATGATGGTGATGATGATGATGATGGTGGTGATAGTAATGATGATGATGATGGTGGTGATAGTAATGATGATGATGATGGTGGTGATTGTGATGATGATGATGGTGGTGATTGTGATGATGATGGTGGTGGTGGTGGTGGTGATGGTGGTGGTGATGATGATGGTGGTGATTGTGAAGATGATAGTGATGATGGTGATGATTGTGATTATGATGGTGATGATGGTGATGGTGATGATGGTGGTGATGGTGATGATGGTGGTGATGGTGATGATGATGGTGGTGATGGTGATGATGATGATCTTGTTGATTGGTTTTTCGAGGCAGAGTTTCTCTGTGTAGCCCTGGTTGTCCTGGAACTCATTCTGTCAACCTGGCTGGTTGGGCCTCCTGAGTGCTGGGATTACAGATGTGGGCCACCACCCGCCCGGCATGAGATTTTTGTTAATGTGTATATTGTGCACGGATTATATTCACACCTCCTCATTATCCTTTCTCCCCCACCCCCTGCTGACTCCCTTCATTTCCCCAAATCCTCCTCCTCTAGTATCCCATGTTCTTTTTAAATCCAAGTTCTACATATGAAAGAAAACCTGTCGTATCTGTTTTTCTGGATCTGGCTTATTTCACTTAGCACAATGATTTCCAGTTCCATCTCTTTTCCTGAAAATGACATGATTTCAGTCCTCACCACAGCTGAATAAAACTTCATAGTGTGTTCACACTGCATCTTGTGTTCTCTTTATCCTCCATCTGCTGATGGACCACCGAGCCAATGCCTTTTACTTGACTGTGGTGAACAGTGCTACAGTGGAGCATGTGTGCACATCTCTCTCAGGTATGCTAACTTAGAATCCTTTGATTTATGAACCCCTTCCTAACCAGCTAATGACAAGCCTTGATGGTGGGGTGTGTGTGTGTGTGTGTGTGTGTGTGTGTGTGTGTGTGTGTGTGTGTCTGTGTGTCTGTGTACCAATCAAGTCCCACTTGGAGCCTCCATTTCCTTGTGGTTTGTCTTCTGACCTACCTCAGAGAGCCATGAAGCTGATGTGGGATATGCCATTGGTCAACTAAGTAGCCAGCACCAGCATAAACTCTCATTCCAGATCTGACTGTGGTGACATAATGCTCCATGGTGTCAGCCCTCAACCAATGAAGCCAGCCAGAAATCTGAGAGCCATCCTCCACATCTCTCTCTCTTAAACCTCTGCCCAGCCTGTCACTGCGGCCTGAAGATCTCCATCCTCACAGGACTCTCCTGAGCCATGTCCTGCAACCTTCCTCTCATCTGATCCTGCTGTCTGTGTTCTTACCTTTGCCCTAGAATCCAGTCTCCTCCAGCAGCAATGGGCATGTCTGAAAGACATGAATCTAACCCTGTCATTCCTTTGATTAAAACTCTTTCATAATTCTCCAAACATTACACACACCGAGCACTCCAGCTTCACCAGCTGCCAGTCAGGATGCACTCTGTCCTTTCCTGCCTCAGGACCTTTGTACGTACTGTCCCCTGCCACTTAGAACAGTCCTCACCCACCCTGACCTGATTAATCCCTACTCATCCTTCAAGCTCTTCTCTTGGGAATGCTTTCTCTTTCACCTAAAGTTTTTAAAAACATCCATCCCCTTCTACATACCAAGCATTGTTCTCAACACTGAGAATGTAGTAACAAACAAAGAATGATCCCTGCCCTCATAAAGATTATATCCTATGCCTGGGGGTGTGGCTCAATGGCAGAGCGCTTGCCTAGCTTGCACAAAGTCCTGGATTCCAACATCAGCAAGAGAGAGAGAGAGAGAGAGAGAGAGAGAGAGAGAGAGAGAGAGAGAGAGGTCAAATCCTAGTCAGGGGAAAAGATAATTATTAAATAAATGTAATTTTCAGAGGGTAGCAATGGAAGTATTTATCAAAATGGACTGTTATTATAATAAATAAATTATTAGAAGAAATAACTTCTTCCCCCCAAGACAGGGTTTCTCTGTGTAACCCTGGCTGCTCTGGAACTTGCTCTGTAGACCAGGCTGGCCCCGAACTCACAGAGATCCGCCTGTCTCTGCCTCCAGAGTGCTGGGATTAAAGGCGTGTGCCATTGGTGTAGTTGTGCTTGCTTATAATGCCAACCTCAAAAGGCCAAGACAAGAGCGTCTCTGTAAGTCCTGGGACAGCTTGGGTTACATGTCAAGTTTAAGGACAGCCTGGGCTACATAGTGAGACTTTGTCTCAAGAGAGAGAGAGAGAGAGAGAGAGAGAGCGGTCTGGGGTTATAGCTCAGTTGGCGGAGTGGGTGCTCATCACACACGAGGTCCTAGGTTCAGGTCCTAACACCACATAAAAAAGAGAAAAAAAAAATAGCAGCAGCCAACAGATGTAGTGGTTCATTCTTGAATCCCATCACTTAGGAGACAGAGGCAGACAGAGAGAAAGGCATGTACTTATCTGTGTGCCTATTAAAACTTAATTCTAGACTATTTTGTCTGTTGTAGTCGTGAAACTGTGACTCTGGCCGGTTCCCCCAAATTAAAGAATAAGAGAGAACACAATGAGATTGTCACAGACACACCTCAGAACGGACATGAAGAGGTTCACACACCTACACATTCATATATGCACACCACATTCACCTCCTGTCTTTCATATTCTGTCTTCATAGTCTCTCTCTCTCTCTCTCTCTCTCTCTCTCTCTCACACACACACACACACACACACACAGAATCATAAACACAGAGTCCGGTACGTAGCACCCACACGCTCCTCCTCCAGCCCCTGTAGGCTGCTCTGCCTACTGGAGACACAGTTGCTGAGGGTGGCAGCCTTCCCTCCTCCCTAGACATCATCACTCAGATCATAATCAGCAGCAGGGGGCGGGAACAGAGATTCCAAATTCTGCTCCCCTCCCCCAGTTACCCAGCAATGTGAGCCCTGGCGGAGGCTGAGGTGAAATTAAAACAGAGATGAAGGGACATTGTAATCTTGTGGTCACTCTCTACTCTGACCTCTACGCGCTCCCCAAGCCCCAAGCTCAGTACCGCATTCGGCACCCATCCCCTCACAGCCCCAGGAGAGCCGCTCACCCATATTCTCATGAGGGCTCACACTGTCCCCAACCCGGGGCAGCACCCCACACCCTCTCTCATAGACAGCCCCCCTCAGGTTTAATACAGACATGCTCGTGAGAAAGATCATACACATGCACACGCTCACGCACACACACATATCCACTCTTCCCACACAGTACACAATCTTCTTACACCCCAAACCATACTCCTCCACTCACACCCCCAAACCACAGGCTTCCACACCAACTTATCCCCCAGTGCGTGCTGACATAGATGAGATGCCAACTTAGGAGAAGATGGTAGCATCTGGGATGTGAGGCTCGGGTCCCAGCCTCCTCCACTCCCACACAAGCCTGGGTCTGTGTCCCGCCTTCTCTCCCCCACCACTAATGATGTGACTCACTCTACCTACACCCAGGCCAGCCCTGCAGGCAGATGTCCCCCACCCCTGGCCCAGGCTGGCCTCCAAGCCTCCCAATGGTCCATGGCCACCTGTCACCACCTGCTACATTGATAGAACCTCCAAGGCAAGTCCAAAGTCTTCAAGGACAATGTCCTTCCTGGGCCGGCTGGGCAAGTCATGGGACTTAAGGTGACGTCAGGGAACTCGGGACATCAGGAACCCAAGGAGCACTGAGCCTGGACAGAGTGCAGAGCTGACCGCTTGGGTCTGTATAGGCCTGGCGCCCCTGCGGCACAGGCAGCCCCGGTAGCGGTGACTGCCGCTGGAGGGCAGTGGGGCAGCCCGAAGAAGAGTCTCCCATTGCTGGGGGACATGAGGAGAGAGCAAAGATGTCCTCTGCCCTGGATCTAGAGCTTGATTTCTGCCGCCTTCCCAGAGGCAAGACCGGGGAACCGATGGGAATCGTGTCAGAGGGGCTGGGGACACAGCTCAGTTGGTAGGGTGCTTGCCTACCATGCACCAAGCCTAGGTTGGATCCCACTCTTGGGAAGCGGAGGCAGGCAAATAAGGTCATCCTCCCCAAAACAAAACAAAACCAATCAAGAGTGTTAGTCTCTGTAGGAAGGCAAAGCCAGCACCCCCCACCTCCGAGGACCTTGGTAGATTCTTTTCTCTCTGAACCCCAGGAACTAAGGGAACCAGGCAGCGGATCACTGTCATGGCAGACACCAGGGCCGAGCAGGAGCAACACAGCTCTGAGGGCATCAGCCTCAAGCTCGAGGTGAGGTGGGGGCGGGAGGAGAAAGAAAAGGAGAGTCTCTGTCCCCGCCTCCCGCCCTGTCATCTCCACCCAGGTCCATCCCTTGAAAGGTGGCTATTCCCAGGGACGAGGCGTGGTCAGACCTGAGGTTACAGACCTGCGGCCACAGCCTGCCCAGTCCCCAGGTCAGCCTGCCAGAGGATCCTCTGTGGAGAGCTGACGACGGCAATTTGCCTGCCTGGAGGCCGGTTTGCAGTGAGGGAGGGTAGAGTCGGGGAGACAGTCCCACCGTGCAGTGGGCAGAACAAGACGAAAGCGCCTGGGACTGCATTGGGGGAGATGCCCTGGGTGGAGGGGGGGATCAGCCCACCCCACAAAAGACAATTTAACTCAAGCAACAAGTCCCGGTTGAGGGCTGACCCTGCATCTGCACTCTGCTGGGTGCCAGGGTGCCAGAGACACAAGCAATGTGTTCTCTGTCTCCAAAGAGCTGACACTATAATGAAATTATAACAATAACAGCCAGCACCAACATAGTGTTTATGATGTGCTGAGCCCTGTTCTCAGAATTTTACGAGCCATTTGATCTCGAAATCAACATTCTAAGCTATATATTATTATCATCCCTATTTCAAAGATGGCAGACCTGGAAACATAGAAAGGGTGAGTAGCCTGTCCAAGGCCACATGGCCAGGAGTAAGGCTCCCATCTAGTGGTGGTGGGCCACTGAGTGCCCATCCCCCATAGCTATGGAAGCCCCTAGGGGACCAATCTTCAAACTTAGGTTGGATTCACTGTTTACCAAACACAATGAGCATCTTGCTGGGACTGGCAATACAGACATTAGTGAGGCTGGGGCCTTGGCCCAAGAAGCTCTCTGCCCGGTGAGTGACCTCATCCAGGTACAGAGACGTCACACACAAGAAGACATATCTAGAAACCACCTAGACATGAGATGCTTTGAGCTTCCAGGGAAAGGAGCCACACTGATATCAACAGAGAGCTGGAGAGGCGGCTCAGCTATTAAAACCACATGCTGCTCTTGCAGAGACTCAGGTTCGATTCCCAGCACCCACCTGGAGGCTTACAGTTGTCTGTAACTCCCTTTTCTAGCTCTTTGTCACCAGGTATACACACACACACACACACACACACACACACACGCGCGCGCGCGCGCGCGTAAACACTCACAACACATAAAATAAAAATAAATCAGTCAATAAAAGGAGCCATTCACGAAAACGAGTGGCATTTGTCACCATCAATAGGGCAGAGAGGCAACCCCAAGAATGGGGGAAACAAGCATGCAGGGTGTGATGGTGCATGCCTGTGAACCCAGCGCTTGGGAGTTGGAGGCAGAAAGATCAGGAGTTCAGGGTCATGCTCAACATACCGAGTTTGAGGCAAGCCTAGGCTACATGAGACCCTGAGGGAAGTGGCGGGGGCGGGGGGGGGGGGGGGAGTTGGCTTACAAATCACATAGTTGATGAAGGATTGATTTTGAAGACAGAATTCTGTGACGGGGAGCACATGTCACGGTGTGGATGTGAAGTCAGAGGATTGCTTTACAAGGCTGATGTCCCCTTTCCCTTTGACGTAGGTTCCAGGGATCATACTTGAGTCCTCAGGCTTGCATGACTGACTAGCAAACGTTTTTACCCCACTGAACCGTTTCACTGGTGCCATAGAGAAAACTCACAAATTTCAACCAGAGGAAAAAAAATCCGATTCAAAGACAAGCAAAAGACTTGAGAGCCATTTCTCCAAAGAAGATGGAAAGGTCCTGGCTATTCCTAGTCATTAGGAAAATGAGTATCTAAAGCCTTTGGAAGGTGAGAGGGTGGCCACTAGCCCCAAACCAAAGTGAACAAGCGCTGGTGTGTACGGAACAGACCCCGTGCGTGAATGGCAAGAAAGTAAGATGGCGCACTGTATGAAAGCAATGTGAACTACCGTGTAATGTAGGCAATCCATTTCCTGACATATCTGTCTCTCAAAGAGATATTTATATGTTCACCTGTGTTCAATCAATATTGTCCACAATTGTGGAAAAGTAGATCAAACCTAAGTGCCCATAGAAGAATGCATGGATAAGCAAACTCTGGTGCGTTCCATACAGGGAAATGTTCCTCAGCGTTAAAAAGCAAGGACTTCCAATTCCAGCCACAACTCAGGGCAGCCTTGAGGGCAGTGTGCTAGCAGATGCAATCTGCTCATAAACGGGCAATACTGAACGCTTCCACGATTGGAACTAGACGAGATCAGAGGCAGACAGAAGGGCAGAGGGCTGCAGGGGCTGCAGGGGCTGCAGGGGCTGCAGGGGCTGCAGGAGAAGAGTGAGTGTTGAATGGGTAAAGTTTCAGTTTAATAAGATGGAAAGTTCTGGAAAGTTCTGGAGAACAGTGAGGGTTACCAGAGTATGAACACGCTTATTATCACTGGTACCATGCACTTGAAATGGTTATGCTGGCAAATTTTGTTATGTATACTTAACCACAATAAAAAGACTGTTTTTAAGTGAAGGGTAAACTGTGACTCCAAAACCAGACAGGCTCAAAGGAGACAACTCCCTGAGGCAGGGACAAGACAGAGAGAGGCAAGGCACAAGCCAGCACCAGGGAACGCCTGAGAAAGTCCTGGCTTCAGTAATTTACTCCTGGCTGTGGCTGTAACGTCCCCACCTGGGGAATCCATTCCTCACCTGCGTAGTGGGACCAAGAAAACCTGCCCTTCCAAGCCCTTCCAAACTGTGTGTTCAAAGCTGGAAGAACAAGAGGTGAACACCATTAAAAAGCTAGAGACTGGGAAGGTGGCTCAGAAGATACCTGCCATGCAAGCAGGACCCGAGTTCAAATCCCAATAACCTAAACAAAAAGCCAAGGATGGCGGGGAGACACACAGGCAGATTCTTGAAGTTCATTGGCCAAAAATGAAGGTCCAAAGAGAGACTCCCAAGAAAAAATAAAATTGAAGCCGGGCATGATGCTGGTACACGCCTTCAATCTCAGCCCTTGGGAGGCAGAGGCAGGCGGATCTCTGTACGTTCAAGGTCAGCGTGGTCTACAGAGAGAGTTCCAGGACAGGCAGGACTACACAGTGAGATCCTGTATCTAAATAAATATAAATAAGTAAATAAAGATGGAGGGCTGGTGGGATGGCTCAGCTGAGGTGGGGCGCGTGTCGCTAAGTCTGATGACCTGAGTTCGATCCTGGGAACATACGGACACATGCGCAATTAATTGATTAATTAATTGATCAATGTTTTAAAAGAAAAATAAAGTGATTGAGGAAAGAATACTCGACATTAACCTCTAGTCCACACACACACACACACACACACACACACACACACACACACACACACACGCACAACCAGAAGTTGGGGAGACAGTAAAGTGTGCCATGTAAGCCTGAGGACCTAAACTTTATCCTGAGCGCCTCTGGAGTGGTGGCTTGTGCTAGGGAGGTAGACTCTGTGGGTCTAAGAGTAGAGAAGCCACTCTTTGAATTGAGGTAGAAATGTCTTAATTATTTTCTTTATTTTGTTAGCTTTTTTGAGACGGGATCCTGCTGTGTTACCCAGGCTGGCCTCAAACTCATTGTCAATACCCCTGCCTCAGCCTTAGTGCTGGAATGACAAGTGTGTACCAGACATCACATCTACCTCTAGAAAAAATTTGTTTGTTTTTTGAGACAAGGTCTCACTGTGTGGCCCTGGCTATCCTGAACTCACCATGTAGAGCATGCTGGCCTTGAACACATAAAGATCTGCCCCTCTCTGCCTCCTGAATGCTGGGATTAAAGGCATGCAATGCCATACCCAACTCCTAGCAATATTTTTATTTGAACACTCAAACAGACTTTGTGATGAGCTCCGTGGGTCAAAAGCAGAAAAGGGGCCTGAGGCTGAGGCCCAGCCTTCCCCAGGAGCTAACTCATCCTTGTCACCGCCACTTTCTTGTTCAGGTCACTTTCTCCATCCCTTCACCTCCTCCAGGCCTGTCAGAACCCGTGGTCTGACTACGGAGAGGCTATAGACACAGCAATCTAGGCAAGGGCTGATGGTCCAGCCTGAATGGGCTCAGAGCTGCCCGATTCTTACAAGGAGGAAGAGAAGGGGATGTGGGCTGGATGTGGTAAACCTCAAAAGGTCACTGGAAGGTCAACCGAGCCAGTCCAGTTGGGGACATGGGAAGGACAGAGCCCACCACGGTGGCTAAAGGGTTAAAAGGAATACGTTTTTCACAAGGCTATTGTACGGGCCACATCATATGCCCAGCACCAGTGAAGGAGTCTCTTCATGTCACTGTCAGTCCTTGTCACCCTGCTTCCCAAAGCCAGGGGAAGAGAGATGGAGGAAGAGGAAAGACAGGCTTCTGGGAGGTGAGAGAGGGAGATGGGGTCCTTCCGAGCCTAGTGATGGTGTGAATGGAGGCTGTAAGTAGCAAGGCCTGCCTTCCTCAGGTCTGAAGATACAACCCCACTTTTCATTTGCCTGGAAGTCACCCCCCCCTCCGTGGTGTGCATCCTAAACCTGGCAGGATTTCTCTTCTGATTGCTATCCTGTCAGAGTTGGGGGCAGTACCCTAGACTTTACTCTCCCTCTGGCTCACAGGTTCTCTGGGCTCTTCGCCATTAAAGACACAGAATTCTCTTCATGGCTCCGGGCCAGACAGCAGAGCTCTGGGGTAGAGACAACCCCCAAGGGGATGAATTCCAAGGAAGCCTCCAGGCTCTCCTAAGGCCAGGCACTGCTCTGTCACCGATTCATAACCAGCCACCTACTCATCTTCACACATGCCACCATCTGGGCCTGGGTGACCCAACAGGTGATTATTAACCCTCTGAGAGGTACTGGCCCTTTAAGGCTGCCATGGGAAGAGATGACAAAATCACCCCATTGGACTTTGTGCCTTAGGCTGGTGGGGCAACAGGGCCTGGGAGCCCTGCTGGGAAGGCTGGAGGCCCGCTCCAAGGGCAACTGTACAGTTCTTCATCCTGCCGCCTCTACACTGTGACCCTGCAAAGCAGGGTGGCTGTAACCCAGTATGCCGGAGTTCCAGAGCCATGCCCTCTCCCTGGACACCCTCTCGGCCCACTGACTCGGCCATGCTCACACCCTACCTCCCTCCAACAAGGCTCTCAGCCTGAGCATGTTTCCAGTGCCCACCCATCAGTGTGCAAAAAGGGAACCTTGTCAAGGAGGGATATCCTAGCTGGGCTAAGTACCCATCCCAGAGCCCCAGGTGCTGGGTCAGCAAAAAAGGGCTCTGGGCTGGTAAAGGCAATGCCAGGTGTGCAGTCTATGAGAGAGCACAGGGACGGCTCAGTTCCCGGGCATCACAGAGTCTCAGCTGTGCCTTGCCCCAGCTTTGAGCCCTGTACATCTGTCTACAGGGAAAGGGCCTCTCGTGGTCAGTCAGTATTGGTTGTTCTGACAAACACAGGAAGCAGGGATGTAGAAGGGGCATGAGTGGGTCACCAGGTAGGGCTTGACTGTAATGGACTCAAGCTCTCCAAACAAAAGGTCAAATAAGGATTTGTCAAGGGATTCGGGGGCCACTACCTCTCTAGGAGATCTTCTCTGAAGTCCTGACCTCAGGCTCCAGTGCTTGGGTGCCACCCTGGCATATTCGACATCTCTGGCACCACCTCTGCCTTAGAGCCAGGTGGGCACAGAGTCCGACACTTTGGAGACACATAGCTGCCAGCTTTGGAGAGAATAAACGAATGAGCGTCGACTGTTTTTTGGATGACCAGGCCTGCACAAGAGGCAGTCCCCGGCCTGAGGCATGGCATGTGGGATTTGTCAAGGGGGATGGAGAGCTTAGCTCTTCATCAAAAAAGTGAATGAATCATCTTATAAAAATAACCTGCCCCCCGCCCCGGCCTCCTTTGTCCAGATCCCACAGGCCGGTAAGCATCCCACTGTGTGCAGGTACTGGGGCAAGTGTCTGGGGGCCACATGGAGGATTAGAAGGCTTGGTCTCTGTTTTGGCTGTGATTGAACACAGCTATCTGAAATCATCTGAGAGGATCAGTCAAGATCATATTGACATGCCAAAGATGGGAATGGGAATATGTAGACAATAGGGTATTCTCAAGGGAGTTCCCAGAGGATGTGAGTTCTCAACTATAGAGCCAGGACATTAGTCCCATCCATCCACTTATCCACCCAAATATCTACCTAACCATCTATCTATCATCGACAACCCATCCAGCTACCTACCAGTCTACCCATATATCTGTGGGAGCCCGTTCTCGGGTTCCTCGTGGCTTTACCCAGCAGGTCCGCATAGAGGATGATTAGACCATGGGCCTAAGTGCAGGTGTCTGGGATGGTCTGCACTTGACTGTGCTGGGGGAGGAGGTCTTTTGCTCCACCCCTTGGCGTCTCTATAAAAACCTAGGGGCAGAGACAGTTGGGGCCCGTTGGAATAGGTTCCAGGCCCTCTCGAGGCTATCCTTTATTTTCTATCTGTTTATCTCCGCGATATTCTCCGCAATAAATCCTTCTATCTAATATTTCCTGCTGCTCGCACTCAAGAAAACTCTGGGGAACTGTGGGGGTGGTTGGGTAAATGCCCCACATATATCCAACCATTTATCTCCCAACCTTCCATCTTCCTACAGATCTTCCCATCCACCAATCTATCCACCCACCCAATCATCAATCCAACCATCTATCTATGCCTATCCCTCCAACCTTCTACCTGTCCAATTATCCATCCATCCATTCATCTATCCATTCATCCATCAACCTACCAACCATCAATCCATCCATCCATCCTCACTCACCCACCTGCCCAACAATCCAAACATACATCTATCCATCCACCAATTCACCCATCTACCCACTCACCCAATCATTCATTTATCCTTCCAAACACCAAGCCATTCATATACCCATTCATCTATTGACCTATCCAACCATCCATCCATCTTTTCATCTATACCACCACCCACCCATCCAATTCACCACTCAGCAGTTCATATTCACTCATCCATCTGTCTATCAACCCGTCCAGCTACCCATACAGCACCTACTCACACACTCATTTACCTTTCCTTCCAACCAACCATCCATATCTTCCATATATCTACCTATCTACTCACTCATCAAGCCAAACACCCAACTATCCACATCTACCTACTCATCCAACCATCCATCCACCTACCCAACCCACTAATCCACTGAACCATTTATATTTGCATCCACAAACACACATCCATCCATCTACCCATACCCATCTGGTCATGCATCCATCCACTCATGCACCTGTCTACCTAAATCATCCATCTATCCATCCACCCCATCCACTTACTCATCCATCCATCCATCCACCCACCCACCCATCCATCCACCCATCCCATCCATCCATCTGCCCATCTACCCACCCACCCACCCATCCATCCATCCATCCATCCACCTATCCATCCACCCATCCATCCACCCACCCACCCACCCACCCACCCATCCACCCACCCACCCAATCCATCGGCCCATCCACCCATCCACCCATTCATCCATCCATCCACCCATCCATCCATCAACTCACCCACCCACCCACCCATCCATCCACCTATCCATCCACCCATCCATCCATCCACTCATCCATTCATCTACCCATCCACCCACCCATCCATCCATCCACCCACCTACCCACCAGTCATCTACCCATCCATCCATCCACCTACCTAGACAGCCAGGCAGACAGACAGACAGACAGCCAGTGAAACTTATGACATTTTAAAAAGTCTGACCTGGTAATATGCTGGCAAAATGAACATAATCTTTCTCTCAGCTTTCTTTTGGCCTTACTGGGTGGCCAGCATCTAAACTCTGGTGAGCACACAGTCAGATTAATACCTGATAGCTATGTATCTCACAAGTCAGAAATTGTAGTGAGGAGTGTCTCAAGACGGTCTGTCTTACAGGGTTTCCCGACCCCAGGCACACCCCAAAATCTCCCAGGACCTCTTCTCCGGGAACAAGAAGGAGGAAAGGATAGAGGGAGGAGCTTGGGTGAGGCAGAAGACACCTGGCAGGCAGACAAGGTTAATGGTGACCTGTTGTTTTTCTAGGCTCTCAGTGACCTCACCTTTGACCAACAATTTCCTGGCACTGGCTCAGTCTGCCAAAGGGGGAGGGGGGCGGCAAAGAGACTCCAAGAGGAAGGTAAACAGCAGGTGAGGCCAAAGGTGGCCCTGGAAGGCAAGGGGCACATTCCAAAAAGTCTCCCAAGCCTGCGGCCTGCAGTAAAGCCCAAAGTCCAGCGGGGAACACACACCTGCCCCGCAGCTGTAGACAATGCCATAAACACTCCATTGTTCCAGGATTACCCACGTAAAGGATGCCTTCCACTGCAGAGAACACCTCTCCTCCCCAGTCCTCACCCCCAGAGCCCCAAGTGCCCCTTGTATAGCAGGCCTGGAGGCGGCCAAGGAGTCCTACTGGGCAGCACCTTTCCTCTCGGTGTCTATCTATCCTGCTCTGGAATCAACACCACCTGCAGGCAGGAACCACTCCTCTCTGCATCCCAGACTCATGCTGTGGAAGAGTGGAGGAGGGCTGCCATCCTGCTGGATGCTTCAAAGGGAAGCCGGAGTTCCTCAGCTGGCGGTCTGGCTGTACTCTCTGCCACTCACATGCGTCATGGCCTGGGAGTCACTAGAATGGAGGAGCGCTTGTGAAGGGCTGTTAAAAGGAGGTAACATTCGTTATTCTAAATGCTAGATGTTTCTGCAGGTCACACAAGACCAAGGTCCACTGGAGACAGGAAAACAGAACTGGGGCTCTCTCTGCTCATCATCACCTTCTTCTGATTACTTATCTTATTAGGTTGGCCTTCTACATGTCAATTCCTCAGTGTTGGGGGACACAGAGCCCTTAGGGACCTGATGAAAGCTAAGGACATTCACTCCCGTACTGCCCGAACTGTAGACTGTCTCGGGGATCAGACAGCTGAAACAGAGAGGGGCTGTCACAGCCTTTAGATTATGCTTCTCAGGGTTACAGCCCCTAAGGTATAGCCCAAACTTCCAAAGCCAAACCTTACCCAGAATCTTCCAGAGCCCTATCCCCAAGGCCCCATAATACTTACGTAGCCTGGCCCTTCCCGAAAAAGCCGTTTTTGCTTCCCTGTCCCTTCCCTTATGCATTCTCTGTCATCCATCTCAACTCCTGTCCATAGTTAGGTCCTGAGCTGGTGAATTCCATTCCGGTCTTTGGAAGTCAGACAGACTCTTAGAGACCATCTGTACAAATCTCTTCATCTTTTCTCATGAGAACTGTAGATGGCCCAAGGTATGCTGACTTGCTTGAAGTCACTGAGATAATTAGAATAGCAGCCAGGTGACCTGACCTGACCCTCATGTGAGTGTGCTGTGGACCTACTGTGCATCCCTACAGGGCCTCGCTAGGGAGAGGAGGAGCCACGGGAATAAATGAGCTTCAGTTACATTAGCCAAGCACTTTGAAAATCCTTGGAATGAAAAGTGCAAACAGGGTCACCAAGCTCCTGATTACATAAGACATTGCAAAATCACTAGAAGCTCAGCAAAGAGAGGGTTAGAGCATCATTCATTCATTCATTCATTCAATAAATAATTATTAAGCCCCAAGCACTACCCATGGGGACAAACAGTCAAGACAATCACCTAGACAAGCTTCTTGCTTCCAGAACACCACAAAAGGAAGAAAGCTTATCTTTAAACAAATCAAGTCTTGCTAGAGATAAATACTATAAGGAGGGTAACCTAAGAAAACCTGATGATGTCATTTTTTAAAAAAGATTTATTATTTCCCCCCACCGTGTATGTGTGTGTGTGTGTGTGTGTGTGTGTGTTTATATGTGTGTGTGACATGTGTACAAGTACCCACAGAAGCTGGAAGAGGCATCAGATCCCCTGAAGCTGGAATTACAGGCAGTTCTGGGCTGCCTGATGTGGCTGCCGGAAACAGAACTCAGGACTTTTGGAAAAGCAGCCAGGGCTCTTCAGCCCCTGGTGATGCTGTATTGTGGGGAAGGATGTGCTCAAGGAGGGCCTCTTTGAACGCGTTCTAAAAAAGTACAATGAAGGTATCATGCAAAAGTGTGGAGGCAGAGTGTTCCAAAAGGAAAGACTAGCAAGTTCAAAGTCCCTAAGGCAGATGTGAAACAGGCCGGCTCCAGGAAGTGCTCACTGGACAAGGGAGTAAATGGGCCCTCCAGAAAGCCGAGGCGAGGGTGAGGGTGGCACTCGCCTGGCCATGGAGCAGGTGAAGGCTGGCTCTGTGGCGAGTGAGAGAGGAACAAATCTCTGCAAGTTCAGTAAATGCACGGTTGGGGTACTCATTCACTCACTCATGTGTGTAACAAGTATTTACTGACCCTCAGTCAATCACCCCAACCAGGTTGGTTTGGTGCACCGGTGTGTGATTTGGGGATCATAAATTCAAAGCTAACCTGGACTATGTAAAGAGAATATCTCAAACAACAACCCAAAGCCCCAAAGACAGTCACCTGAAGTTCAGGTTCTCTTGACACCCTGTGGG
The DNA here is from genome assembly GCF_007827085.1 of Peromyscus californicus insignis. Taxonomy (NCBI): domain Eukaryota; kingdom Metazoa; phylum Chordata; class Mammalia; order Rodentia; family Cricetidae; genus Peromyscus; species Peromyscus californicus. The sequence goes on from NW_026294491.1 coordinate 60,957,148, forward strand.
GAAAGACAGTCTGTCCTGAAGTAAAAAGCCCAGTCCTGTCAGAGTCTGCCCCAGCTGCTTCGAGGAGCAAGGGCCAGCCACACCAGAGGGAAGCAAAACAGCCACGGAGCTCAGGCCAGATGACCAGATAAGAGCAAGAAAAGGACAAAGCGTGAACTCATCTGCCTGCCTGCCTGCCTATCTATATCTACTATCTATCTATCTATCTATCTATCTATCTATCTATCTATCTATCTATCTATCATCTATCTATCTGTCTGTCTGTCTGTCATCTATCTATGGGGAAGAGTGTATGAGACCATGCCTCATGAAGACCAAGACGGGCCTCAAATTTGCTATGGAGCTAAGGATGACCTTAAACTTCTGATCCTCCTGCTTCCACCTCCTGAGAACTGGGATGATAGGAATACGCCATTACCACAACCAGTTTTGGAATTACTTTTGAAGCAGAACAGACCCAGGGACCGCTGGTGGCTTTGCTTATAGAGGACAGAACAAAAGGAGCATTCCCCTTGAAAGGAAAGCTCCCTGTGAAAGCTGCACTACCCTGCACTACCATGCAGGTGATTGCTGAAGGTGGGGGAGAGCCACGGGTATTCGAGGGACACCAAATCTGACAAGTTGCCCTGGTAGGAAAGCTCGACATGCCCTTGGTTTACAAAGCCTCTTCTGGGGCTAGAGACATACATCAATAAGCAAACTACCTACCTCAAAAACATGAGGCCCTGACCTAAGAGCCCCAGCACCCACAAGAAAGTTGGGTGTGGTCACATGTGACTATAACTGCACCACCTGGGAGAGGGGGATTAGAGACAAATGCACCCCGGAACACGCTGGCCAGTGAGTCTAGCCAATCAGTGATGCTGGGTTCAGTGTGAGATAAAGTGGATGGTCAGATGTGGGAGTGCATGCCTTTAATCCCAGCACTATGGTGGCAGAGTCAGGCAGAGCTCTGAGTTTGGGGTCAGCCTGGTCTACATAGTGAGTTCCAAGCCAGCCAGGGCTACAAAGCAAGATGCTTCCTTAAAAAAGGAGGGGTGAGGATGGTTCAGTGGTTAAGAGGAAGGGTTCAACTCCCAGCACCCACATGGCAGCTCACAACTGTCTGCAACTCCAGATCCAGGGCTTCTGACACCCTCACATAGACATGCATGCAGGAAAAACACCAATAAACATAAAATAAAAATTCTTAAAAGATAACCTGCAGAGTAACAATCTTGACCTCTGCCCTCCACAACATGTACACACATATGCATCTGTACACGTGCACACCTATGCATATACACACCACTGAAAGAATCCAAGGATGCTGTAATGAGGAGGAGGGGGAGGAGGACGTGCCAGAGGCGGAGCGGTCTCAGGTAAAACGACCACAGTGTTTTCCCCTTGGGTTTTGCAGCCTTTGTGCAGCTGGCTGGGCCTCACCTCTGCTTTGCACAGAAGTCAGTGTGGTCAGGGAGAAGGCCACGGAGGCACCTGTTCCCGTTCTCCTTCAGACTCCCGCCTTCCCGTCTTCTGAACAGCAGATGATCCACACCACTGGATTTTGATGTTGTTCATTTTTTAACTCAAAAAAGAATTCTTTTTTCTTGGAAGAAAGTCCCAGCTGGGATCATGCGCAAAACTGCTTCCCAGCACTACATTCTGCGTAGTCCTAGGCATTAGGCCCTGCGGGCAAGCTTCTGCTCAGCACCTCCCAGTTAGGATAACACAGACCGTCTGCCTGTCTGTCAGCAGCCCGAGGGACTTGCAAAGCCACATCCTGCATCCCTATCTTCTGTGAGGGTCCTACCTGTGGAGTTAGTTTTCATGTTAACTTGACACAACCTAGAGACACCCGAGAAGAGGAATGCTCCTTGAAGAATTGCCTAGACCAGCTTGGCCTGTGGACGTGTCGATGGGGTATCATCTTGATTATTAATTGATGGAGGAGGCCCCCACCTACTGTGGGGAGTGTCAACCCTTGGCAGGGCGGGTGGGCCAGAGCAGTATAAAAAAGCATGAGTGGTAGTGCACACGCCTTTAATCCCAGCACTCAGGAGGCAGAGGCAGGTGGATCTCAGAGTTCGAGGCCAGTCTGGTCTACAGAGTGAGTTCCAGGACAGCCAGGGCTACATAGAGAAACCCTGTCTCCAAAAACCAAAACAACAACAACAAACATTTCTGTAATTGGCTGTTTTTACTTTTTACTCTTTGGTTCTTTGGGGGGGCCACCACCTAGCCCCCAAATAAATCACACACAGAGGCTTATTCTTTTTCATAATTGCCCAGCCTTAGCTTGGCTTGTTTCTAGCCAACTTTTCTTAATGCAAATTATCCCATCTACCTTTTGCCTCTGGGCTCTTTCCTTTTAACTCTATTCTCTGTTCTCTATATCTTTTCTTTCCTTCTTTCTCCGTGGCTTTCTGTGCAGCTGGGTGGTCGGCCCCTTGAGTCCTCCTTCTCTCGTTCTTTGATCTTTCCTCTCTCCTTTTCCTTCTCCTATTTATTCTCTCTGCCTGCCAGCCCTGCCTATCCTTTCTCCTGCCCAGCTATTGACTGTTTGGCTCTTTATTAGACCAAGCAGGTGTTTTAGACAGGCACAATAACACAGCTTCACGGAGTTAAACAAATGCAACGTAAAAGAATGCAACACATCTTTGCATCATTAAACAAATGTTCCCCAGCGTAAACAGACATGACACATCTTCAGCTAACATTCTGCAACACCGTTCCTTCCCTAAGTTGCTTTTGATCACAGTTTGTCTCAACAACAGAAAGCGAAGGAGGGCATCACACAGGAACCTCAGCCTAGGTCTGGGCTTCCCCTAGCCCTGGCCTCAGATCTGCTTTTCCCCTGGGCCCCCACCCCACCCACAACCCCAGACGTATCTTTCGTCTGACCCTTGCAGCCAGCGCCTCCTTCTCGTCTGTCCTTCGTCACCACACACAGCTCCAATGCTGGGGATAAAACTAGGCCCTTACACAGGCCCGCCCAGTGAGCGCTGACCAATCACCGACCTTAGCCACATTTTACTTTTTATTTGAAAACAGTGTCACAATAAGTTGCCAAAGCTGGCATTGAACTCAGTCTATAAACCAGGCGGACCTTGAATTTACAATCCTCCTGAGTCACTGGGATTGCAGGTCTGCCCTCATTAGGTCCAGCAACAGAGGACATTTACTCACAGGACAGAATGAGTGTCTACTATGGAGCTTAGATGCATTGGAGCAAAACAGAGATACATGCATGCTGTCGCTTACACACATGCACACACACATATGCACAAGTACACAGAATGTTCCTAGGGTAGATATCATTGTAAGGTGAGGTGTGACAAAAACTCGAAGATGAAGAAATAGGTCCTGCCGATATCTACACACAGAACGTTCCGGGCCAAGATTGTGCAAAGGTCCTGAGGTAGGAGCAGGTTGGCTGTGTCTGTAGAACACACTGGCGGCTCTTGGATGGGATCACAAAGTGGCCTTGAGGTCATCATTATAAGGGTTTGGCTTTTACTCTCAGGAAAACCAAGAGACATTGCCAGGATTTGAGACATAGGTGACCCAATGTGACCCGCCCATTCCTCACGACAGGAAGTGACAGACAGAAAGTGACAGGACAAGGGGGTGGCTACTCTAGGGAAGGAAGTCAGTGAGGTCTGGGGTGGACTGGGCTGGGAGCAGAGGGACAGGGCATGCTCCTCTTTTCTTAGTCTGCCAGCCAGGACCCAGCCTTCTGAGGCAATCATACCTCCTGCCTCCTCTTTGTGCCCTGGTCCTCTCTCCATCCCCACAGTCCTGCTTGTCAGAAGTCTCCTTCTGCCCTCGGCTCAGCCCACAGAGTGGGATGGCCCTGCTTTCAGAGCGCTCTCAGAAGATAGTGAGCCGGACAGAAGAACGTCACAGTGGGCCCGGCCAGAGGAGAACAGCAGATTACAGTGTCTGGTCCCGGCGGCTCACCCTGTAATCATCACAGGCTGCAGGTGGACAGGACCCTGGACCACACCCCTGTAAGACCGGCACTTGCTCTCCTCCCCAGCACCGTCCTGATGTCTCACCTCAAGCTGACAAGCTTCCACAAGATGACATTGTGGAAGCTCTGGGCCCTCAAGCCTGTATGAGAGAAGCCTAAAGGGTACCTCCAAGGTGTTGAGGTCCCTAACAGGAAATGATGCTGTCCAGAGCACACAGAAGATTTGAACCCAGGACATGGACCAATCACAGATGCTGCTTCTTCTGGGTCAGGCCTTGGACTCAATCAGTAGGGCAAGGCTTTGAAGTCCCTACCTCAAGCCAATAAGAGGTATTGCCATGTGGCAGGGCAATACACATGTAGTTTACCGTCGGATGCTGGCTTCCAGGGGACCTGGAAAATCCTTTCCTGTCATGGTGACCTGGATGTCTGAGAGAGGGAGACTTGGTCAGGACGATGTTTGCCCACCCAGGCAGGCCAAGCATCATAGTGCCAGCAGACAGGCAAGCCCCTACCCTCTGTCACCCCACGCCAGCCTGCAAATAATTCCTCCTGTTCTCTAGGAACAAAGGCTCCATGTCAGCTTCCTGGGTGACCTGTCTGTCCGGGAACAGATCTGGCTGCCTTCAGATGTCACGTGCCATGCATGGCTGTGGCCTCCAGCACCTGAGTCATCTGTGACTCATGGCCCTCTACCCTTGGCTCAAGAGGGATGGGCCAAGTGGACTCAGCTCTGAATGGAATGAGACCAGCCTGACGTTCCTGGCACAAGCCTGGCCTTCCCTTCCCCCACAGTCAGACACAGGACGAGCAGACTTCTCAAAGAAGACACTCACATGAACACACAACTTCCCACAGAGGACCTAGCGCAGGTGTGTACCCATCACAACATGCCCTGTGGCACCTTCCACCCACACCTGTGCTAGAAAATCCCCCCATGCCCAAGTCTTCATAAGTCCTGCCTGCCAGGGTAGGACTGAACTCTGCTATTAACCATGTGATCACACACACACACACACACACACACACACACTCCCTCTCTCAGCCTCAATCTCCTCCTCTAATCTGGGACTCACTTGGCTAAGATATCTTCTAGTTCTTAATCTAAATTACATTTATTTATTTACTCTATGTGTGTATGCGTGTGTATCTTGCACGCACGTGTGTGCAGTTTTCTCTTTCCACTGTGTGGGTTGCAGGGATCCGACTTAGGTCATCAGGCTTAGTGGCAAATAGTGCCTTTACCCGCTAAGCCATCTCTCTGCCCCTAAGCAGGGATTTTAATAAGATGTTTACACACCTGTAATCTGTCAGGGACAAGAAACCCAGGAGCGTGACGGCAACATGGAAGTGGAGAAAGAAAGATGGGAGCATGGCCCTTCCAGACATCACCACACCTCTAACTGCAGTCAGGCTGGGAGCATGTCCCCCAACCTCAACATCACCACACCTCCAACTACAGTCAGGCTGGGAGCATGGCCCCCAACCTCAACATCATCACACCTCTATCTACAGTCAGGCTGGGAGCATGGCCCCCAGCCCCGACATCATCACACCTCCAACTACAGTCAGGCTGGGAGCATGTCCCCCAGCCCCGACATCATCACACCTCCAACTACAGTCAGGCTGGGAGCATGTCCCCCAGCCCCGACATCATCACACCTCCAACTACAGTCAGGCTGGGAGCATGTCCCCCAACCTCAACATCACCACACCTCTAACTACAGTCAGGCTGGGAGCATGGCCCCCAGCCCCGACATCATCACACCTCCAACTACAGTCAGGCTGGGAGCATGGCCCCCAGCCAGGACATCATCACACCTCCAACTACAGTCAGGCTGGGAGCATGGCCCCCAGCCCCGACATCATCACATGGCCCTTCCAGACATCACGGCACCTCTAACCACAGTCAGGCAGCAAAGGGTAAGAGGCTCTGGAGGATGTTCTGCCAAGTCCCACTAAAGCAGCCACCTTCACAGAAGGAACACGACGATGAATTCCCATGGGTACCATCCAACTGGGCTTCTTTGGGGGCAGTTTGACGTGGACTCCCTAAAGACAGGGCTGTGTCTCCCTCAGACTGGGACTCTATGAAGACAGACTGTGTCTCCCTCAGACCAGGGCTCCCTAAGCCAGACTGTATCTCCACTTCAGACTCTCACAGGAACAGCCCCACAGGGACAAAGCTATCTGCGGAGCTGCTAACAGCTCTGTGCCATTTTGGGTCTCTTTCATCTTCAGACCCTCTGAGGTGATGTGGGTCACACCTGATATGACTCCGCAGAAGAAAGGCAAGCACAGAGGCCTGAAGAATCAGAGGTTTAGAAGGAGCCTTATAGCTGTGGGTCCTCGGCCCTCACTCTCTCTTGGTCCTGGCCCACTTACCCAGATCCCAGAACCACCTCCTCCATTTCTCAGGAAGGGGTTATGGCTCCTGCCCTCCCAGGGTGGAGGGTGGTTGAGAAAGCTAGCAAGGGAGTGTGTTTCTCCACTCTGCCTCAGTGGTGGTTTCCCAATCCAGTGTGGTTACGGGCAAAGTCAGACTGGCACAGCCAGGCAGGCTCCTGGAGCCTAGAACCTTCCCCTCCTGTTGCAGTAGCCTGGAAAACCAAATTGGCCTCCGGAGGCCCTCACCCATGAGGGTCTAGCCCAAGGAGAGTGAGGGCATAGACCCCACAGAGGCAGAGCAGAAAGACAGGGCTCACCCTAGAGGAGCAGAGAAGGCTCCACAGAGGATGGTACCCAGGGGTCTGTATCCTCACCGTGGGGAACTTCAGAGTCCCACCTTAGGGTTCACAGTTGCCCCTGTCACCAAGACAGTACTGTCCAGATTTTTCATCTGACTGTAACCCATGTGAAGTCCACATTCCAGTTGTGATCCCTACAGAGCATGTGTCCACACGCCTCCACAGCGATTTCCTTAGTCTTCTGAGGCTCGCAGAGAATCCTCTGCCGGGTTTTCTTTACCTTAAAAAAAAAAAAAAAGTATACCGTAAGCCAAGAGTGGTGGCTCACGCCTTTGAGTCCAGCACCGGGGAGGCAGAGGCAGGCAGATGTCTGAGTTCAAGGCCAGCCTGGTCTATAGAGTGAGTTCAAGGCCAGCCAGGGCTAAAGAAAAATGGGTGCCTGCCCATAATCTCCTCATTCAGGAAGCTGAGGCAGGGGGATCTAGAGTTTGAGGCCAACCTGGACTACAATAGCCAGCTACCACCTCACAGAGGGGAAGAGGATGGAAGGGGGCAGTGGTGGTTACAAGCTCCTAACTTCCTGAGCAGCCAACAGATCCTTGTATGCAATTTGGAAATCGCTACTCTAGATCAGCAGGCTGGACATATAACCATTCTACAGCAGAGAGACTGTGGCCCGGAGAGCGGAGACGAGTTCTCTGAGATCGCAGGGCTAGTGGGTGAGCTCAGGAGGCATGGTTCCCGGGAAAGATGTTCACTTTCCGTTTCCAGAGCCAAGGGCTTCTCAAGATGGCCGCCTAGAGAAAGAGGACTGAGGAGTCCGGGGCACTCCAGTCCATGAGGTTTCCTGAAGCTCCCCAGGGCACACCCGGAAGGCAGGTGGAAGCTGCCAGCCTGAAGTGCTGAGGAGGCTCCCAGTCTGAGGGAAGAGGCCCTGCCGCTGCCCTCAGAGCTCCCAGTTAGTCTCAGATCTCTGGTGCAGGCAGAAATTGAAGCCATACCCAGAACAGGGGCTACCTATGGTGTCAACACAGGTAACTTCACCACACAGCAGGGGGAAGGGCAGCAAAGGGCCTGAGAATTTTACCTCAGAGGAAGGCCCAGGCACTCCCACCAGGAGCCAGGAGCATGCTAGACAAAGTACAGGATGCATGGTTAAGCTTGAACTTCAGATAAACAATGAACATTTACTGGGCAGCCTGTGTTTTTATTTGCTATATCTGGCAACTGCCTCCAGGATATTCCCTCTTCGGATCCAGAAGGGCCAGCTGCTTAGGGAACCCTGAGGCCCAGGGAGGGAGAACCAAGAGACCGCGGAAGGAACTCAGATCACGTAGGAGGAAGAACTTTCTAGATACTCAATATTGATCCAGGGTGTGGTGGGGCAGAATTAAGGTCTCTGGGACTAACCCACAGCCCAGCCTCCATGCAGCAATCATGAGATCTTAGAAGTTCCCCCGGTCAAGTAGCTGCCCCCTCTAAAATGGGAGGAAACAAGGCCTGCCATGGGGACAGCCACAGGAGGCTTTTGAATAGATACGTAATGGAGGCTGAGAGTGCGCATGGCCACTTTTGCCCCTTCCCAGGAGATGAGCCAGTCTTCCTGGGATTTTCCCACAGAGCAACTGCCAAGGGCCAACATACCCCTAGCATCTGGGGCTGGTGCTGGGAGAAGGAGCCCAGTTTCTCCACAGTTGTGGATCTAGAGGGCCTTGCAGTGTGGAACTGATCTTTCCTCTCCCCATGACCCCCCTTGCTCTCCCTGAACCCTTCAATTTGTGTTTTTAATGTGGCTGCTGTATCAGGTGATGCTCAGGGTATGACCAGGGTGGTCACAGCCGGGAGGAAGGACTCCAAGGATATATGGGCAGTAAACCCCTTCCCTGGTCCCAGAAGGTAGCCAGGAGCCTGCTGGGAGCCACATCCTGGAAGAGACTCGACTGCAGAGCAGGGTCCCCTGCCCCAGGCCCTGATGGCGCCCATTCCTGAGAGGCAAGGGAGAAATGACTCCCACTTTTCCCTGAGTTGTTTCTGCCCTGGCATTTGTCATGTCAACGGAACGAAACATCTAGACCATTTGAGCCTTTGCCGGTTCTGTAGGTCAGCGTCCAGGGAGCGAGGACAAAGGTCCCCCTCACCTCAGGCAGCAGGAGAGCGGCTGACACAGCACAACCAGTCTGCTCTGGAGACCTGGACAGAGGGAGCCAGTCAAGGCTCATTTATTCACTAGCCCATCCACCCATTTATCTCTCCATCTATCTAGTCAACAGATGCCGTATTTACTGAGCCCCCTCTCTCCTGCAGGGCCAAGGATAAAGGCCAGAACTTGACGTGTGCTAGGCAAGCACTCTACCACTGAGCGACACAGCCGACACCATTAACCCCCCTCCATTTGTTTCCCTCCTGTTTGGGGCTTGGATTTGGTTTGGGTTTCTTTTGCAGGTCTCGCTATATCGTCCAAACTAGTCCCAAATGCTTTATATGACCCAGATTGGCCCACAACTCTCAAAACCCTCCTGTCTCAGCCTCCTGAGTGCTGAGATTACAGGCAAGTGCCACCATTCCTGGCTCTGAGCCTATCTATGTTTGTTACCTAATTTAATCCACACCTATACTTAGGAGATAGTTCGTATCATGTCGGTCATACAGAGTGACACAATGAGACCTAGAGAGATCTACCAACTGCTCGAGTCACACAGTCAGAAAATGCTATGTGTAGCTCAAATCTGTTCTGCTTTGAATTCTCTCTTACCTCACTCTATATTCATCTGCATGTGCCCTCTTGCTAGCCACCCTCTTAGGTCTGGCTACATCTGTCTCTATATCAGCATTCATCTCTAGAACGGGAGCACTACTGTCTACGGCTAGTGTTGGGAAGAAGTGATACTGGATACACAAAATGCTAGGAAATCGATATTATGGCGTCAGTTTTACATATGAGAACAGATTCAGAAAGGCAGTTTTGCCTTAAGACAAAATTGGAGCTGTGTTTGTGGATTTGGGACCTCAGGATCCCGAAACAGCAGCCAGGATTTGAACTTGGGCAGTCAGGTGAGCAGGGCTAGAGTGCCTTCCATGTTATCAGCTCAGTCCCTTCCAGATAGAGGGCTATTAATAGCCACGAGGTGTTTATTACTGAGCAGTCAGCAACTCCCAGAGGGCAGCATAGGGTCATGGGACTTGGGCCAGGTCAGCCCCTACCCCACCCCCAGCCCCATGGGGGCTCGTCCCAGTAGCTGGCTTCCAGCTGGGCCCCAGCCTGCCCCTGAGAGTCCTTACCCAACCAGGCAGCCACCCCGTGACTAGGAACAGTGACCCCTGTCACACTTGTGTGCTGGCGAGCTCGTGCGGATGTGCTCATGTGGAAGATCCATGACCAGAAGGCTTGCGGTGGGAGGGAGGACACTTCTGGAGGGTGTCTGCAAGAGACAGACCTTCCCCATAGGCCCTGCCTCAGGGGTTCCGCAGGCCAGGCATGCAGGTGACCAAGAGACAAGGCGGGCCTGGGAAGGAAACCCAGAAGAGAGAAAGAAGAGGAGCACACACTTTGTATTTCCCTCAGAAGAAATATTCCTGTTCCCTCCCAAGAGATAACCCCTCCTAAAGTCCCAGGGAAAGCCTTCTCCCCAGCCCAGATCTCAAGGCCTTCCCTATACGTGTGCCACAAGCCTGTCCCCAAGCTCCAGCCCCTAAAAGATACAGGAGTCACTTTGGAACAGTCACCTCTGCAGGCCTCTGCTGTCCACCCCAGGAGGTCTGCTAATCCAGGTCACAAAGGATTCTTCCCGGGGCCAGCTGTGTGTGTAAGGGTGGACAGAGGGTGTCTCCTGTCAGGATGGACACTCCTGGAGTGTCTGCTGGGAGAGGAGACCTGCGTGTGTCCTGGGCCTGTCTTGTTTGTTCATTAATTCCATGCACACTCACGCAAGCTCAACTCAGCAGCAGCATCCCTATCAGGAAGACCTGTTCTGTCCTTCCTTCCTTTCCACGCAACGCTCTCTCTTCTGCCATTCTGGGCTCCAGAGTCCAACCCACCCTGGCTTGGCTTCCTCCCCAGCAGGAGGAAGGCTGTGTACTTGAAAAGATGGCTGTCGAACCCAGTGAGAGTATTTCAGTTGGGGGGGGGGGGAGGGAGTGAGAAAAACAAACAACCCAGATGTAATAACGTGGTACTCGGAGGAGAAGAAGAGCATTGTCATGGGACCTGGGACAGTGTAAAGACAGTGTCCACAACAGTCACATGCCACCGCTTCATTCCTTCAGGCTCATGGGGTAAGTGTTACTGTGTCTACTTTCTAGATTTATTCCCGGAAACCAAGGCTCAGGGACGTAAATGACCTAGTCAGACCCAAGATTCCAACCTGAATCAGAAGTCTCAGTGGGACTTAGAGTGACCTGAATTGAACTCTGGGTAGCGCTAAGTGAGGTGCCTGAGGAAAGGTCCCTGTGGGCTGGGCTTCTCGGGCCATCACTTGGGGGACATCCAGGGCCAGGAGAGCTAGACCAGCTACACGTGAGGTGGGGAGTCAGGGTGTGGTCTTCCTACAGGAAGCCTGAGGACATGACAAATAAGGTCCTCAGACCTTAGGAGGAGGCACGTGCTGGCATCTGCCCGGCTTGGAAGCCAGATGGGGAACCTTCAGGGGAAGTGTAGAGAGAAATCACAGCCGTACGTGGCTCCTGATGAGTGCAGAGAGCCCTGTGGGGACTGTGAGGGTATGAGAGAAGGAAGGACAGGGCTGCAGACTCTGAAAGGCACCTCTGGACCCAACCTGCAGTGATGCCCAAGGCCATCTTCAGAAGCCGCACAAAGGTCAGGTGGTACTTCTTCAAACTAGTGTGTATCTTTTCTTTCTTTCATCTATCTATCTATCATCTATCTATCTATCTATCTATCTATCTATCTATCTATCTATCTATCTATCTATCGTCTATCTTTCTTGAAACCGGATCTCTCTAAGAAGTTCTGACTGGCCTTGAACTCACTATGTAGATCAGGCTGACCTTGAACTCACAGAGACCAGCCTGCCTCTGCCTCCCACATATAACTTGTATCTTTTTGTTTATTCTTTTTTGCAGTCCTAGAGATCAAATCCAGGGCCTCACACGGCAGTGTAAATGCTTTACCCCTGAGCCACATCCTCAAACCTTTTTTCCATCTTCATGGTCAAAGAAGTATCTGATGGCAGCTCTTTTTCCTCATACTAGCAGTTCTGCGAGATCAGGGAGCATCCTGAAGGCAAGGCGCTTGCCCCACTTCAGTCAGGGAGCCTTTCCTCACAAACAGACCAACTCTCCAAAGCCTTTCAAAGTCTTCAGATCCAGCCCGCCCATACTGAGGAGGGAGACCCAGGCCCAGCCTTGCCCCCAAAGGTGCTCTTGCCTGATGAACCCCTCAGTTCTAATTCTGTCCCTTCGGAATCACATCTTCTCCCCCACACTGTTGATTCTCCCTCAAGCTGTCTTTGTCTTGTATTTCCCATGTCCAGGAAGATTATAAATATTTACTGTTTCCTCCCCTGGCTACCCCTAATCCCCATTCTGACAGATAATGTCTCCCTGTGACTGAAGCCAGCTTGGGGTGCCTTCCAGAGGTTATCTCACCCAGCCTTCATCTCTAGACTAGCACAGGCAAAAGCTGCTATAGCACATGATTGTCCTCCACCATGGCTCAGTACACATGGCTGGTATATGGTAAATGTTGGACCAAATTGTTCTTTTCTCTCCGGCCATTCTCATCCTCAGTCTATAGGTGAAACCCGCATTCTTCTGGAAAGATGGCACTAGAACTGAGTTACTGCCTCATTCTAGATATGAGGGCAGCACAGAATGAAAAGGCAGGGCTGCCTGACTGGTATTGGGAGACACAGCATGAGGAAAGGAAGAATTCTTGACACATCACCATGATAGTCCTAACAGGCGACATGGGCCCAGGATCACCCAGTTCTGCAGGGATCAACCACCTGCCTTGCAGGAAAAGCTGGGGAAGACGAAGTGAATGGGTCCATGGGCCCAGGAAAAGGGAAGACTTTCAAGGCTTTTGTGGGCTGTGACTGGATAGAGCTCCTTTGGACAAAGGGAAAACGTAAAATGGAGCTCGGCGTAGGGCAGGTCTTAGCCTTGATCGGGTCTTCTGTGGGCCCCTGGGAGAATCCGGAGACAGCATTTTTATTATTTTCTCCCCTTTTCTCTGCGGTCTATTTCAAGACTGTTCCTCTTGTCCAAGGCCGCGTGTTGCAACCTCTTGCGTGCTTAGGTTTCCAATCTCCAGCTGACGAGCCCCAGGCCCTGGGGACGCTGCTTGCCTCGCCGAGCCTTACCATGCATCGGGAAGTTGGATCTCGGCCCCGGGTTTGGCCACCGCTGCACCCTTTCTGTGTCCCACTTTTCTTCTGCCTGTTTGTATTCAGTCTAGACGATTCGTTTTTATTTGTTGGTGTCCTGCCCTAGCCCGGGGCGGCTGTGGTGGGGTGGGAAGAGCACTGGAATTGGAGTCGAGAAAGCTGGCTTAAATTCTCACCAGGCTGTTTACCAGCTGTGTGAAAATTCAGGCCAATTATTTACCTTTTCTGGGCCTCCAGCATCTCCTCTGCTAAGCAATAGTAACAAGCCCCAATCGCTAGGGTGATTAACAGGAGACAAGAGCTGGCATCAGGGGCGGGGTCTCAGCTCCCAGCCCCCACTGCTCTGGTCAGAACCCCACCTATTCATCAAGTCCCCACCAACCTCTCCTGGCATCTCTGCAGATGTACCACTGCCACTGTCTCAGAATGAAGTTGTCTGTCTTCAGGCTCCAGTTCAAAGCTCTGTGTGTGTGTGTGTGTGTGTGTGTGTGTGTGTGTGTGTGTGTGTGTAGGGACAAGCAAAGATAAGAGTGAATTTTAGAGCTACACAGTCCAAAGTGGTAGCCCCAAGCTAGGTATGTATGTATATCAGATGTGGCCACTTAAGATGTAGCCACTACCAATTTTAATATGTGATAAGTATAAAATACATACTGGGGCAGCCAGGTGTGGTGGCGCACGCCTTTAATCCCAGCACTTGGGAGGCAGAGGCAGGTGGATCTCTGTGAATTCAAGGCCAGCCTGGTCTACATAGTGAGTTCCAGGACAGCCAAAGCTACATAGTGAGACTATGTAGTTGTCTTGAAAAACAAAAACAAAACAAACAAATAAACAAAAAATGCATACCAAGGCCAAGTGTGGTGGCACATGACTTTTATCCCACCACTCAAGGAGGCAGAGGGAGTCAAATCTCTGTGAATTCAAATACAGCCTGATTTACATACTGAGTTCCAGGCTAGCTGGAGCTAGAGTGAGACTTTGTCTCAAAAATAGATAGATAGATAGATAGATAGATAGATAGATAGATAGATAGATAGATAGATAGACTTACAGATAATTGATACCCCCAAAATATAGACAACTCTCTCACTAATAATTTTCATTTTGACTAAATGTTTAGATGATATTTCACATATATACTGGTAAATAAAGCCTAATATAAGTATGAATTTTACCTGTTTCTTTTAAAAATCTGACTTCTGAAAAAATTTAAAATGTACAGACTAGAAATATAACTCATGCTTAGAACTCATGAAGCTCTGGCCTTTGATTTCCCAGCACCGGATCAAAACAACAAATAAATTACATGTGACCCATATATTATTTTTATTGGCCGGCACTGTTGTTGACTAAGCCAAAAGGTAGCAGGGAAAGGGGTCCTGGAAAGGAGGTGGGGAGCCAGGCTTGGTGGCGCACACCTTTACTCCCAGCACTCGGGATGCTGAGGCAGGCAGATCTCTGTGAGTTCGAGGCCAGCCTGATCTCCAAAGAGAGTTCCAGGACAGCCAGGACTACACAGAGAAACCCTGTCTCGAAAGGAGGAGGAGGAGGAAGAGGAGGAAGAGGGGAGGTGAGAGGGCTCAATAAATAAAATGCTTGCCCCACAAGTTCAAGGACCTAAGCTCGGTCCCCAGCACAGAGAGAGGCATGCACCCAGCCAGCCAGTCTAGTGAAATCAGTGAGTTTCAGGTTCAGTGAGAGACCCTGTCTCAAAAACAAGGTGGAGAGCAATTAAGGCAGACACCCAACGCCGACCTCTGGCCTCCCCGTGCACGTGCACACACAATACAAAACAGAAGAGTCCGGAGGCAGAGCGGGTTCGGTTGTAAGTGCGAGGTCAAAAGATGCCTCACTGAAAAGTGAGTCAGACTTGAAGGTTTGAAATCAAACATATCCTATGTGGGCTAGGGTGTGCCAAACAGAGGGGACAGCCTCTGCAAAGGCCACAAGAAAAGAACTTGAGGAATAGAAAAGTGGGAGCCGCATACTCAAGATGAGTGAGAATCTAGTGAGTCATTGAAAGGCAGGGACAGCTGGGGAGTGCAGGGCCCTTTTTCTCTGGGTAAAATGGAGTCTCTTCAGAGTTTTGAGCCAAAAAATGTTATGATCTGGCTCCTCCTTTACCAGGCTCGCTCCGGCTGCTCTGAGAGAACCAGCCCAAGGGAGGCCAGAGAAGAATCTGAGAGGCCGATTTCCAGGTGGATACAAGATCACCTACCTCACTGGGCCTCCCCCAGACATCAACCCACATGGGGTGATTGGGCAAGGACGGGCACTAAGCCGAAGCTTCCAGAAGGCAAGACCTTGGCTCCAGTCCTCCCTGCATAGTGCATGCCCTGGCTGCTTTCCACGCCACCCCATCATACTCAGGCGTCCTCCCCCACTGTTGCCGGGCACCTTGGTAAAAACATCTGGAATCAAGATGCCCATTTGCATCCCCTGCTGCTCTTTCTGATACAAGCACTTGGGTTTTGTGGCAGCCCCCACTCCCTGCTGGAGTACCACCTCCAGACCTTTGCTCAACCCTTCCGCCTAGGGTTCAACACCCACTCAGACCCATCTCCAATATGCCTTTCATCCATCCTTTAAGAGGTGTCCGCAGGCTATGTCATGGGAAAGCACCTGCCCCAGGATCCCCCAACCCCAGCTAGAAGCCCCTGGCAATGTCGATGTGTTTTCTTACTTGTGGGAACACAACTCTTTATCTCCCACCACTCACCCTCCACTGATCTTTTTGCTGGTGTATCTTACACACAAGAGTGCCCTAGGGTGTACCACAGCAGCCAACCCTGTGTGTACCCAGTCCTATTTGCAATTTGAAGGAGTAAGGTGCTAGAAGCAGACTGAGACACAGTGTCACTGTGTCAAAGACCCAAGCAGGGTCCACCTTGCCCGGGACTAGGGCAGGACAAGAAGGCTGGCCTGGGGACAACAGACGGGTAGCAACAGACTATTGGACTCCTACACTTAGTACACACAAGTAAACTGCACCCTGGAGTCACAGCCCCTCCCCCCTCCAAGCTGGACCCACTTCCCTCTCCTGGCCAGCTGCAGCCAACAGCTCTCTCCAGTCTCCAGGGAGCAGCTGGGGACATGGCCTGGTCCTTGTCTGACAAGGAGGCTAGATGAGTTCTGCACAGGGCGAGGATCCTTTGCTAAGAAGCCCATCCACCCATCCTCAATACTCTTTGTATTGAGCCAGGAATGGATGGGTCACCCCATGTACCCTACCCCGGGGACCGTTTCCCAGACCTAAGACAAATGCCATGCTCCCAAAGGAGGAGGGAAGGTGGGACAGAAGGACCCAAGAGAAGGAGAGACCAAGGAGAGCTTTGAGATCAGAATTCAATTCTTTAATACAAAATGCTTTTTTTTTTTAAGATATATCTGTATTTCTTTGTTGCTGTTTAAAAATAAATATGTACTACGGAATATCTCGGAAAACTGCACTAGAGACAAAGACGTGATGTTAATATCTTTTCCCCCACAATTATTACGGATAAACAGTAGCACCAATAAATAAATGATAACAAATATTAAAATTAAAAAAGGAGAGAGATTTAGTATGTAGAATTCTCTATTTTTTCTTGTTTTGTTTTTACATATAAAAAACAGAATAGCAATGTCTATTTTATCAGAATCACATATATACATAAACATATATATATATATATTTATATACAAACACAAGTTACCAAATATATATATAGTATGTAAATGTATATTGAAACCTTATTTCAAAGGAATGTGTGGAGGGGACCAGGGAAGGGCAGAGCTGAGTGTTAGCAAAATTAAATCTCTTCTCAGGACAAGCTAGTGACTGTCACCGATCCGGGAGAGAGAGATTGGAAACACAGATTTCATACACACACACAAAAAGTACAAATAAAGAGAGAGCGAGAGGTACATCTCATAAATAGTTGAAATTAAATATTAACCAAGAATACTGAAAAAAAAACCCTACTCTTTAATTAAATTAACTGTTTTTAATTTCTAATTAAAAAGGACTATTAAATAAGTACCGTATATAAAACACTTTCTCTTTTCTCTGCCTCCGTGAGGGGCTTGCGGGTCCTGCCCCACTGCTCTGTGCCTCGGGAAGGGATGGGGTGGGGGAGGGTTAGCCACTCACACACGGCCAAGTCTCCTGGGGACAGAACTAGTGGTTTCAATGGTCTGAGCACACAAGGTTCCCCTGGGCTGTACCCAGGAAGTGGGGTAGGGAGAGAAAAAGGGGTTCCCAGGAGGAGGAGCCTCGCCAGGCCTCTTCTTCCACCAACATTTTCTCTTAGCCAGGACACCTGTGGGGGGCCTCCTGGGCACCTCGGAGGAGAGAGCTGCAGGCTGGCCAGGCTCCTGATTCTTCCAGGCAGTGCCCAGAGGGCAGCATGTAGCGGGATCCACGAAGCAGGCCACGTCCTGAGGCTCCCAGACTCCTGTTGGGACCAGCGTCTTTGTCTCTTTTTCTGCCATCTTTCTGTCCTCTTGACTCGGGGCCAGGGATGGGTTTGTCGTGTTTCTGGAAGTGAGCCAGTGTGCCCCCGTGCCCTGGCCTCGCACGTTCCCTGGCAGGCAAAAGGACGAAAGACCACACCACAGTCTTTCATCCCACTGTCTCCCCTATCAGGATCCGAGTGGGGACATTCTCGTCCCAACTCAAGTCCACAGCAGTCAGACACATCCAGTGAGGACACCAATAACATTAGCAAAGTTAATTTAAAAAAAGAATATATATATTTTATATATATAAAAACATATATATTTATTTATATATATATAATATATATATATGTGTGTGTATGTGGGTGGGTGTGTCTACAGGAATCCCAGAAATAAACTCCCTAATCTTCCGGGCTTGGTGATTTAGCAGCAAGTAAAAGAAAATGTCGAATCCAGTTCCACAAGGGACCGTGCTTGGTCACCTGCCCGGGAATGCTTCTGCCGGAGTCTTGCCCTCCGGACCCAAAGTGCTCCTCGAAGAGTCTCCTCTTCCTTCATGTCAGGCTTTCTGGATTAAGGACTGTTCTGTCAATGGTGACGATGATGGTGTGGTGGTGACATGGTTAATCGGTCTTTCTGGTGAGAGGTCTGGTTCCCGAAACCCTGAGGGAGGCTCCTTCCTGCAGCCTGGCTCACCGCCGCGGCTTGTCACATCTGTGGGGAGTGGCAAAGACAGGCAGGGGGTTAGGGCCACAGGAGCCTGGCAGTGAGGCGAGCAGCCTCCCCAGGCCTGGGAGACCCTGGGTCCCTGTAGGCTGGCACTACGGGAGCGGGGTTCTCCGAGGCGCAGGCGAGACAGAGTCCCGGTGGGGAGGGAGAGAGAGACCCAGCCCTGCCTGCTAAGGATGGCGAGCTAGGAAGACCGGACAGACATGGAAACACTTGCAAAGCAACACGTGAGCAGTACAAGGCCAGCCCCCATGTGACATTCCACAGCGGATGGGTGACACGATCAGAGGTAGTTAGCTGGGAGAGGGTCTCTGCAGAGGGGTTTTCAGTTCTGGCTCCTAGGGGGCGGGTTTAGAAGAGTAGACAGTGGACAGGAAAAATACCTTGAGCTAGGCCAATGACAGAGGACCGCTCTGGGGATGTGTTCTGCCCAAGGGCAGACAAGTCCTGGAGCTTCAGGAAGGCAGGAAAACATCTAGGCCCCCCACACCTCTCTCGGCCTTAGCTTCCACCTTGAGCTGCCTGGCAGCTGCAGGCCCAGGCATGGGGCCGCCTGTCTTTACCACATGTCTAGCTTAGGCTGGGCTCAGACAACTTAGTGGCTTTGCTCCTCTGACTGAAGCAGAGGGGGTTTCTCCTCATGCTCCTGCCCCTGGCTGGGTGCCCCGAGGACAGCCTGTCAACACGGGTCCCACCTAGTCTTGGAAATGCAGTTCCCAGACACAGGCAGTAGTGGACTGGGTCAGGTCTCCAGAAGTCAGCTCAATTAGCTCCGCAGCTCACTCCAGAAACCTTACAATGCCAAGGTCTTTATCTTCCTTAAAACCCTGTGGGGAGCTGAGCCCTGCTCCCCATCCCTGTTGTTTGGAAAAGTCCCTACCACAATATTGACACACTCAGGGTTCTTACAGTGTTTCACAGGAACAACTCCACACCAGCACCCGAGGCCAGCTCCCTCATGTCTTTTGAACACCCACAAGACACAAGAATGCAGGCAGGGAGGGGGGCACACCCCTAAGAACCCTTGCACTACTTGGGAGCCTGGTCCTCTCTGGGGTCATCCCTTTAAAAGCTCTCTTCCTGGGTGATGCTCATACCCAGGACAGGACATATTGAGATAAACACCTGTCTAGATATCAAGACTATGAGCTGCCAGCCACAGCCCTGTGCTCTTGACCTCCCCACTGAATGTGGTCATATACAACATTCACTCATGAGCTTGACATTTTCCTTGGTTCACAAGGGCAAAGGACAGAAGTACAGACACCTGGGTATCCCAAAGTGTTACGAACCAGGCCCAGGCTTAAGGTGCTCACAGAGTCCTCTCAGGGAAGGGGGCCTGACCCTTTCCTGCAACCACCCTGGAAGCATTTTTGAAATGCGTGGGCTGTTCAGGATTGTCCCTCTTGACCATGACTGATGCAGGACCAAGTTATCTAGCATCCTCAGATGTATGTAGAGAGAATTTCCCATCCTAAACCAACCGCAGAGCCCCACTTTCAGAGAGGCCTGGTCTGAGGTGGACACAGCCTGTCGTCACAAAGTCCTAGTCTGAGGTGACCACGGCCTGTCCTCAAGGTCTCCCACTCCGGGAGAGACAACCTGTCTTCAAGAAGCCATAGTCTGAAGGGGGGCACACACGGCAGGAGCTCAGGCTCCATGCCCAGGAAAAAAACACCGGGTGGTGAGAGGCCCGGCTGCCAGGCTCTCGGGGGCAGAGGTGCAGCCAGGGAATGCTATTAGACATCCCACAGCTGAAAGGACTTTCAGATTTCAGCATGTGCACCGAGGGGAGAATTAACAACATCAGCACCGACAGCCTTCACAAGCAGCAGGACCGCAGGCCACAACACACAGCTTGCGTCCACACCATCACATTACGCCACAGCAGCCTGCCCGCTCAGGCAACCAGGGCCATCGTCTCAGAGCAGGCCTGCCAGGCAAGACTGGAGCCCGAGGCCCCACACAGCCTCAGGAGCAGAGAAGGTAGCAGTCACCACACAGGCAGCTAGAAGCTGAGCAAGCGGCTGGCCCCTCACAAGCGTGCTCTCTCTCTCTCTCTCTCCCATGTCTGTGACGCCCCTCTCTGACTCTCTCGCTTGCCCTCTGGAAACCAACCTGCAAGTACGTTCGTTTAACTCAAGCTGCCTCGCCTTGCAACGCGAGTCTGTGTTTTTGCAGGAACATTTACACGTCTGCGGATCTTGGACAAACAAATGCTTTCTCCGCTCTGAGCAAGGCTCACAGTGACTGCAAAAAGGCAAAAGGAAAGACATCTAAGCTAGAGCATCAGCAGAGAGAGGGAGAAAAAAAAACCCATGCGACACCCCCTAACGTGGCCACCACGGCTTCCCCGCCCAGCTCGCTGGCCCCTAGGCCCTTTCCACATCCGGGAAAGATCGGAGCGCTCTAGCAGAAGACAGGGAGAGTGGCAGAAAGACGCGGCACTGGCAGAGCATCTGCCTACAGAAAGAGGAGGGCACAGGCGGGCAGAGTGCGGGGAGAAGGCTGCCGTAAGGGGCCTATCTCAGGCCCTAACTGCTGCTGTTCCCAGAACATGTCTTGACTCTTTACCTGCTGGGGACAGTGATGAGTGGCCCATGAGACCACCAGAGGCACCTTCTCCCTGGAAAAGGACCTCTGCCCAGACCCTCCACCAAGGGAGAGGGCCAGCAGAAGGCAAGCCAAATCCAGGAGCACTGTCCACCAGCAAGGCCTCCAGAGCCAGCACAGCCTGCAACCCGGAGGAAGTGGCCACCCTCGAAGACCTCAGTGGGTGACCTCGGTGGGACTGGAATAGAGGGCTTTTCCCTCCTGGAGCCTCAATTTCGTGGTGTCAGAGCACTTCCAACAGATGAGAAGAGCGGCCACACAGTGCCTGGCCCACCAGGCTTATCCTCAGACCACCGTCATCCACTTCCCAACCATCATGCCCGTAACTCACTCCACATCTGCCCTCCACACCACCCTAACCCTCCAGACGTGTGCAGGAGCCTAGAGCAGTGGAAACCAGTTGGGTGAGAGGGCCCCAATGCCCAGCACCCATGCCAACAATGGCCCCACCACCAATGCCCAGTGAGTGAGAGAAAGTCGGTGCCCAGCCAAGCCAGAGTCCCCTCCCTGAGTGCTCCAGACCTACTCACCTTCCACCCACCTCATCCCAACCCTGGTCCAGCAATGCCACCACCAAGTCTACCCGCTGGTGTCATTAGTGGAGTGAGTGAGAGAGAGAGAGAGAGAGGGAGAGGGAGAGGGAGGGAGACTGAGGCGAGCGGGAGGCCAGGGCAAGAGCCAGAGGGGAGCTGAGGAGGGGAGGCAGGGTTAGGGGAACGGCAGGCGCTTGTCTGGAGGCCAGGAAGGCTCCAAGGACTTAGACAGCAGCGGCACCAACGTACACGCTCCAGGATTTAAACCGGGATTTCTTGCGCTTTCGTTTTTGACCCTTTCCCTTTCCTCGAACTGATTTTCTGGAAAATATAAAAATAGAAACAGACAGGAAGAGAACGAGGGGGGGGGAGGAGAAGAACAGAGGCACAATGAAGAAGACAGAGGCAAGATCAGGAGGCCCAAGGCCACCCGAGTCACTTCCTGGAGCAGCCTCCAGGAAGGACCACAGGTACGGCGGGCTGGGACAACATACATCCTTCTCCTCGCTCTGCCCACCGTAGGGCTGTGGGCGGGCAGCAGAGACTATGCAAGGCACAGCCTCTAGGTTCACGTGGCCCCTGGCCCCAGGCAGGGCTCAAAGCCACAGGGGCAAGATCTCTGCCCAGCAAGCCGATAAACACAGTTAGACCCTGAAGGTCAGGGGGCTCTGTAAAGGGCTGAGCCAGGCTTTAAGGAGAAAGTCTGATTCAAAACCTTACAGCTGGGGAAACATCTGCCTTTGTCTCTAAGTGTGATAGCAGGGGTCCCTCCGGGGACCCCGCCTCACTGTGTCCTTGGTGCGAGGGGACAGTTACTTAGGAGACGGCACAAAAGCCAGGTAGGGCATGGGGGCACCAGCTGCCCAGCAGTCACCTGGGACAGGAGTTGGGTCTGAGTGTCCTCAGAGCCCAGCACTAATGGAGGGGCCGGGGGGATGAAGGACAGTGCAGCATGCGGGTGTGATTAGGGGCCAGGGCACTTGGCAGACATTCTTCTCTCCAGCTTGTCAGAGCCTGCCACTCTTCCGAGCCCAGGCGAGCCCTACCACTCTCCCTGTGGGCAAAGCAGGCATCTAGTGAACAGCTGAGAAGACAGGCTACTGCCTGCCACCCTCCAGGGAACTAGCACTCTAGGCCTGCCAGGTCCCAGAAAAGACATGGCAGCCTGTCTATCACAGGGAAAGAGACAGGAAGGGACCTGGGGAGTGGGCGAGTCTGTCCTGCTTGGGAGAAAGCCCTAGAAGGATGAAAGGAGAAAGCTCTCCACACAGGGATCCTCGCCTGGAGCACGCCCTCTCTCTCTCACTGATAAACTCCCAGACCATTGCTCTGGCAGACACAGTAGTCCTGGAATCTGGGGACTTAGGGAGAGGCATGAGGACATCAAGTCCCCCAAGTGGTAGGGCAGACAGAAAGGGATATGGGGGAAAGGGGAGGGAATGGGTGCTCTCTCTCTCGCTCCTTCCCTGCAAGTTCATTTCCCCATCAATGTCAGCCCCCCCGACCCATCCTTACACAACAAGCAACCGGAAGCCTCAGAAAATGGCCACCACACCACTTTTCCTACCCTACTGAGAGGGCGGAGTCTGCTACCTGCCCCACTCTTGTGGAAAGCATACACACACTAAGAAATCTCCTGGGACCTTAAGAAACCTGGACAGCCACAGTCACCACCGAAACAAGGCCAAGGCCACGTCCTCTGATACACAGAAACTGTCCTCCGACACCAGCTCCCTCTCCTTCACTCCACTGTGGGTGCAAGTGCCCACACCGCCACACCCACACCGAAACAGTGAGTGCTGGCCAGAAGGGACCTGAGCCCCGGGGGACAGCATCTTCTTCAGGGCAAAGAGCAGACTCCAGCTTGGATGTCTTCATCATCCTAGAGCCGCAGGCCGGAAGCTGGCTCCGTATCACTCTGGTCACCATGTCACCGTCACCATGTCACCAACCCACCCAGCGGCCCGACCCACTGAGGCCATCAGAGCACCCCAGAGAGGAAGCCGAAAGCCCCAAACCAAGACAAGAACGGGACAAAAGTGCTAACATGTGGCCACTTACTTTTCTGGCTTTGTTCTGTCTTTCTTTGGTCTGCAAAGGTAGAGAAAGGAGAAAGAAAACAAAACACAGAGGAATCAAGACGATGATAACAACAGCGGGCGGAATGACAATAAACCGGTAATAACAGGATGTTCATGATTTAGCAAACGCTATCTTCATCTTTACGCATCATAACCAAGTTGGTCCCTGTGACATTGTGGTGAGTACACGGAACTGTCGTGCCCATTTTCTAGATGTGGGGAACACACGTGAGGTAAGCACACTGAGGTCAGATGCCCAAGGTCACAGTTCGTCGGAAGGCCGACGTGGGCTAACAAGTGTAACTGGCTCAGCTCTGGGGCTCAGCTCTGGGGCAGGCCACGGCCGTGTGCTGCCTGAGGGGGAGGCTCTGTCCTCACCTGCATTCACATCTGCTATGCTGTAGGAAGCTCATCTCTCCTATGTGCTGGCTTTGGTGAGGTTTGATCCGCATGATCTGGAGAGGGAGGGAACAGATCACAGAGGTTAGTGACCCAGCCAGCCATACCCATATGGGACACCCCGGGGCTCCTGCCATTCAGCACCCAGGGGTTCTACTGAGCATAGGTGGTGGAGGTAGGGGGGATCAAGGCTCTAACAGAAAAGAGCCTTGGGCCACCCCAACTCCCCCAACCCTGCAGGCCTTAAGGAGTACCTGCTCTTGAGGGCAGACAGAGCTGCGAGGGTTGGCCAGGCTGGGAATTCAGGTCCTGGATTCTCACCATCCCAATCCCTTCCCCTCCTTCATCCCTCCCAAGCTTCACCCTAACCCTTATAAGCTACCTAAGAGCTACCCACCCCATGTCACTCAACTCCCTCCCACTCTCCACCCTGTCTGGGCCCAGATCCACCCATCACTAGGTAGCTAAAAGACTGGCTTTTAACTCTGCAGTTCCATCCAGCTTCCCAATTGGAGCCCTCAAGCAGGGAAAGCTTTGGAGCCGCTCTCCCAGAGAAGGAGAAGGGCACTTGTTGTAGGCATCAGCCCCTGTTGAGCCGAGGGAGCAAGGTCATCAAAGCGGAGGACATGGTCAAACTGTCGAGATCTCGCAGGGGAGTGCGGAAAGGCAGCCATCTTCTTCCCCATTGTAGAAAAGAACCTCCAACCTCACCTCCTCACCCCCAAGCCCAATTCAGCTCCTCCTATCAAGAGTTTCCCAGGCGGAGGCCCAGACAACCTTCTAATGCCCCTCCTTGTGCCACCCTGCCCTCCTGCACCCCGTCCGTCCCCTACGCCACAGGCACCTACCTGCATGGTGATGTTGCTCTCCGAGGTGGGCACACACTCCAGAGCCTCGTCATTACAGCAGCCCCCGCACCTCATTAGGGGCACACAGGACGGCTTGAAGATATACTCTATCTCATCAGGGTACTCCTGGAAGATGTCCACCAGGGTCTCGATCGGACGGCAGTAGCTGCGCTTGTAGACGTCCATGAACTTCACCACTGTGTGGGAGGGATAACACATGAGCCCGCTGGTAACACAAAGATGGTCAGCCTCTCTCCCCACCTAGCTTTGCAAGACCGCTCCTCATGGCTTCCATATCAGGTAAGTTCTAAAAATCTAACTGAAGCACCTCCCTCATTTCTAGGTCCAGGTCCAGGGGAGGTGGCCTGCCATATCTGCCTCCCTTCCTCATTGTAAAACAAAGCAAGTTCCTGGGCCAACTACAATACCAGAGGGCAGTCTGAGTGTGGGTACACCTGCTTCCCACTTCCATCTCACAGCTATGGCCATAACACCCACCAGGCCAACAGCCACTCACCACGTACATGCTGGACCCCACGGGAAGTCCTAAGTCCTACTAAGTACTACCAGGACCTTATTTTATAAATGGGGACCTAGAGGCTCAAACGCCATAATTTGTCCCAAAGGCCACACGGCTGGTGAGAGGCCGTCAGAATGGGCTGTGATAGCAAAGCCTTCCACACCCACAACACGCACAACCACAGAAGCTTGAGGAGTCACCTCATGGTCGCCAGTCCCACCTCCCCAGACTTGAGCTGAAGACAAGTAAGTCGGCAGGTGGCAGCGGGCAGGCACACTATGCAGGTCCTGCCAGCACTCAGAACCCCGCCCAAGAGGGCAAACTGTTTGCATCATGGAAGAAACAAGAGCCACCTCTGTACAAAGCACTTCTAGAAGCTGACTCGGAGGAAGACAGGGGAGAGACAGCTTCCCAGGCAGCCTGAGGTACTTGTCAGCAGGAAGGGAATTCGGGGCCGAGGGGGCAGGTAGAGAAGCACAGGACTTCTTTGGGACACCAAATGGTGGCTCAGCTGGTCCCTCTGGTCACATCCCTAACACTACCCCACAGAAGCCTGCCCCTGAAGTGAGAGAAGAGAGAACACAAGCCCACGCGGGGCCCAGGCTCTGCCAGCAGCTAGTGTGACCTTGGGCCTGTCCCTCCAGTCTCTGGGCCTCCAACTGGCTATCTGGAGAAGCAGGTTGGCCTGACCTCTAACGACACTTAAGTGAGCACGAAGGTGGGGTTCCGTCTCTCTTTGCTAGCCCTGAAAACAACTCTTCTTTTCTCATTCCAGGTGACAAAGTTTGGAACGTCACCAAGGCATTTTAAGTGTTCGCTCCGGAGACTACACTGCCCCCCTTCTTCTCAACCTAGGGCCACAGCCAAACCTCCCTTGGCTCTTCGTGGGTTGTTTTTTTTTTCCAGAAAGGTAAAGAAGATGGGACCCAGGAGTGTGATAGGTTGACTGGGGAGAAACTGGGGCATCGAGGGAAAGGTGGGGTGATGTCCACAGATGTCAAACAGGAAAAGGAATGGGGGTGACCTAACTGCCACTACCTGCCTTGCTCAAGGGCTCTCTTTTCTATCTGGACAAACAAGCACAGAATTCTTGTCTATCCCCCAAAAAGTCCATGAGATCAGATCTGAAAAATTCTTTTCAAGCCAAGTCTGTATAGAAGATGACTAACCCAGAATTTTTTTTCAACTGACTCTTCTTCATCTTGGCTGGGGCAGAGGTGGCCCAGGTCCGTTAGTGACCCCACACAGGAGCAGGTAGCAGAAAGGTATGACCCAAGCAATGACTGGGGATGGGAGCTGCAGGTAAAAGGGATTCTAAAGGGCCACAGGAGGTGGTGGACATGCCTTGGCCAGGACCCATGGGAGCCTGGCCCCTGCCCCCAAGGAAAGCTGTCCTGCTACTCGGGACGTGTGCACACATACACTCCAGCATCAGGCTTTCGTGGTTTTCCTTATTTATGGCAGACAACCTTTTCTCCATCAAACAAAGACCATTTGTCTTGCCTCTCCCAGACCACAGAGCCCACTAGGAAGCAGAAAGGGGTGGGTAGCACTTTGGAAGTGGGGGCCTGTCAGTGGCTAGGGCCAGGGAGTGGCAGAAAGCCAGGCCCTGGGCCAGAGAAAGAGCTCCTGGGGGAGGAGGCAAAACCGGCTGGACATCACCAGCCTTCCTTGGCTGGCTCCAGCAGCCACACTGGATTTGGGTCAGGGAAATTAGCCTAGAGGAAGACCCCAGGGCCTTCCCTACACAGAGGAAGGACACTGGGGGAGTGGCATCCGGCTGGAGCAGAGGCCACACTCAGTGCTGGGGAGAGCCAGGGCGTCCCCCAGAGAAATGGGAGGATCCCGGTACTCCAAACCACACTGGAACAAAAGGCAGGCGGACTCGGGGTTGGGCAGGGGGGCGGGGCGCCTGAGAGCTACAGCCGGCCCTCTGCTGGTCCTGCGGGGAAGTTCACAGCACCCAGTCTATGGAAGCTGCCATCCTCAGAGAAATGCAAACCCAGGGCTGGGCAGTAATTCGGATGTCCTCCTATCCTGCCTCCAGCTCACACAGGAAGAGTCACAGCCCCCACGGGTGGGCCATGGCTGAGTAGGAAGTGGCACTAGACGTTTATCCTCCCCTGGGAGTAGGGGATACAAGGGATACCTCCCTGAACATCTGGAAACCCTGAACATTACTACCTTCCTCATCTGTGGCTCACGGCAGCCTTTCCAGATAAATTTTTACTGGAAAGGGCATTAGAAAAAGCAACAAGTCCTGTTTCTAGCAGAAAGCCGAAGAGAAGACGCCTTAAGAAACGCAAGAGTTAAACCCACAGTATCCGTGAAATCTTGATCCTCATATTCCTGCGCCCCGCCCCACCCCCAAGTCTGAAAAGGAAGAGTGGGACTTATCCACGCACCCTCGAGACAAGGGGAGGGGTCCAATCCGAGAGCATGGGGACTCACCTTCGTGGGCTTTCTGCTCTCCTTCTGTCGTGGGTGCAGCCTGGGACCACTACAGACAAAACAAAGAGTAAAAAGCATTGGCAGGGGCAGGGACAGGGACAGAGGCAGCCACAGGCGTGCAAAGGCCAAGCCCCTGAATCCCTTGACCCCCTCTCGCCTCTCTCTCAGCCCCCAGCCTCCAGCTTCTCCATGGCTTCTGAACCAAACAGGTTAGAGTCAGGGGCCCCACAGGTCCAGAGCATACCCACTACCCCTGCACTGCCTCAAGTCTGAACCCCTGAAGTTAAAGTCTAACCAGGTGCTGGGGAGCTCACAATTCAGGAGGGAAATACCAGAACCCTGCGTTGTCCAGGCCCCTAGCACCTCTCCGTTCTTGCCTCCTCTGTCTTCCCACTGCCCCTGATTCCCTGGTCCAAAGCCACGGGTAAGCAGAAGGTCAAACAGGAGGACAAGTTTGGACTGGGGCAGGAAGGAAGGACTAGGGACGAGCAAAACAACATGGTGACCTTCTCCTGCTGACACGACAAATACCAGGGTGAGCTGGTGCTGAAGAGGGAGGGGGTGCAGGGGACCGAAGGGCACCCACTACCCTCCCCCTCCAAAACCTCCCCAGGCCTCAGCAACAGCCCGCCAACGCCGCATGCCCACAGGTGGCTCAGGGGCTGAAAAGCCGGGAGGAAGGCCCTAAGGAAGGGAGTCCCGTTGTCCTCCCGCCCCTCTGCCCGGAGCCTGAATGCAGTTCCAAAGCCTGGCCAGCCCCGCCACATCCCCAAGCCTCTCGCCTAGGCAGAGGACTTTGCTCAAATGGAGCCATGAAAGCTTTCTTCTCCTCAGAACTGCCCAGTTCCAAGGGGTCTCTTGCTCCACCCTGGGCCTGAGCCCCCATCCTTCTGATCCCCACCAACTCCTTCCTCCCCTCCCCAGAAGCTGTGGAGGTCAACAAAAAGGCCATGTGGACCTTGCAACAGGGAGCAAGGGAAGGCTCCTACGCCTTCCTGAGGGTCTCCTGGTCCTACCAACTCCCCAGCCACATGTCCCACACCAACCTGGACCTCCAACTGCCCTGAGAAGGATTCCCATCCTTGGCCTGTCTCTCTCCTCCACCAATAGTCCCCAAATAGCAGTCTCTCCAGGGCCCTCAGCCTCGCCACCAGGGCCAAGGTCAGAGGTGGCCCTTCTCAAGAGCTAGCCTCCCATTGCAGCTACCTCAGGCAGGCCCTGGATTCTGCTCCTCAGGCCCTCAATTACCAAGCTCAACACCCTCGTGACATTCTCCCTCAGTCCTCTATCTCAGCCCCAATGGAGAAAGGAAAAGAAACTTTGAACCCCCTCCCAGATGGGGAGGTTCTAGGCAGGGACTGGCCAGGTGCCCTTCTCTGGGGGCCTCTGAAGGTCATACTGTGGCCAGGCACTCCTGCCCCTCCTCCCCACATGGAGGCCCAGAGCCAAGGCCTTTGTGCCAGGGTCTGAGGAACTCTGGATGGTGGCAGGGACCCCTGCCTGTCTCCTTCCTTCTGCCCCCTCTCCAAGTAGGTTCTCTAGCTGAGTATTAGTGGGAAAGAGCATGAAAGGACCCCTTAATAAGCAAACTGGGTGGGCAAGTTCAGAGTTAAACCACCTGCTCTGTGAGCAGCGGGTTTTGCCAGGACAAAGTGTGTGTGGGGGACACTGACAGGCAATCCTGCCAAAGGTGTGGGAAAGGCTAGTTCCAGGCTGCCCCTGTCACAGCAAATATCAAGACATTTTTCCAAAAAGGGGAAAGCGGGGTGATGTCAGTCTACCCTTCACTGACCCCCATAAACGCTGGAGCACAGCTCACTAGAGCGGCTGGCGAGAGGAGGGAAATACACCAACCTCCACCGACTCAAAACTTAGGTTAGCGTTTCCACAAAGAGCCCGAGGGTGGGCCTCAGCACCCCCACGTCTGACAGTCACCATCCCTTGCCTGGACCCTGGGGTCAGAAACGGTTCTACGAGCCTTCTCCAAGAGAAGGAAAATATAAAAAGGGTGGGAAGGGCTTCTCTACACACCAGGCAGGAAACGGGGAAAACGGGAAGGGGCGTCGGGAAATTCTTCCTAGCACAAGGCACGGGTAGAAGTTGGGGTCGGAGGAAAAGGGTATGGGAGTTTCTCCGGGTCACGGAGCTGGGGATACCTCTAGAGGTCACCTTCCTTGCGGAGGGCCGGTGGGGGGGAGGGGCGCCGCTGGTCGCCCGGGTCCCCCGGCTCCCGCAGCCGCGGCTCCGGGAACACGAGGCCGGCCAGGCCCGGGCTGATGTAATCGGCTCTGCGCCGCGCGCGCCCGGCCGGGCGGGGGAGGGCGGGCACCGCGCGGGACGCGAGCGGGGACGGGAGGGGGTGGCGCAGCGCAGGTGGCCCAGCAAGCTGGAGGGGTGGGATAGGGTCCCCGCAGCAATCCATCCGAAAACTTTTCCCAAACTCACTGCAAGGGCCCAAGAGACCCGAGCGGAGTGACAGCAAAGCCCCCTCGGTCGCTCGCTCCCTGCCCCCTCCACGATCTCTGCCCTCCCCCGGTCCAAGGTCCGAGCACCCCCAGGCATGCCCGCTGGGCTCCGGACTCCCGCCCCCGTTGCCCGGACTTCCAGTTCTCCGGGGACCCGCGACCCGGAGCAAACTTCTGCCGCCAGCCACAGAGCAAGCCCAGCCCCCTCGGCCTCCTCCTCTGGCTCCCGCCCTCGGCTGCTCGGCCCAGATCGTACGTGCGGTGACTCTGGTGGGTGGGCAGGGCCCGCGTGGGCGGCGAGACTATCCTGGCGCCCTCCCACCTAGCGCGCACCCCCTCCCCCTCCACGTACGACGACAGAGGGGGACGCCTCGCGCCGGGTGCCCAAGGACCGGCGTGGGGCACGAAGCCCCCACGCGCGCGCTCGCACGCACGCACGTCCCCAAGCGGGAGAGGCGCTCGCCACGGCCCGGCGACACCAGGCGGGCACGACCGCTTGCTTACCTTGGCATGGTGGAGGTACAGCAGTAAAGCCAGGGTCCAGTGCACCCAAGAGAGCAGAAAGTTCATGGTTTCGGAGGCCCGTCCGGGGCCGGCGCGGCTCGCGCTCCCTCTCCGGCTCGGACTGCGAGGCAGCCCGCTCTCTTGCGCGCCTTGGCGGGCTCCTCTCCCTCCTGGAACCGAGGCCCGGGCCGGGGCCTGGGGCGCGCGCGCGGCTGGAGCACTGTCTGCGCACACGGCCGCCTCACCCGTCCATGAGCCCGGCTCCCGCGAGCCGAGCGCCCACTGCGGCCCCCTCTCCTCTTCCTTATCTTCCTCCTCTCTCTTCTCGGGCCCCGGCTTCTCCAGGCCCGAGCTAGCACTTCCCCCAGCTCCGATCGGTTTGCCTCCTCCGGCGCAGACCACGGCTGCTCCCGAGCGAGAAGAGCCCAGAAGTTGGACGAAAAGTTTCAGTGCAATCCCGCGAGCCCCGACCCCCTCCACCCCGCCTCCGGGCGCAGGCTTCGGCTCCTGCTCGCGGCTCGCCGCCGCGTCCACCGTCGGCAGCCCGCCGGCGAGGAGGTGGGCGCTGGGGCTGGGGGCGGTGTCTGTCTGTCTATCCGTCAGCGCGACTGGTCCGATGCAAGATCCCAAGGGGGAGGGCTCACGCCGCGCTCTGACGGTCACCCCCAAAAGCAGGTCAGTCACTTTGCCCCTGTCCTTCTCTCCGCTCGCTCGCCAGCGCGCTCTCTCTGACCGGTCTCTGGCTTCCTCGACTTCCCTCTGGAGCTCTTTTCTCTGCTGATTTCCAAAATCCGAAGTGATTTGAGGGAGTGAAGGAGCAACCTCCCCAAACCGTTGGCACGATTAAGACGGGAATAAGAAGCAAAAATAAATTAAAGCGCAAAACAATACAGTTTTTAAAACGTTTAAGAAAAAAAAAAAGAGGTTTGAATATCAAATCCCAGCGCGGAGACTCCCTGGCTGGTGAGTCCGCTGAATAGTCTCTGCCTTGTCGCTGCGTCTCGCGACAGAGCTCCGCTGCCGCCGCTCAGCTCGCCCCCAGCGCCACGGCCTCGCTGCAGCTCGGCTGCCCCAAGCCTCTGCGCTTCTCACCGCTAACAGCGGTGGAAAAAAAAGGGGGTCTGGCCCCGCCCCCAAATGCCACGCCCCAGGCCCGCCCCGGGGGCGAGGCCAGGCTGGGCAGGCACCGCCTTCTAGGAGCCCCTAGGCCACCACTGAGAAGTGGAGAGCTAATACCCCCACCAGGGTTCACAGCCTGAAAATTATCCGTGCACCCCTTCAGACTGGGTCCAGGGGCACATTGGACACACTGGGTGTTGGGAATCAGGGGAGACACGGGAATGAGGTTATGTGCGGACAGGGTCTGAGAGCAATACCCTTTCCTGGGATTATTGGAGAAGGTGGGGGGAGGGCGGAGAGCTGGCAGGGACCCGTGGGGAGAGGGACACAGATTTGTTGGAATCCTGGAGTGACCCCTGGTCTTCTCCCCCACCTCACATATAACACACACACACACACACACACACACACACACACACACGAACGCATGCACATTGACACACGCGTCCTCCCTCACGCAGACTGGCTCGCCCAAGTTCACGATCTCCCGGTGGTGGCCGAGCGCCCCCTAGTGACTACATTCTGCACTCCTCAACTCCGGCTCAAACCGCGCAGGTCTTGGGAAGAGGGTGAGAGTTGCCTCCTGAACCTAGCATTCTTTCTGCTTGTTTGTTTTGAGTTGTTGTTGCTGCTTCTGCTGTTGATGTTTTCCAGACAGGGTTTCTCTGTGAAGCCCTGACTGTCCTGGAACTCGCTCTGTAGACCAGGCTGGCCTTAAACTCACAGACATCCTCCTGCCTCTGCCTCTGGAATGCTGGGATGAGTGTAGGCAGGCCTGCATACTTTGACCTCCCAAACAGTTGCATTTTTCTGACACCCCCTAACAGTTGCGTGTTAGACCTCCGAGGCAGAAATCTTGGTTTATTGGGGGGAGGGGGAGGGGCAGGATGCTTATCCGAGCCTTTGTCTGGTCTGCAGACATCAGGAGCTAGGGCCCAGGGGTGAATGGGGATCTTCTGGGAGGCTTCCAGGGAAGCTTCGCTGGAGAGAATTTGGCACGGACTTTGCAACCCTGAGAACGGGAAGCTGAGCGGTTCTGGGGTTAGTCAGTGGCCGGGAGGAAGAGGACCTGTGGAAGACCACGTATGCACTGTGGAGTCTGGCAGAGTCCAAAGGGAGAGGCAGCTGGGCAGACAGAGGCCCTTGTTCCTCCTGATCACCACCCCCTAGATGTTGCCCGGGAACTGAGGCCAGGGGGTTGATGGGGGCGGAAGGAGGCCAGGCCTGCGTGGTGATTCAAACCTACCCCAGCATTCAGGAACGTAGGTAGGCCAGCTGCCCAGAGCGGCCACGAGCCCAGGGAGGGATGAGGGTGAAGGCAAAGCTCTATCAGTCCTAGCTCAGGTTCACAGTTCATCTTAGGAACAGAATTTGGGGATATACTCAGTACCCCCCTTCTCCCTAGGGCCCTTGGCCTACCTCTCTGCTTACAGACTCACCCTTGTCTTGGCTCTGTACCCTTTCCACAAAGTCCCCCTCTCCAACTCCTTGTGTCTTCCTCGAGAGCTCCCCAAAGCCCCCACCCTTGGATATAGGAACCAGCCTGGAAAAATTCCTGGTTGGGCTTTGGCCCAGCTGTTCCCAGGCTCCCCTGGGAACAAGAGGGGGCTCTGATACCTGTGGGAAGAGAGGGACCAACCAGTCCCAACCCTCACCCAGATCTGCTGGGCCTCTGAGAATGGGAGCCCAGCAATCTCCCTGTTGGCCCGAAAAGGTTCCACCACCATCTTCAACCCTCTGCACACAGTACTGGGGCTTGGTGGGATCCCAAGTTACCTCCTGGGTACCCCGATTTCCAATGGAGCAATGTTACGGGGCTCCTATAGGGAGAGAAGCTGGCTCCTGCTCACCCCGTCCCATCATGTCCCTCATCTCTGTCCTGGGTGCACCTCCTGGATGGCCCTCTCTCAGCAGGGACTTTACTGTTAGTCAATGTTTGCTGACCCAGAGCCCTCCCAGGGGTTTCCTCATCTGGTCCATGACCATGCTGCTGAGGCACAGGGAAAGGAAAGACATCAAATGTCTCACTTGTCTGCCTCTAACATCCCAAGAACGCCTTGTCAGGGAGCCCCTCATCATGGTATAACAGAGGCTCTGGACACCGAGGACTCCCAATAGCCTGATCTTCCATTCCACTCATCACCACCTTCTACAGCACTGGTTCTCAACCCGTGGGTCATGATCCCTTTGGGTTACATATCAGATATCCTTCACATCAGATATTTACATTACAATTCATAACTAGCAAAATTGCAGTTATGAAGTAGCAATGAAATAATTTTATGGTCGGGGATCACCACACCATGAGGAACTGTATTAAAGGGTCGCAGCCTTAGGAAGGGTGAGAACCACAGTTCTACTGTCTTGGGAATGGCCATGGCTTACAGAACAAGGACTCATTAAAAGATCGGGAGGTCTAGAGGAAGATGAAGAGGCTTTGGGGAAAGGTAACCATCTGTCTCTACACAACTCTAGCCCCCTTCTATCCCGAGCCAGGTGTATATAACCACCATATAAGGCTCCCCGAGGGTCTTATGCTCAGGAGCCAGGGCAGTGATGGTAAGGATTGCCCTTTCCAAAGCACTAAGCCACGCTAAGACTGCAACTTGGCCTGAAGGGTTTTAAGTAACCCGTATCAGGGTAGGGATGGGCTGCTCACCTCCACCCTGCATTTTAGAGACACAACTTGAAGCTGAGTCAGAGGAAGGGTCACTTCTGGATTCCATATGAGCTGCACATTATCACCAACTTTCACAGTGATGCACTCTGTACACTGATATGGACCTAGAAAATGTCATGTCCATACTGTCACCAGATGAGAACTGGATGTCTAGAAAGCAGGGGGGAAGAAACAGGTCATGTGCTGTGTCCCACCGCTCCTGCTCATCCCAGAACACACTTCCCGCCATTCATCTTCCCTCCCCAGGTCACACTGCAGGATGAGGGACATCAGAGTGTAACAGGCCTGACAGAAATGAAGGTATTCTAAAGGGATACTTGTGTGTCCCAACCTATTAGACTATTTAACAATGGACCCCCAAAAGTGGGGATTTTCCCCACCAATCTCATGATGGCCAATGCAAATCAAACCAACCAGGATGAATCTTTTCCTGGCATCAGGGAACCAGAGCGAACAATCCACTAGGTGACTAGTCAGTGACATCTTCAGAGAATATCGTTCAGAGACAGAGAGGAAATTGTCAGAACAGAAATGAAGTCAGGCTGGGCATGGGAATACTTGCCTGTATCCAAACACTTGGGAGGATCAGAAATTAAGGACAGCCGAGGCTTCATGAAGAGACCCCGTCTCAGACCAATGGGATGGGGTTGCTCATGTCCGTCCTTCCAAAAGTAACTAAAGGCCAGAAGGTTATGAAAAATGGATCTTAGCATGGCCGCTGGCACCAACTGCATCAGTTCCTACTTACATTCTGTTTATTATGTTTATTTCATGAGGTGGGTACATTTCACCTTATGGTTGAAATGTTAAAACAAAAGGGGGGATTTTAACTAGCCTAACAGAAGATCAGTCTGGCTATCGGACTGTTGAAACAATGGGCCTTAATGAAATGGGAATTTCCCCACATCTCATGCTAGGAGAAGCAAAGCGCTCCAGTGAGAGGGGAGCCTGTCTCCAGGAATGAGACTTCACACGTTTCTAACAACTTGTCAGGCTAACCCCAAGAATGCTCACTGGTGGGCGGGACCACACCTTGGCCAGGACTGCTTGGATGTGCACATCTTTGGTCCTCGAAACTTTAATCACACTTCAGGACCTCAAGACAGACTCGTGGGGGAGTCACTGGATCTTTGCCCCTCTTCCCAGTGTGGCCATAGTGGCTAAGTCCTTTATCTGCTTCTGCGTCTAATCCGACTCTTTAATTGGTTATTGAGAATGGGTTGTCAGCTCTGACTTGGAGCACAGGTTGTGACACACACACACACACACACACACACACCCAAATTTGAAAAGATGAGCAGAGTCCTCAGAGGACCACCCCCATATGCTCTGAGAAGATACAAAGACACAAATTGGGGGTACAGTGGAGCCAAGAGGAGCCCAGACAGAATTATGGGAGGTCCCAGCTGAGGGAAGGATGGCATGACCAGCCACATTATAGCTCTGCACTTGGCACATAAGGCCACAGAAGAGAGACGAGGTAGGGGTGGAGAAGCCTGGGACTGACAGCCAGCAGCCTGCAGTGACCTCAAAGGAAGCAATGATGGGGCCAGTGGCACAATGGTTGTACTTTGCCCTGACCTGTCACCTTCAACATTCAGGGAAGTTTGGGGTTGTGCGGGTGTGGGCAGGTGATCTGGAAGCCTGTGGGTAAGTGGATGCAGCCACTCCTGGGGAGGGGAGCTGGCCGGCCAGACTGCAGTCTGCGTATTTTCTAGAAGAATTTTCACTGTGATAGAAAAAATTCCTTCTTTCCGTCTTTCCTCTTCCCCTCGGGTGCCAGCAGGACCCAGATCTACAGGCATAGGATGCTTAACTCTGGAGAGAAGTGAGGCGCTTCACCTAGTCCCCGCCTCTTGCCTTAAGATCAGTCTCTCCTGCCCCTCCCCCTCCTCCCCTCCTCTCCTCCCTCCCCTCCCCTTCCCCTCTCCTCCCTCTCCTCTTCTCCCCTTCCCTCCCCTCCCCTCCGCTCTCCTCTCCTTCCCTCCTGTCTCCTCTCCTCTCATTTCTCCTCTTTCTCCAAGTCTTTTCACCAAAGCGACAGAGGCAAAGAGAAGTTGACAAAGAAGAGCTCCTGCCCAGGGCCAGTATCAAAGTCTGCTGTGTGCCTGCAAGTTTGGACTGGGGGCGTGAGAGGTAATTAATGGTGACTAGTTGGTAAAAGGGCTGGAGAAACAACGGCCAGAGAGGTTAACCCCTCACCGGGAGGACCGAGTCCAGAAAGGGGGTGGAAAGGGAAATCAGGCCGCAGAAGAGGCAGGGATCAGTCCCTCTCGCAGGAAGCATGCCTCCCCATCCCACGCCCCCCTCCTGGGCCAAGTCTCTAGCTCTTTCAGGAATCCCACTTAGCCCCTAGTATGAGCAGCTGTCTTTGATGTACTACCCCCCAGTACCCTGGGCACGCCCACAGCCTGATATCCCATCCTTTGCCTCTCTCCCAAACTCTACCCCCCTCTTGTTTATGGTGGCCCCTGTTCATCCCCCTCACCCCCACCCCGTCCTGGGTGTCCTCTAATGGGAAGAAGGTAGTCTCGGGGTCCTCCCTGCACCTAAGCCCTGCCTAGGGACTGGATTCAGTTCTAATTGTGACTGCTTTCCAATGTCCCCTGTACACCCTGCTCTGTGCCAATGCTGCGGGAGAGACAGGGAGCCCTAAGTCACGTAATGGAAAGCGAGGCACTTTGAAGTCCAGCGTACCCGGGTGGCACGCTGCTGCCGCTCACTGTGTGGCCATGTGCAGGTCACTCCACCTCTCTGCAACAAACTCCCTTTGTCTGCAAACTAGGAGTGGAAGTACCTGCCTTGCAGAGTTGCTGTGCACAGACCAAAGGTGGGCAGAGGTCTCTCAGTGCTACCAAGCAAGCAGCCATGCTGGCTGGCGGGCCGTGCTTCCCGCATGGGGTGGCGCAGGCAGGCCGCCACGAGGACTTGTTGCGTTCACCCAACAAGCTCTGGTTTGGACGGGACCCTGGTCTTGCACAGTATGGAAGAGGCTTCTTGTCTGGGGAGGACCGAAAGACTAAACTGGTGAAGGCAGGGAATTGTTCGGAGCAGGTGAAGCCTTCCTGGAGGAGGTGACACTTTGAGTTGGGTTTTGAGGGAAGAGCAAGCGTTTCAGGAGTTTAACCATCTGAATTAACTGGGGATAAAGAAGAGGCAAGGGGGTTCTAGAAATTTCTGTCAGGATGCCTTCCAGGTCCTCCTCTGGGACTGAGTATAAAGACTGGGAGGGTAGGCCTAGCTGAGGATTGCCTTAGGGAACATCCCAGACAGAGAGAGCCCAGGGACAATGCTACTCCCTCAGGGGTGAGCCACACTGCCTTCCCTGCCCCCTGCCCCACCTCTGGAGGGTAAGGCATGGGGGGCACAACAATAAATAAATAAACAAACAGAGAATTTAAAAAACAGGCAGACAGCAGAGGCAGGTTCAGTCATATATTGAGTGCTGGGGTTATTGTTTGCCCCGGGGGCACCAATCGGGGACAAGCCCAGGGCCACTTGGGGTGACACTTTCTCTGGTTCACCCCCCCTGTCTCCAGGAGAGCTGAGAAACTGCATGCTGTGTGACCTTGGTCCTGTTTGCTGGTCCTCAGCTTCTAGGCAGGATTCCCTAGCTCTGAGTCACGGGGAAACTGTGACAGCTGAGACTGTTGTTTGATACCAAATGTCACATCTTCTAGTGGCCTGTGTCCTTATTGCTCTTGAAGAGGCAACTAGCTCAAAGAAATCTAGCACGAATGTAATGGTAACACATGCCCCCCCCCCGACTCCGCCGCACTGAGCAATGGAGGAGATACACACCCCCAGCACTGAGCAATGGAGGAGATACACCCGCCCCCCAGCACTGAGCAACGGAGGAGACAACCCCCCCCCCAGTGCTGAGCAATGGAGGAGACACACACCCCTGGGCCCCCAGAAGGCAGGGAACTCCATCTTCTGTCACCTGCTTGGTCCCTTGGGTTTATTTCTGTTTTATTTCTATCTTTTGATCTCACTATGTAGCCCAGGCTGGCTTGGAATTCATAATCCTCCTGCCTCCGTTTTTCAAGTACTGGGATTACAGGAATTAGCCATGCACACAGCCAACTGGCCCTTGTCTTTTCTGAAGACACTGGTTGGTGACCCCTCACTGTGAGAAGCACTCACTACTTGCCCACTCCATAGCAAGTGAGAGCAGGTCTTGCCTCACTACTTCCAAGCTGCGAGCCTCAGTTTTCTTACCTGTGACACGGAAGTGGCGGTGCCCGCCTGCCAGGCTTGTAGAGAGAGGTGGGGAGTTGATGGATATACGCTGAACTTCCCCCTAGAGTGGAGCTCATGCACTTCTCACTTCCCCTCTCCGGCTCCTCTGCTGACCCCTCTCATTGCACAACCCATTGTGATCTGGCCAGAGTCAGACGGGGCTAGGGGGATAGATTTACTCCATGCCCGGGTGAGAGGAGCGGACGGATCACATAATGGACCCTGGCGATGATAACGCCGGGGGATGTGTTAACCTAGTTTCTGCTCTAGCCTGTCCATGAAGCAGCCATGTCACCGATGGTCACTGTGTTGGCAGCAACGTGGGTTCCTTCAGGGAAGTTAGGAAAAAGTCAGGGTCCAATGCCCTCTCCCAGCAAGGATGTAGGTGAGAGCCTGGCCCAACAAGACGCTTCACAAAGATAAAGCCGGTTAATGACTGCTCCCCAGAGGGGGTTATCCCACTATCCTTCCAGCTTTCCCACACCCAGAAGTGCAGGGAGGGCTGGGTGTGGGGGAACAGGGAGACCTCCCTTAGCTTCCAGAACCTTCCTGGCCTTGTCCCTACTAGATAAAGGGTAATGCGATTACTCATGGGATATCTGAGCCAGAAAAACGTCAGACTTGCTCTGAGAGCCTTGGGGTCCTCGGAGGCAGTGGCAGGGGTGAGCGTGGGCAGGCACAGCACCCCCAGTTTTATCTCTTTTCCTTTATTGACGTTTCATTTGGAATGTCACACGAAGAAACTGCTCATTACTAAAGAAGTTTGAAAACCCCGACTGTGGCCAAGTGAGGCCCAAAGCTTACTGAAGCCAAACAGAAGGCAGACCTAAGCTCCAGGCTTTCTTTCTACCTCTCCAAAAGCCGCCAGGTCACAGGGGCCCAGCAATGAGCCAGGTGCCTTTGGGATGCTGAGGTTTCTGAACCCAAGAGCTGATTGGCTGGCTGGGGAGTTAGTGTGCATTGGGACCATTGAGCAGCTAGGCTACTCAATCCCTCCCGAAGGCACTCCTCACCCCAAGCAGTCCTCTGTTGAGGCCACAGCTGGTATGACCTACGCCCAGCTCTGCGTAGGTGCCCCCTAGTCAGTCAGCCTGTCTACATCTCCCTCCACACCAGTCCATTCACTAGGACCCATGTCCTTCCAGAACACAGCTAGATGCATCAGGAGAGGCAAGGGAGGGCACACTTCGTCCCCGGGAGGGAGGGGCACCTTCTCTGCCTTCTGAGAAAGAGGGCTAAAACCTTTAGCTCCTGCTGTGTCTAGGGCACGTTACACAGAGATCTGGAGCATCTGCTGTGCTAAGCATAACCCTTTGGTTTCTGGATTGCAGGAGAGCCCCCAGGGCTCCTGGAAAGGAACAGAGTAGTCAGGAAGGCATGGGGAGAGGGGTGGGGTACTCAAAGGCAGCTTTTTGCCAATCAGGTAGCTGTGATGGAGCACATCAGCTGGATGCCCACCCTGCCTTGGACCACTCTCTGCTCAGAGGTAGAATGCACAGTACTCTGCCCATGGCCTGTCTGAGGCCCCTCTTGGCTCAGGTCTTCTCAGCTCTTGGAAGGACCAGGCTAGGGGTCCCACTTAACTTCCAGATGCAACAACATGGAAAACAGCAGGGACCATCCAAACCCAGTGCCTCCCTGGAGGTGTGTGCACACACAACCACTTTGCATATGCCCCTGGGGCAAGACATCCATCTTTGCTCTCCAGCACCCTCTAGAGGCTGGGAGATGTGAACTGACAGGTTCCGGGTCAGGTTGAAAGCATGGCCAACTGGGTAAGGATTGAAATTCCAGCCCACGTGGCAGGCCTGTGGACGGCTGTGGTAACCAGGACATTCTCCTTTCTCTCCCTCCTCTCTCTTTCCTCGAACGTCTCCCTCCCTCTGTCTGGCCTGATTGCTTGTCCCAGGAGGACTGGCTAACTGCCCTTTTGAGATCGTCACAAGCCTCAGTTTCTAAGAGGCTCCTGAGAGGTGACGTCTCCCTGCTTCTCATTTCTTACTGGGGTACACACTGGGAAGTGGGGGACAAGCCAGAGGAGATGGTCTTCAAATCCCTCATCCCCATGATCCCTTGGGACCTGAGGGGATTTGTGGAAAGCTTCTGGGGGTACAGGCCACATTCCTGCTCAGCTGGGGGACCAGCATTGCAGCTCCAGAGAGTGAGGTGTCCAGCCCCTCCTGCAAGGCCCTGGTGTGACCTGAGGCTCTAAAGGGGACGGAGGTAGACACACTGCCTTCCACCCGTTGCTGATGAAGGCCAGGCAGTCACTCCTCCCGACTCACTCCCATCCACCAATCTTCTCTCCCACTACGTCCCTCAGCCGACCATGCTGAAGTCCACAACACTAAGAAACCACATAGCGGGCTGGAGAGGTGGCTCAGTGGTTAAGAGCACTGACTGCTCTTCCAGAGGTCCTGAGTTCAATTCCCAGCACCCACATGGCGGCTCACAACTGTCTCTGACTTCAAGATCTGACAACCTCATACAGATATACATGCAGGCAAAATATCAACACAAACGAAATAAAAGTGAATAAATTATTTAAAAAAATAAACCACATAGCTACACACACACACACACACACACACACACACACACACACACACACAAACCTCACCGCCACCCATGACATGGCCCCATAAAAGAGACAGGAGTGTTCTCAGAAACCCCGCCAGTCCAGGCAAAATGACCTGGGTCACTGCATCCTGCAGTGAGGCTGCTGAGAGGTTGGAGGTGGTGCCACCTCTCAGCACTACCCTGGGCAGAACCCTAAGGACTCTGTGGACTTAGTGGGACTTCTAAGCCCTGTCCTTACACTGCCACTGCCCAGGAAGCCAAAGTCTGAGTGTCACCCTGAAGTCACCTGTACTCAGAACCAAGACTGGGCAGATAGCTCAGTTTGTAAAGTACTTGCCAAGCATGCATGAAGCCCTGGATTCAATACCCAGCACTGCATAAAACCATGTGTGGCGAAGCATGTCTGCAGTCCCAGAATTTGAGAGGTAGATAGAGGCTGAAGGACCAGGAGTTCAACATCATCTTTGGCTATATAGTGAGCCAGTTTGAGGCCCATCTGGGCCCAGACACAAAATCAGTCCCTGTTCCCGGCCTGTGCTGGGATGTCTAGCACCACACTGCCCCTCAGTGCTCTCTCTGGGCAGAAGGGCCTAGACTGACTGCCAGCCCTGCTAGGGTTCCAGGGGACAGCAAGGAAGCAGGAAGCTGTAGACACTGGGCACTGGGGGTTTGGGCTGGCTGCAGAAGATGGAGGTCTATCCAGGAACGACAGCCCAGTACCACCCTTTAAAGGTGCTATAAAAGACCACTTGGATCCCAGTGGGCAGGGAAACAGAAGAACAGCCCCTTCGGCCAACTGTCTGAACAACAGCCCGAGTCTGTCTGCTGCCACCAGTCAACAGCAGGAAATGCAGTACGGACTGGAGTCCGACAGGCAGAGACCTCCCAAAATCCTTCTCTCTGCAGGATTTGTGGGGCGATAGCTGGAGGATGTTTATCTAGACACTTCTAGGCCTGTTCGGAGCCAAGATGAGATGCAAGGCACGGAAGGAGGAGGCCAGGTTAGGCGCCGGTGCCCCAGCCCACCTTTGGGAGGGAAGTTAGGCAGGGGCTCTGCCCCCCGGATAGAGCTGAAATCGGGGCAGGAATGCTTCAGGGTAGTGAGCAGAGAGCTGGCAGCAGTCTGGAAGAAGGGTGGGGATCCAACGAGAAGGGTGTTGAGAGGAGCAGTAAGCGTTTGCGGGAAATACAGAGAGGACCTTCCCTGGTGGGGAAGGTGAGAAAGACCCCCACCCTGGGCACCCCCAGTCCCACTCTTGTACCACAAGGCTTCCTTGGGGGCAGAGCCTGAGGCTTCACTGGAACAGCAGTGTGAGCCGCAAGCCCAGAGTCACCGTAGAGACAGGTGACACTCGCCAGCCCCAACCTCAGTGTGCGGCTGCAAAGGCTGGGCAGGCATCTACAGTGGAGAGAGAGGAGCAGGGAGAGCTGCTCCAGGGCTGCTCTGGCCCCCCCTCATCCTGACAAAGGTGGGGATGTCACCTTGCTCCCGAGCCCACAGGACAGACTTTTCAGGTGCTCCAGATGTGGCAATCGCCTAACCATGGAGACTTCTGGGGCAGCTGCAAACCACCCTGCATGCTTCACCTGCTGTCACCCCAAGCCTCTAGAGGGCGCTAGAGAGCAGTGCTAACTTCTTGCCCCCTGGGCATATGCTCATGGCTCTGTGCACAGGCCCCTGGCCCCTGGGAGGTACACCATCCAGGCTGGCCCTCTCA
Source organism: Peromyscus californicus insignis (assembly GCF_007827085.1). Lineage (NCBI taxonomy): Eukaryota > Metazoa > Chordata > Mammalia > Rodentia > Cricetidae > Peromyscus > Peromyscus californicus. The sequence goes on from NW_026294491.1 coordinate 61,000,056, forward strand.
GGACAGAAAAATATGAAGAATGGGTCAGGGCTAAGACAGGAGATTCCTGGGGGGTCCGTGGACCAGAAAGTTAGTCTGTACTGTTGGGGACCCCAAAGAGAGATGGGCTTCTGCTAGGGAAAGATTATGTGAGTGTAAAGCCTTCCCTGTGGGTCCTATGGGCACAGAAGGAGAGCATTGGTTTGAGCCTCAGGAGTTTCTTCCTGAGCTTGGAAGAAAACTTCCTCCAACCCCGTGTAGAACCAGCCTGAGCAGAACAAGGATGAGTGAGTGAACAGGAACCACTTCTTGTCTGTCTGTTTCTTGATTTGCTTTGAGACAGGGTCTCATGTAGCCCAGGCTGACTTTGAACTCACGATCCTCCTGCATCAACCTCCCAAGTGCTAGAATTCTAGGATCGTACCACCACCATGCGCTAGTGGAGCCCTGTTTATGATGTTTGTTTTGTGCAGGGTTGGGGAGGGGACTAAGGCCCTCATCCACAGCAGCACTCTACCACTGAGCCACACTCCAGCTCTGTATTCTATGAACGGTCACAATAGTCATGGCAACTACTGCCTTTAATTGCGTCCCTACCGGGCAGAAGCAGTCTCTCCTGAGTCAGCATGTGTTGTGTGACAGGATTCCCAGGGAGCGTGAACAAACGTCTACTCCCCTCAGGTAGGAAGCCAGCAACAGACCAAAGTATGGATACCACCGAAGTACAACCAGGTGAACCAATGAGGTTCATGGGGGTTACTCAGAGGAGTGTGGGTGAGGGGTCACAGGAGCAGAAATGATTCAAAGACAGCTGCATTGCCAAAGTTCACCCCAGCGTATGAGGCTCCTGAGAGCTGGAACCCTGGAGCTCACTGAACAACCTTCAGGTAGCTCAACAGGTCTGGGCAGTGTCTCTTCCAAGTGGCTCACTTGGTCTAGCCTGTTTCCAGGCAACTCAGCTAGCTGCTCTGTCTTTCAGGTAGCTAGTCTGGTCAAAGAATCTTGTAGACAAATCTGCTTGTCTAAGTGTGTTTCTTAGCAGCTCTTATTGCTTATATAAAGAGGCGTGGGGAGGGAGGAGCCTGATGCAGCTGGTCAGTTTCAGGGGAGGGAGGAGCCTGATGCAGCTGGTCAGTTTCAGGGGAGGGAGGAGCCTGATGCAGCTGGTCAGTTTCAGGGCCTTCTGGAGTCTATTGAGTTGGTTGCTTCCTCAATCTTAACAAGCTGCCATGCAGGAGAGAAAGTTTCACCTCTTTTTAGAACACCCTGAGGCTTAACTAGGGAACTGTCCTGCAGGGTAGTGTACATCAAATCAGAGGAAGTAGGTCCATAACATCATGATAACCCTGGGAGGTAGGAGACAGTTGTAAGCCAAAGGCTAAGACAGAGAAAGTAACTTGTCTAAGGTCACGGGTTGAAGAAGCACCATACAGATCTTTCTGGCTCCGAAGGTGGCATTCTTAGCCGCCATGGCTCTGATAAAGAATGAACCATTGTGCTGCAGCTCAGCACCTGTCTGGTGGGCGTGAGCTCCTAGATTTGGTCCTCAGTATCTCAAACAACCAAACCACCAACAAACCAGACATTCCGTTCTATGCTGGAAGAAGCAAACAGACATCAGAACTTTGGTTGAATGTTTTCAGAGTGTCTAGTTGGAGTGCACAGGGTCTCAAACCCCATCACACACACCCCAAAACCAGAAAATGTCACTCAAGTGGTCTTCCCTTACCAGGGTTCACAACATCTTCTGTTTTTTGTTTGTTTGTTTGTTTGGTTGGTTGGTTGGTTGGTTGATTTTTTGAGACAGGGTTTCTCTGTGTAGCCTTAGAGCCTTTCCTGGAACTTACTCTGTAGCCCAAACTCACAGAGATCTGCCTGGCTTTGCCTCCCAAGTGCTGGGATTAAAGGCCTGCACCACCACCGCCTGGCTTACAACATCTTCCAACAAATAGTTGAGGAGGGGGATAGTCCAGGGGCTGGAGAGATGGCTCAGTGGTTAAGAGCATTGGCTGCTCTCCCAGAGGATCCCGGTTCAGTTCCCAGCACCCACTTGGTGGCTCACAACCATCTGTAACTCCAGTTGCAGGGGAAGAAACACCCCCTTCATGCTTCCTTGGGCTTCAGGCATACATGGTGGTACACAGATATACATGAAAGCAAAATACCCATATACATATAAACAAATCTTTTTAAAAACATTTCATTCTCTGGTGATCAGAAAAACCAATCATGTTCCTATTGATCCTGTCTGTACTACTGTAACTGTCCCTTTGTTGGTTGACAAGTTAACAAGTAACTTTTGGGTCACTAAATGGACATTGGTCAGCTAGCAATATTTAAGCAGTAACCCCTGCCCTCAAGGGTACATCCTAAGACCCCAGTGGATGTTGAAATCCAGCAGATCCAAGGAGCTTCCTACTGGTGAGTGCCTATAATAAGCTTCATTTAGAAATTAGGCTGAGTGTGATGGGAGACGGCTCAGTCAGTAACGCAGTTGCTAAGTTACAGTTAGACTCCATATAAAAAGCTGACTGTCAGGGGCTCAGCAGTTAAGAGCACAGGCTGCTCTTCCAGAGGACCCCGGTTCAATTCCCAGCACCCCCATGGCCGCTCACGACAGTCTGTAACTCCAGCTCCAGAAGATCCCACATCCTCACACCAACATACATGCAGGCAAGACATCAATGCACATGAAAAACCAGAAGACAGGAAAACCCCTGAGGCCGGATGGCCAGTAGGAAACCTTTTCTCAAAAAACAAGATCGGAACTAGGGAGGTGGCTCAGAATTCAGATTCTTCCCAAAACGCATGTAAAACTCCCAGCACAATGACAGCTGTCTATAACCCCAGGGCTGGGGGAGGGGTGCAGACCTCTGAAATCCATTGGCCAGACAGCCTAGCTGAATTAATGAGCTCCAGGTTCAGTGAGAGACCCTGTCTCAAAACATAAAGCAAGAGAGAAGTCAGGGGAGACAGCCAATGCCTGCTTCTGACCTCCACATGCACATGTGCACACCTGTACATACAACACATACACACACATACACACACATACATACATACACGTGACACACATACCACATACATACCACACACACATATACATACACCACACACACACACACACACACACACACATACACACACACACACACCACATAATAGACACACACCAAAAAATTTTTTTTAAAAATTGGTATTTTCACACCTTTAATCCCAGCACTCAGGAGGCAGAGGCAGGTGGATCTCTGTGAGTTCCAAGACAGGCAGGACTGTTGTTACACAGAGAAACCTTGTCTCGGAAAATATATATATATATATATATATATATATATATATATATATATATATATATATATTTGTATGTATAGTGCTTTCAAAACACACACACAAAGAAATCAGAGTAAGAAATCACCAATAGCTAGCAATAAAATAGAACAATTACATGCTGGTATGCTGTGATGAAAGCCACGTTCTCTCCCCACCCTCCCTGTGCAGTACTAATCCCTCTGACTGTGAAGTGAGAACTCATGCCTAGGTGATGAGATAGAGAACACTGAATGCTGTAGATACTCCGACATGGAGCTAGGCTGCTATCGGCCGTCTACTACAAGGAGGGTCTTTGAGCCGTGATGAGGACGGCTAACTGAAAGTGAAATGTAGACTCTCAGATAACTGGGGACCCCAGCACATGGAGTCAATACCAGATGACCCCCACTGACTGACACTCATGTACGTCACTCTCCATCTCCTCCATTCACCTTTGCCTCCGTCTGGTCTCGCCGTGTTAAAATTACTGGGAATAGCTCAGTTTCTGGTCTTTGTTACCAAGGAATGCTCAATCATACCACAAAGATACATGCTCAACTATGTTCATAGCAGCACTATTTGTAATAGTCAGAACCTGAAAACAGCCTAGATGCCCTTCAACTGAAGAATGGATTAAGAAAATGTGGTACATTTACACAATGGAGTACTACTCAGCAGAGAAAAACAATGACAGCATGAAATTTGCAGGCAAATGGATGGAACTAGAAAATACCATCCTGAGTGAGGTAACCCAGACTCAGAAGGACAAACATGGTATGTACTCACTCATAAGTGGATACTAGATATAAAGCAAAGAACAATCAGACTGCAACCCACAGAACCATGGAGGCTATATATATAGCATGGGGGACCCTAGGATGACTGTGGCTTATAATAAGTTTTGGTTTTACTCAATTACTGAGCAAGCCTCAATGAAACATTTCACTATTAAGATAAGAATTTGTACTGTATCAAGCTGATAATAGAAAAAATAAATAAACAAATTTTTAAAAAAATTAGCTGGGAATAGATCTAAACCTTGTATTCCTCTTTTAGTGGCTCAACAATGTTGGTGGGGCTCATAAAGTTATGAGCCCCTCAGTGTGTGCTCATGACTAATATCAGCACTTGGGAGGCTGAGGCAGGAGGATCAGGAGTTCAAGGACAGCGCTGGCTACATAGAGTATAGCCAGCTACACCTGACCCTGTTTCAAAAAGACTGAGGGCTCCACACAGAGAGATCCCTACTCCATGAGGTGACGTGTTTAAAGCACGTGGCTGTGATGACGTGAGTTCAGTCCCTGAGATCCACATGGTGAGAGGAGAGGACCAACCTTCGAAAGCGTCTTCTGAGCTCTGGATGTACGCACTGTGGCAAGCATCCCCCCACACAAAATAAATAAAATGTAATGAAAAAATAATAAATAAATATAAAATAAAGTGCCTGCTGGCATGGTGTGGGCATCATACATGCTTGGGCCGTAGACAACGTCACGTCAGCTTGTCGGGTGCCACACAGTGTCCTTTTCCTCCCAACTCCTAGGACCCAGGCCTGGCACTGGCTGTCCTCAGCTCTTCTACCCCACGCTGTGCTAGGACCACAGGTGTTTGCCCTACCCAGCTTCATTTTTCTGAGTGAAGACACCCTCTCTGACTTGAATGGCTGGCTTCGAACCACAGACAAAATCAATCAATCTCGCCGGCAAAGTTACCAACCGTGAGTCCTCCATGCCCAGGCCAGAGAAATCAACTTGGCTGAAAACATTTTTTATCTTTACTTCTTATTGTGGCTTGACCTCAGACTTAGTGTACACCAAACAAGGAAATCAATCTCACGATTTGGTGCCACACCTTGTTTAAGACCAAAAAAAAAAAAAAAAAAGTTCTATTCTTCCCTACTCCGTTTACTCAGTCTCCCCGGTCACGTGGCTTGGCACTAGACAACTTTTGGTTATTTCCACATATTGTTTAGTTCCCAGGGCTGACAAAGCCTTGGTATCATGGAGGACTGGCAATTGGTTTTTGTTTCTGGTTCTTCAGGAGTTTTTCAAGAAGGGTTTCATGTAGCCAAGGCTGGCCTGAAAATATGTAGTTTATGTGTGTATGTGTATGCATGCGCCTGTGCTATTGCACACTTGTGGAGATCAGAAGACAGTTTTTGGTAGTCAAATCTCTCCTTCTACAGTGTAGGACCCAGGGATGGAACTCAGGTCCTCCTCAGGCTTGGCAAGCAGCATGTGCGTTTCCTGCTGAGCCATCTCACCAGCCTAGGACTGTTTCAGGGTTTTGGTTGGTTTTTAGAGACAGGATTTCATTATATAGCCCTTGCTGGCCTGGAACTAGATGTCCTCTATAGCCTCGAACTCACAGAGATCCGCCTGCCTCTGCCTCCCTCCTGCTGGGACTAAGGCGTGCGCTACCACACCCAGCTTCTTGGACTGTTTCCTACTGCCGTGAGATTCTGAAGGCCACTCATTTGCTCATTTGTGTGCTCGTTGATTCCTAAATACAGTGAGTGTGTGCTGATCCCGACCGGCACCTGTCCTGGAGATGGAGCTATCCCCGATGACGCAAGCCCAGAGCAGAGCTGGTTCGGTTTTCAGTACAATTATGTTGAGCTAGTAATAGTCAAATTCTCTAATAATAGAGTAAAGACTTCCAGGAAAACATGGCAGTTTGAACACCTGCATCAGCTTCCGTTTCATCCTGAAACCGTGCTAAAGCAAAGGCCTTCTCAGCCTTGTTTCATTTGGTTTGGGTTTGTAGGTGGAAGGGGAGGGGCCTGCTCAGAGTGTGGAGCCGGCCAGGGGAATTCACAACCAAGCAGCCTACAGCCTGGAGTACTGCAGGTCAAAAGTGGGCAATGCCAGCTCTTCTGAAAGTAAGAGTAAAGAGAATAAATAGTGCTGGCACAGAGTCCTGTACTTTTTCCTGTGTATTTATTTATTTATTTATTTATTTATTTATTTATTTATTTATTGTGTGTGTGTGTGTGTGTGTGTGTGTGTGTGTGTGTGTGTGTGTGTGTGGTGTGTATGCATGCACTCTCATAAGTCAAGGTCTCACTATGTAGCCTTGGCTGGCCTGGAACTCACTGTGTAGACCAGGCTGGCCTCAAACTCATAGAGATCCATTAGTCTCTGCCTCTGGAGTGCTGGGATTAAAGGCACCGCCATGCCTAGGCTTTTTTTTTTTTTTCCCTTAACATGGCTGGAGAGACAGCTCTGTGTTTAAGAGCCTGTGCAGAGGACCTGATTTCAGTTCCTAGCACTCACATCGGACAGCTTGAAACCAACTATAACTCCAGCTTCAGGGGATCTGACATTCCCTGGCCTCAGAAGGCTGCACTCAGATACATATACCCTGGCACAGACACACGAATGCATACACATAATCAAAAATAAAAACAGCCGGGCGGTGGTGGCGCACGCCTTTAATCCCAGCACTCGGGAGGCAGAGGCAGGCGGATCTCTGTGAGTTCGAGGCCAGCCTGGTCTCCAAAGCGAGTACCAGGAAAGGCGCAAAGCTACACAGAGAAACCCTGTCTCGAAAAACCAAAAAAATAAAAAATAAAAAATAAATAAAAAATAAAAACAAAAAACATTTTTTAAAGAATGCCTAAATGGTTGAGGAGAGTAGTGAGTTAGTGAGGGATCAAAATACATCAAGTCTTCAGGTGGTGGCGCACGCCTTTAATCCCAGCACTTGGGAAGAAGCAGGTAGATCTCTGTGAGTTCAAGGCCAGCCTGGTCTATAGAACTAGTTCCAGGACAGCCAAGGCTACACGAACAAACCCTGTCTCAAAAAACCAAAACAACAACAACAACAAACAAAAAAAACCAAAGTAAGTCTTATAGGGTCACTGTGAAATTCAATACTTAGTTCTAAGCATGGCAAGTAGAATTCTAAGACAGTCCCACAAAACCTACCCCAGTAGCATCCCTTTTTATAAGCTCAGGACTATCGTTTTTTATCAATTTTTTCCTGAGGTGAGGCTGCTTTATATGGTACAATTGAGTAATAATGTGACCAGGAATGTGATATTTGCCTTTAACTCCAGCACTCCAGACACGGGCAAGTACATCTGTGAGTTCAGAGACTGCCTGCTTTCTAAGCGGGCCAGGGTTACATAGTGAGACCTGGGAGAGGCTGTCTGCCCTGGGAAGTCATTGCCCTTGCTGCTTAAAGAGGAGGTAAGAAGTGTGGAGTCTGATGGCACAGACGCCGCTGCCCTGTTGACTTCTAGATGGAGGGGGCATGTGGCAGAGATGTAGATGGCTTTTAGGAGCAGCTCTGGCTGGGGAGCCAGCAGGAAAACAGCCCGTAGTCACAAAGGACTGCACCCACCTAGGAGAATGAGCTTAAGGGTTGGGGCTGTAGAGAGCACACCTACCACAAACCAGGCCTGGGGTTCGATCCCAGAACAGGTAGAGGAAGGGAAACTCGGAAGTGGGTGTCCCCTCTGGACCCCCAGACTAAAAGTCTGTCCAGTCCAAACCTTGATGTCAGACTTTGTGAGACCCTGGCCAGAAAGCCTACTTGCAGGATGCCAGACTTCTGGCCCATAGGACTGTTAGATGGACTGTCATCTGTCCCATGACAGAAATAACAGACTATGTGAGAAGCCACAGGCACCTGTCATTTTTAAAAGGGTTTTAGTTTTATTTATGTGTATATAATATGTGGCTGTCTCATGTGTACAGGTACCCGAGGAGGTTCCCCAGAGTTGTGAGCCATCTGTTGTGGGTGCTGGGAACTGAACTTTGACCCTGTGAAAGGGAGCAAACACTCCTCCAACCTCTGAGCTGTCTCTTTAACCCCATTTACAACTTTAAAAGTGACTTCTTTTAGGTCAGGTGGTGGTGGCACATGCTTTTAGTCCCAGCACTCAGGAGTCAAAGGCAGCTGGAGCTCTGTGAGTCGGAGGCCAGCCTGGTCTACAGAGCAAGTTCCAGGACAGCCAGGGCTAACAAGAGAAACCCTGTCTCAAAAATAAATAAATAAATAACAATTTTAAAAAGGTGAGTCTTGTTTTAATTTCCTCCCACATCGCTGAAAAGCTTCCAGAATGGTCTACATGTCTACAACAGCCACCCTCGTGGACAGATACCCAGCAAACAGCCTACAAGTAGGCAAAAGTTTTTTTTTTTTTTTTTTTTTTTTTTTTTTGGTTTTTCGAGACAGGGTTTCTCTGTGTAGCTTTGTGCCTTTTCCTGGAACTCACTTGGTAGCCCAGGCTGGCCTCGAACTCACAGAGATCCGCCTGGCTCTGCCTCCCAAGTGCTGGGATTAAAGGCGTGCGCCACCACCGCCCAGCATGCAAAAGTTTTTGACCAAAGGCAAGTTGCTTGGAAAAATTGTCCAGCCTCTGAAGACCATGAAAGAATGCTGATATGTGAGTAAGTTCTTTAAGCAAAACTCCAATCTCATGTCAGGTATGGCAGCATTATCTTGTAATCCAGAACTCTAAAGGCCAGAGTGAGATCCTGTAGAAAGAGCGAGCCTTGGGATGTGACTCATTGGTTCAGAGCACTTATGACTTTTTCAGAAGACCAGGGTTTGGTTTCCACACCTACATAGTGGCTCACAACCATTTGTAACCCCAGTTCCAGCAGTTCTGATGTCCTCTTCTGGCCTCCACGGGCACTGCACACATGGTACACATAATACACTCAGGCACACATACACACACACACACACACACACACACACACACACACACACACACTAAATATTTTTCAAAAGGAAAAAAGGATGAGGGGAGAAGGGATAAGAGAAAGAAAGAATGGAGGAAGGAAAGAAGGAAATGACTGGGAGAAAAGGGAAGAGAAGAGAAAGAGATTGATTGGATTCTGGTCAACTTGGTTTCTCCGTGTAGCTCAAGTTGGCCTGAGTGACCATGTAATCCAGGCTGGCCTTGGACTTAACATCTTCCCGCCTCAGCCTTCTGCACACAGCAGCTTACAGAAGCAGTAAGATGAAGGGAACTCACCTCCTGCCCCAAGCACAGCTCCGTCAGACTTCCATCTCCTCTCTCACCATCTCCCACGTCCCTGAGCTCTAACCTTGCACTGGTTCTTCCCTCTCCCACCTTCCACGTGGCCAGCAGATCCCACTCGTAATGCACCCCATGCACGAACACACAGACGCAAGAGGTTGATGTTGGCTGTCTTCCTCGGTCATTTCCCCTGAGCCTGAAGTACACCATTTCTGCTAAACTGACTGCTCCGTAAGCTTCCCATGTCCACTTTGTGTGTGTGTGTGTGTGTGTGTGTGTGTGTGTGTGTGTGTGTGTGTGCGTGTGCGCGCGCGTGCTCACACACATACACTGCCCCCAGTATTGATTTACAAATGCATGCCTGTATACCCCGTTTTACGTGGGTGCTGGCATCCAAACTCAGGTCCTCATGCACACACACACCCAGCACTTAACCCACTGAACCACCATCCCCCCAACCCAGTCATTGCTTGTTTTTTAGACAGATCTTCACACTGTAGCCTAGATTAGCCTGGAACTCACTATGTAGCCTGAGTTAGCCTAGAACTCAGGACAATCCTCCTGCCTCAGTGCCCGTAGTTCTGGGATGACAGGTGTGAGCTACTACAACTTGCTGCCTTTTGTCCTTTTTAGGGCACAATTCTCAATACCAGTGCCAAAGAGAAGGCCAGAGCACCCCAAGGGCTTGGTGGCAGGGAGGGGGAGGCTGCTTCCAGATCCCGTTCCCCCTCGTCAGTTTGTACTGTTTTCTCCCCACCAAAGTCCCAGGAGGGAACCCACTCACATCCCTCTCTTCCTCTAAACTGCAGTCCACAGCTTCCTGGGCCCCAAGAGGGGAGGCGGGTGATGGAAAGGGAGGAAGGGAGGAAGCTGTGTGTGCAGCTCTGGTGGGGTGTGGGGCTCTCTGGCATCCTGGGGGAGTCTTCCTCCTTAATTGCTGCAGCTCTCCAGCTGTTATCACTAACAAGAAATTAAAAAGCATCCTGCCCCCTGCCCCCTGCCCCTGCCCTCACTGCTCACAAGTGCTCTCTCAGAGGAGCCTCATGCAGGGTGCTGCAGAGACTCACGGACGCCTCCAACTAACCGTTCCTCACCCCCCAAGAAGAGAAGAGGCCAAGGAGTGGAAATGGGCCCCAGCCCTCCACTTCTGCTCCCACCAGGCCCTGGTTTTACATATCCTGCCTCATAATCCCCACAGCTCTTCTGGGCCTCCTAAGATTTGAGGTTGGGTGGGGGGGGAGATCCCTGGCAATGCAGATTGAAGATCTGCAACTGCTCTTCCTCAGTGAGCAACTGAGAAAAGCAAGGAGGAGGTGGGTCGGTCACCGCAGCAGAATGGATCTCAGCCCAGAGAAGAGCCTCCCAGAGGCCTGTGGGTCCCTGCTCTAGGAATAGCAGCTCCTTCGCAGCTCCTTCGCTTTGGGTCAGCGCAGTAGCAATGAGGCCCCTGCCCGACTCTTCAGCCTCCTCCCCCCCTCAGGTAGAACTCCACGGCAAGTGCTCGGTTTCAAATGGACCTGAAGCACCTACATACTGGAAATGGGTAGCATAGCTCGTCCTTACCCTCATCTTTCCCCCAAGTTTTCTCAGAAACGACTGTGTTCTGCTATGCCCCCTCTCCAGCTCCGCCCACACATACCACGCTTCCTGTTAAATCATGTCACCCAGATAAGGGACAAGCCCCTCAGCGACCCCGAGTTCTTTCACTCTAAATTATGGTGCTGGAGTGAACATCTCGGCTCACACAGTGGAGTGAAAGCATGCCTGTGTGCATTTGGTGTTGTTCCTGCAAAGTTTAATAGGTAGCATGGAGATTAATAATATGCAATTTCATTTCAAATTATGCCTAACTTCAGCAGATATTTCTCCAATGATGGGTTACCCGTTGTGTGACCACTGTCTTTTAGACTTTTCTGAAGGTGTTTAGCTGTTAAAATGGGGTTTTCTAGCTCAAAATAACTGGGAATATTGATTCTGGTGTTGTGGTATATGCCTGTAATCCCAGCACTCTGGAGGTAGAAGCAGGAGGATCAGGAGTTCAAGGCCATTGTGGGCTAGCCTTGGCTAAGTGTCTCAAAAAAAGAAGACGGGGGAGGTGGCTTAGTCGATAAAGTGCTTGCCACGAAAGCATGAGGACCCAAGTTCAGTTCCCAGAACCCATGTAAAAGCTGGGTGCCCTGGCATGTGACTGTCACCCCACACTGGGGATGCAGACAGGAAGATTCTGAGAGCTAGCTGGCCCAGCCAGTCTATCCAAAGCAGTGAGCTCCAGATTCTGTGGGAAATCCTTTCTCAAAAATAAGGTGGAGAGCAACCAACTGACAAAGACCTCTGACCTCCACGTACATGGGTGTGTACGAACACGTACACAGAGAAGGGGGAAGATTTCTACATGAATGCAATGAATGGTTGTGTGTGTGCACGTGCACACAAACATACACACCCTCACAGTCCCCAAATCTCGTGAGTATTCCGTCCTGGCAAGTCTTACGTAAGTCCATCTTTCCAGAAGTCAGAATCATTTTTGCATCAGAGGATAAATGAAGCAGGCATCTGCTTGGCAACCATGTCAGCTGAGGGGGGCTTGAAGCCCTGCCGAACGAGAGTGTTGTCAGCTCTCCCGACCTGTGAGCAAGAGTTACTGTGGAGCATGGGAGGCGGACATGTGTGCGTGCCCGCTCACTGCTCACCAAGGCTCCTGAGTCAGGGCTGAGTTTACATAAGTCAGTCTTACGTAAGCATATACCTATCAAGTCTTGGGAAGGTGCAAGAGCTGTGTAATAAATAGTTGGGATCATAGCTATGAATTTAATTGGGGGTATCTGATATGACAAGACCGATTTAAAAATAATTTAACCATGCTCAAACTTAAGCTTGGGCAGAGTGCCCGTGTGTGCCCAGCCCTGTGGAGGGGCTGCCAGGCAATTAAGAGATGTTATGAGCTGTCCCCGCCTTAATGAAGCCTGAAACCAAGTTCTGGAGAGGTGCCGGGACTCTGCCCAAACAAGCTGCCATCTACCATTGCCAGTGACCACCGCTGCCTCTAAAACTCTTCTTACACACACACACACACACACACACACACACACACACACACACACACACACACACACACACATTGCAGAATGGGGCATCCTCTCACTGTCCCCAACCATCTCACAAAGGAATAATCCTCTCTTTTGGTGAACATTCCTTTGCATGTCACTGGTGTTCGGTCTTGACAGTGTCAAAAGACCCCCCTGTGCCCCCCTCTACAATCATTTCCCTGCCTCCCCAGTATCTTGGGGGAGAAGTCAATGCCCAGGTCTACTCTCCAAATGACCCAGGGCGCGGGGGAGGGGAGATGGGGGGACCACCATCTGCATCTTCTCAGCAATCATCCCTCCCCCAGGTTTCATCTGAGGTGGGAGGGGGGCAACCGCTGAGTCAGGATATTCCTCACATTCCCTCCCCTCTCCTCTCCCAGGCAGGACCAAATGTCACACACCCTGCCTGAGTGACCAGCCGCACTTCAGTGTCTGGTCTCAGCTCAGTGGCCACTTTCCCCACATGGACTCCTCACACCCAAGGAGGCTCAAGGGGGGCGGGGGGGGCTGTCCTTTAAAAGCTCTGCTTGATGTCACACTGCCCCTGCTACTCCCCTCCCCTCCCCCACCCTAGTTCCCTTTCCCCCAACCACCTCACCAGGAAAGGCCTAGGAGGGCCGAGGGCAACCAGGACCAAACCCCAACTGGGAATACACACGCATACCTGTCTAGGGGTGGGGGTGGGGGGTAGATATCTTATCTCTCTAGTGCAATGTCTGGGTACCTCCACTGTGCAGAGGGAAGCCCCAAGAAAGACTTCCAATCCCACAATCCTGGAGTAGCCTAGTCTGAAGAGAGAGCCTGCCCTGTCTTCGAGGAGTTCCTGTTGTGGAAATAAATAGGTAGTGGTTGGAACTGTCTGAACCAGGTGGAAAACCTTCCCAAAGCAGGGTGGATGGGCGCCGGCAAAGCACCGTTCTGGAGGCCCAGGGCTGAGCAAGGAAGGCAAGACCTGTGGACGGGCCAAGGCCAAATGCCTGAAGCCAGCCATGAAACTGAAGCAAGGCTGCCTAGGAAGGCAGAGTGCGGATAAGCCGTGGACAGGGGACGGAGGACCCTGCTTCTTCCCGACAATGATGCTGCCATCCAAAGTGACAGCAGCCACAGCAGGCCTGCACTTCTTGGCTTGAGCTCCCCCCTCAATCAGCAGTGTGAGCCCTGGAGTGACCTGTGCGACTGAACAGGGGCTGCGATCAGCAGGCTCCCAAACTTGATCTAATGCTGTCCAACCAGAGACGAGCATGCTCATTTGACCTGGGTACGCTGATCCCACAGCCTTCTGTCTACAGCTCCACGGCCTGTTTCTCTCTGGAGAAGAAAGTTAGAGTGAAGGAAAACAGGAGAGCAACAGGAGGGCCCAGCTCCCCACCCCCAGGCCACAGGGCGGTGACTGCCTGGAGCCCTGACTCCCAGCACACCCGGGTCCAGGGCCTGACCCTTGGCAGCCCTCAGCAGCCCATTCAGCCCACAAATGGCCTCATCCCTTGGAGAGCCCAGCAGGGTGGTTTCACAACTGTGTGTGTTTGATGGAGCCCTGTTCTTGGAAAGCCAGGGACGGGACAACTCAGTTCTGGGTGTTGGAGAGGCCTGGGCCCCTGGGGTCTGCAGTGGAACAATAAACAACCATGAGCCTGCCTGACGCGTGCGTGGAGGGGCACAAGGTTGGGCAGTGTTGTAAGCATGGGGCTGGAGGAACACGGGCAGTCCTTCACCATGAGCTCACCGCACAGCACAACCCCTTCAGGGGGTATCACAGTCTGTTCCCACTAGAGAGGCTGGACCTGAAGCAAGAGGAAGATGCTGAGGACATTTATCACAGCAGACTGAGAGGGCTCCTAGGGCAGGGCTATCCCATGGTCCATCAGTGCCTCAACAGCCTCTAGTACAGGTTAGGAATTTAAGTCAGGAGCACAGTGTCCTAAAGACAGGTGAGTTATCCTTTCATAGCTGGGACCTGGCCAGGTAAGACTGGACCACAGGCCACACCTGCTGGCACAGGCCTGTCAACTCAGGCACTCAGGAGGCTAAGGTGGGAAGATCAAAAGTTCAAGCCCTGCCTGAGCTATAGAGCAAGATCAAGGTCAGCCTAGACAACTTAGAGCCTATCTCAAAATAAAATGTATTTTTTTAAGGGGCGGAGGATGTAACTCGGTGGTAGAGCATTTGCCTAACATGAGTAAGGCCCAATATGTAATCCTGTGTGCGTGTGTGTGTGTGTGTGTGCGTGCGTGTGTGCGTGTGTGTGTGTGTGTGTGTGTGTGTGTGTGCGCGCGCGCGCGTGTGTGTGTGTGTGTACATGTGTGTGTGTGTGTGTGTGTGTGTGTGTGTGTGTGTGTGTGTTTATATATGAAAGAGAGAGAGACTGCTAAAGGGTGAGGCAATGTCCTGTGTGCTCTGGGTAATGGGGCATAGATTCAGGGCCTTTTCTGAGAAGGAGCTCTCCCAGAGGAGGAAGGTATGGTCCCCTGTTGATGTAGATGACAGATCTCTGAGGGCAGAGCCCCCCAGTGCCCATCACAGTGTCTGGCTCTCCAATAGCAGGGCAGGGTGACCACAGAAGGGGGGGGGTTCTAATAGAGAGAGAGGAGGGATAGCCATCTCTTCAAACTGATCCACAGAGAGAAGCCCCTGACAGAAAGAGTCAAGGCCAATCTCCCTCTCATATGCCTGCCACCTGGAACAGCTGAGCCAGGGTACTTTTAAAAGAAAAGGCCAGTCTGGTGGGGATACTGACGGAGGGGATTCAGAGGCAGTGATGTACCAGGTGTAGGTGCTCACCGGTGTCTGAATGAATGAGCTGGTTAATTAACTGATGAATGAGGCCGGAATCTGCCTTTCCAACCCCGCTTCTGATTTCTCCAAAGGTCTTAAATATTGCTGCAGATTTCACCTCCAAGTTGCTCCCTGCACTTGCCTGGCCCCTCCACCTCCAGCCCCTCAAAGACCTCCGAATACTGCAAGGTTCAAATCACACCTGTCTCGGTCCGCTCTCTCTTG
Organism: Peromyscus californicus insignis; assembly: GCF_007827085.1. Classification (NCBI taxonomy): domain Eukaryota; kingdom Metazoa; phylum Chordata; class Mammalia; order Rodentia; family Cricetidae; genus Peromyscus; species Peromyscus californicus. The sequence goes on from NW_026294491.1 coordinate 61,015,425, forward strand.
CTGTGATAAACACCACCACCAAGAGCAATCTGAGGAGGAGAACTCATTTCGGCTTACAGGTTACAGCTAGGCAAGGGAAGCCTGGGCAGGAACTTGAGGCCAGAGGCTGAAGCAGAAACCATGGAGGAACGCTACTTAGTGGCTTTGCTCACCTGGCTTTCTTATACAGCCCAGGCCCACCTGCCCACTCGGAATCGGGCCAGCTACAGCAGGCTGAACCCTCCACATCAGTCATCAATCAAGACAGTCTCTCCCAGATGTGACCACGGCCAGTGTGATGAAGCAGTTCTCCCACTGAGATTCCCTCTTCCCAGGCGACTCCAGTTTGTGTCAAGCTGACGATAAGAAATGAAGTAGCAGCCGGGCGGTGGTGGCGCACGCCTTTAATCCCAGCACTCGGGAGGCAGAGCCAGGCGGATCTATGTGAGTTCGAGGCCAGCCTGGGCTACCAAGTGAGTTCCAGGACAGGCGCAAAGCTACACAGAGAAACCCTGTCTCGAAAAACCAAAAAAAAAAAGAAAAAGAAAAAAAGAAAAAAGAAAGAAATGAAGTAGCAACAGACTCTCGTGTACGGACGAAATCTATGTCCCTAAAACTGCCATCGCAATACACACACCTGGACAGGCCTGGCAGGGAGGCTCGGCAGTTAAGAGCCCACAGTTCAGTTCCCAGCATGTCATGTCAGGCAGCTCACAACTACTCCAGTCTCCGAGGGCACTCACATGTGTGTGCATATCCACAGACACAAACACAGTTGTTTACACATCAATAATGCTGAAGAGCTGACATTTAATGAGTGCAGTTCACTGTAAACCAGGAACTGTGCTGTTGGCTTTACACGTCTAGTTCCATGAAATTCTAAGTAAACACCACTTGCCGTAGGGAAAGAAGAATGTGTACAAGACAGATGTTGATGAAAATGTTTTTAACTTTAGTTCAATTCCCTGACACACATTCTTCACATTCTCGCACATCTCTGAAATCAGGACGACCCTTGCAACCAATAACAAGAAGACACTGTGTCATAGTTTAATTAGCAGCCTGCATCGTATTTGGATAAAATGTGGTGGGTGGGATACACCACCGAGGTAAACCCTCTGTGCCTTTTGACCGACAATGACTGACACACGGAACATGTATTTTGGTTTCCAAGTTTGGGGGTGCAGGGGTACAGAGCCTGTGAATTAACCTGGGAGCTTCCTGGGAAAGAGGCTGTCTTTCCTCCACAGAGCTCCCCCACACCCCAAGCCCAGCACACCCAGCCCCAAAGGCCAAGCTGATGAAGGCAGAGGAAACCTTGGGCCTCCAATGAAGCCATTTCCGTTAGAGGAGGAAGCACCCTCAGAGCAGCAGCCCCCATGGGGGATAGAGGTGAAAGGGAAGAGGAGGGTTGCTCCACTCTTCTCCAGGAACCAACCTCACACCAATGGAAACACACTGGCTCCAGGCAACAGGCCATTGGGACCAGGAGCCAATTGCAAAGCCGTCACCAAGGCTGGCCTAGCCTTTTCCAATTAGGCTGTGTTTACCTGCCAAAAACGTGCCCCCCTCAGCCTTGCCCTCTGCCCTCGAGCTGGCCCAGGAGGAAAAGGCAGGGCAAACGCGGAAAAGACCAGCCCCAGTGAAAAGCCGAGGAGTCAGAGGTCCTGGAAGGCCTATCCGTCCCATGCCAGCAGCTACGCTGAGCAGATCCCTGAGCCTGCCCTCTGGGCCCCGCGGGTAGGGGATCTCCAGGGGTAAGGGGTGAGAGTAAGGGAGAAGTGACTCGTGCCAGGGACTCTCCTACTTGGTCAGAAGTTGCTACCACCTCCTTCTTTCACCGCTTTTCCCAGGACTCCTCCAGCCAAAGGCCCATCTTCTACTTCCTATACTTTTCGGGACATTTGTCCTGGGGTCCTAGGGGCCATGAACGTCCACTGACCACTACAGCAAATGCCTAAGCCCAGCTTGCTGGGGACCGTCAAAGATAATATCTTGTCCCTCCCAGCCTGATTTGGGGGTGGAGCCTCTTATTTGTGGGGGAGGGGTCTTTGGGTAGGATTTGGGTGTTCTTTTTTTTTTTTTTTTTGGTTTTTTCGAGACAGGTTTTCTCTTTGTAGCTTTGTGACTTTCCTGGATCTCGCTCTGTAGACCAGGCTGGCCTCGAACTCACAGAGATCCACCTGGCTCTGCCTCCCAAGTGCTGGGATTAAAGGCCTGAGCCACCACCGCCCGGCTTAGGGTCTTCTTTAATGAGGACCAGGAGGAGGAGCCCAAGGGCTGGGAAGGGGAGCTTTCATTTGGCCTGGGTAGGGAGGAAAGACAGCCTCTTGTTCATGCTGCCTTGGGCCTTCCTTCCCACTCCCTGGCTTGAGAGGCTAATTAATAGAACCTGCTGGAGTGTAGGTGGGAGCCCAAAAAAACAATGTCCCTCCCCTCGGTGGCCCCCAGGACTATGAAACCAGGCCTCTCCAGAGCCACATAGCTTTGGGCCCTGGGGCCAAAGACTGCCCCTTCTGCCTGTCTAACACTGTGCACCTACAGGTGGATTTTCCAGGGACCTTCCTTTCTTACCTGCCCAGGGACCCAGAGGTGGTCCAGGAGCCAAGGTAGAGTCCCCGACTCCCAGTCCAGCATATCCAGCCCATAACTCTCCTAATTGCTACACAGATTCCAACTCAAATAAGCTGTAAATGAGGAAACTGAGGCCCAGAGAAGCCAAGCAACTTGCTGGGTGTCACTCCCAGGGAGTCTGGCCCTTGAACTTAGAGATGCCACACTCTTAGACTCTCCTAAAGGATGTAACTCAGGTATGAGATTGAGTCTTGTGGTTAGAGCTTTTAATATCATTATTTTTTATTTTTGTTTTTGTTTTCTAGTTATTTGGGGCTTTGTTGGTTTGCTTTTGAGTTTTTTATTTGTTTGTCTGTTTGGTTGGTTTGGTTTTTTTAGACAGGGTCTCACTGTGTAGACCAGGTTGACCTAGAATTCAAAGATCAGCCTGCTCTGACTCCTGAGTTCTGTAACTAAAGGCATGCACTGCCACACTGGGGATAGTCTGGTGGAGTTCAAGCTAGTATCAAATTCACTGAGTAGCTGAGGATCATCTTGACCCCGGACCCTCCTGACTCTACCTCTCAGCTGTTCACCACTCGCCTGGCTCCTGAGGTGCTGGGGTTGACCCAGGAGTGGGAAGGGGTAGTCTCTGTCTCGCGAGGTGTGCTGGCAACTAGTTTATGTCAACTTGACATAAGCTAGAGTTATCTGAAAAGGAGAAGTCTCCACTGAGAAAAATGCCTCCATAAGGGCTGTAAGGAATTTTTCTTAATTAGTGATTGATGGGAGGGCCCAGCCCACTGTGGGTGTTTCCATCCCTGGGCTGGTGGTCCTGGGTTCTATAAGAAAGCAGATTGAGGAAGCCATGGAGAGCAAGGCAGTAAGCAGCTCCCCTCCATGGCCTCTGCATCCACTCTCACCTCCAGTTCCTGCCCTGTTTGAGTTCCTGTCCTGACTTCCTTCAATAACGAACAGTGATGTAGAAGTGTAAGCCAAATAAACCCTTTCCTCCCGACTTGCTTTATGCTCAAGGCATTTCATTGCAACAAAAGAAACCCTAAGACACTAGTCTTATCCCAGTCCCCACCCACAGGAGCCAGAGCAAGCAGAAATAAGGGACACACCTATGTCCTTTTTGCTCACTGCTCACTAAGTGCCTGCTCAACCCGGGGCCACACTGAGGAGAGCTGTCCTTGGGATCATCCGCTGAGCCTGAGCCTGGGTGTTGCTACACCCACCACGTTCCACGCACCCAGAGACACCAAGTAACCCTACAAGCTTAGAGTCACTCTGAACAGGAATCTAAAAACGGTGCCAAATGGCAAGTACCGTTCCTTTCTCCAGCCCTTGGCATAAGGTCTGGCTCTTTGGGACACTCGGTAACTTGATGTCTCCATGTATCACTCTGGGACCAGTGACGCATGGACCTGCCTCAGAAAGAGGCCATTGGATGGGAGAATCTGGTGTACTACAATACACAGCAGATAGGGAACAGTGGTATCCCAGTGGAAGAAGAGATGGATCCCCACCTGGGAACTAGGGAAGGCTTCATGGAGGAGGCAGCAATTATGCCGGTCAGTAATAACTACAACAATAGTGATGGTTGTGGTTTCTTCTTATTGGATAATTCTCAGTGCTTTTAATAACACTTACATGTAGCTGTAAGCTTCTCCAGTCCCACCCAGCCCCGCGGTCCCGTGTTTCTCCAGCTGCCCGGCCTCTAGATCCTATAGCTGCTTATAAAGTAATCATTCAGAGACTTAATATTAATTGCAAATTATATGGCCTATGGCTCAGGCTTCTTACTAGCTAGTTCTCATAACTTAACTCAACCCATTTCTATTGATCTCTATGTTGCCACGTGGCCATGGCATTACTTGTCTGCTGGCATCTTATTGCTCCTCCACTCTCCTTTCTTCTGCTCTTCAGTTTGAATGTACCTCCTAACCTTATCCTGCCCTGCCATAAGCCAATGCAGCTTTATTTACCAACCAATCAAAGCAACACATATTCACAGCGTACAGAAAGACATCCCACAGCAGATCCCTTTTTCTGTCTAATCAAAAAGGAAGGTTTAACTTTAACATAGTAAAGTTACATATAATAGAACAGTTATCAAGTAAGAATTATAGTTATAATATCTAGTCTTTATGTATTTGGCAAAATTAAAGAAAATATTCTATTATCTTTCCTATATTTGTGAGTCTAAAGTTTCATATCTAATTTATCTTTTGTCATAACCAAGGAAAAGTATAATTACCTCAGTAGGTAAAGCATGCGACTCTTAATCTCAGGGTCATGGGTTCATGCCCCATGTTGGGTGCCAAATAAAGCAATAAATCCATAGGAGTCTGTTTAAGAAATATTAGGGAAATTTATTAAGGTAAATTGAGAAAATACACTCATGAATACAGAACAGAGCAGACAGCTGAAGCTATTCTCTGATCTGACTGGGAGCGAATCCATCTTGCAGATCTTTTAAGAGGTCACGTACAATGGCAGGAAGCACCACCTCCTTCAGGCCCTACAGCCCAAGTCATGGGTGGAGCAAATACCACTATGCCTACATTACTTCTATTACCATCTGAGATAGATACCCTCTAACATACCCATGTTGCAGATGGGAAAGCTGAAGTTCAGGTAAAGGAACTGGCCCAGAATCACCCAACTGTCATAAATGAGCCAAGTCATTATTTGAACCCGATTCTGGCACAAAGCCAAGAATGAGATGGGTGTTCACAAGGTTTGGTGTGGCAGGGAGGGAGAGCTGCATCCCCTGGACCACATCCGGTCCTCAGGCATGTTTCATCTGGTCTACTCTCAATGCTACACAGAGTCCTTGAAGAGGGCGTAGCAGTTGCCAGCCAGAAGGTAAACAGTGGGGCTGGGGGGAGCTTCAGAGCCTTACATTCCAGAAATGCACAACCATTTCAGGCTGAACAGCATGCCTCCCCCACCTCTCAACCCACTTCCCTTGTCCCAGTTACCTGTCTGGCTCCTGTAAACATTTAAGTTAGAGGACCTGGAGTAGAGCCCAGGACACCAAGAGGAATTAGCAGCTAGTAACCATGGGAAGGTTCTTTAAGGTCAGAACACAAAAGGCCTTGAACTTTGAGCTGAAAAATAAGGGCATTGTGTTTGCAATAACTTTATAACTGCAAACTGGACACCACCAGCACTCAGCTGAGAGGGTCCAAGCATACACAATCACACATGTGCACACGCACACACACACACACACACACACACACACAGACATACACACACACACTGAGGCTGGGGATAGCCTTAAATTGGTGTTAGCTGTGCCCAAAAGATCTCAGGAGAAATTGTGTGTGTGTGTGTGTGTGTGTGTGTGTGTGTGTGTGTGTTCACAGATGCACATAGGCTACACCACACATGTAGCGGTCAGAGGACAACGTCAAATGTTGCTCCTTGCTCAGGACAGGGGCTCTTGTTATTTTCCCACTGTGTATGCCACACAAGCTGGCCTTCCAGCTTTCAGAGAGTCTTGTGCCCACCATCTTCTCATAGGAGTCCTGGGGTTCCAGGCACACTATGCATCGGGTTCTAAGGATTTGAACTCGGGTCCTTACACAAGCACAGCAAGCACCTTTGCACACTGGGCTGTTTCCCAACCCTAAGAGGAATCTTTGCATGCACTGTCGCTGTCTTGGACATCCCAGCTGCCCCAAGCCTGGCCCAGCAGGCCCCTCTCTCTCAGCAGAAGGTTCTCTTCTCCCAGGTTGTCCCCTTGACCCCAGGAACTCCACAGCCCACAGCGAGAACTGGCTGGCCCAGGAAAGAAGGCAAGGTTAGGGCTGGAATTTCCCTCTAGGTGGGTGGGGCCCATCAGGTGAGCCAGGTGACAGGGATAGGGCCTGAGTGGAAAAATTTGGCCTGTCCCAGCCCCTTCCCCCAGTGACTCAGGCTCACAGTGGCAAGGAGTCTGGGGAGTCAAGAACCCGCAAAAAAATGTCCTGTCTCTCTGGCTCTATCACTGTCCAGCTCACTTCCGCCAAACACACACACACACACACACACACACACACACACACACACACACACACACACACATACACACACATCCTGAATCACAGCTTATTGCTGTCACCACTGTCTGACCTGGGGCCACATCCTGGATCCTGTCCAGGTTCTGCCCGTGCAGGACAGCAGCCTGCCTGTACCCCAAGCCATCCCCATGTTGAGGGGGCAGAAAAAGTCTTTGACAAAGGCCACAGTGGATTTGGGACTAGATTGCCAAAGTTAGCAAATAAAGATGAAGGAATCCCTGGTCCAAGCAGTGTTTGAGACATGCATACATAAATGCATACATACATACATATATACATACATACACACGTACATGTAAAATTGGGGGAAACTGGGGAAATAGCTTAAGCAGTCAAGTGCTTGCCTTACAAGCCTGAGGACCTGACTTTGATCCCCAGGACCCACATTAAAAGCCAGGCATGGTGGCATGCATGCAATCCTGTTGCTGGGATGCAGAGACAGGCAGCTCCCAGGCGCCTGCTGGCCACCCAGCTTAGCTGAATTGGCAAGTTCCAGACCAAGTTCCACCAAAACACAAGCTTGACAATGTCCTGAGGGGCAGTACCCAAAGTCGGCCCTCTGGCCTCCACATGTGCCACACACACACTACCCAAATGTGCACACATACACCCTAGCCCCACACATAGCTCTAACCCCCTCGGCTAGAATGGCAGCAGCTTCTTAAAGTGCCTGTTTGATATTAGAGCACCCCACCCCACAGCACACAGCTTCAAACTAGAGAGCTGGGAGCAGGGATGCACAGTTCTTAGACGCCCCTGCCAACCACGCTCTTCGGCATCTACCAGGATCTTCCAGTGTGGCAGGATCTGTTTGAAACACTGATTCTCTCTTCTTCTCCTGGACCTACCTACCCCAGCCCTCATCTCTCCCTCATCACTTGCTTGGTGACTATAAAACTTCCTGGTTTGAGGAAGAGGGGGTCAGGTGACAACTGGGTCTCATCTACCATCTTCATCATGTGCTTTACCACATGAACTTTCTAACATGCAGGTGCCAAGCTAAGCCCCGGATCCTAATGCCAAGGCCCTGTGGCTCTCCAAGCCTGGTAGCAGAGGACATGTACCTGGTAGTAAGGTAAGGACAGAGGGAGAAAAGAGAAGAAAAGGCAGGACCAGGGCTGCCTTTCATCTAGTTGGGGAGGGTCTTCTGGGGTTTTGCAAAGCACATGAACCTGACAATCACTATATCTGGCGTGACCATCAGCAGCATCTCCTCTGCCTCCCTGAGTATAAATGAGACCTCTGCTTGCCTCAGCGTTGGCTTCTGGCTCTAGACAGCTCCCCCTGAGAGCAACGCTGTTGCTTCCTGCTACGTCAGGAACTGTGTCAGGAACTGAAAATGGGAGTGCTTGAGACCCAGGGTTGGCTAGAGGTGATGGTGAGCAGCATACGAAGGACCATCTTGTCCCAGAATACACCCTCTCTTTCCTGGAGACTCCCATCCTGACTTTCAGTCAAGAGAGACAGGGCAAGGACCTACATGCAGGTGACTCACCTAAAGTCACATGCAGTCCATGAAGGGGAAGACCATTGTCAAACACTAGTGTCATAACCAGTCCAGGCTGTGCAAAACACAGTCTGAGCGCTTCAGCATCGGCTTTTCGTTCTCACAGCCCTGGAGGTTGGAAGTTCAAGCTCAAGGTGCTGGCCATTTGGCTCCTAATGAGGGCTCCTCTTCTTGCTTGTCCTTGGAGTGTGGATTTGGAGGGGACCACGCTTTAGTATCTTTTCCCCCTTATTTCTTTCCAGTATTTTCTTTAAGGGCACTAATCCTATCGTGGAGACATCATCCCCATGACCTTGTTTAAACGTAATCACCTCCAATGGCCCTATCCCCAAATACCATTGCATTGGGGATGGACCTTTGTAAGATGTGAACTTCGGAGACACAATGCGGTCTACAGCACCGGCCAATGAGAAGACCCGAGATCCACCTTCATTGACCCTTTCACTCTTTCAAGCAGAGTAGTTGAAAGCTTGGAGAGGGGAGATGTATCTGTGACCTCAAACACCTTCTAACACTGGCCTGGGTCCTAAGCATTGCAGAGGCAGGGCAAAAGTCCATGTGCACCCCCTGCCTCATTTGGTCTCATCTACAGATGCTCCCCTACCTGCCTCCTTTGGCTTTGTGACTCCTAAACCCCAGACTCCTGCTCAGATTGTTGCCGTCATCATCTGTTCGCATCCTCGAGGTGCCTGGATCACGGGCTGACAGGGGTCATATATCAGGTCCCTGTCAGTCTGCAGGCTGAATGTCCCAGGGCAAAGCACTGACCTATGAACCGAGCAGAAGGGATGGAGCCACCATCCAAACATCACTCTCACACAACAGTCACCCTCCCTTAGTCAACAGTGAGGGTTGCACTGTGGAAACAGGGGCTCCCCAAACCTGCTGAAGGGGCCTACTTCCTTTACCTAGCGGCACCGGTATGCCCGGGCACCTCATAGAGAAAAAACTAGAGGAGGACAGAAGGGAGGTTCCAAGCAAGCCCGTAAGATCCAGACCGGAAGTCTGAAAACCTTCTAAGCATCCTTCTACAGACAGATGAAGGAACTGAGACTCTGGTTTCTAGTCTTAGCTCAGTCACTATGTCATCCCTGAGAAGTCCTCTTTTCTGTGCCCCAAGATCCTGTGCTGCTCTGGGGTTCTGGGAAAGCATCTTGACCAAAAAGTGCAGCCTGGCCTCCCCCGCACTCCTGTGGACTCTCCTGGTTGCCCCTGCAGCCATCGCCTATAGCTGGGGCTGGGGACGAGCAGATAGGGTTTAGGTGTAGAGGGGGAGGGGAAAGAAAGGAAGGGGAGGAATGGGCGTCACCCCAGGGAGGGGCAGCACAGAAGGGAAACTGAGTGTGTCCCTGGCTTGCCCCAGCCTGTCCCCAACATCCGGGGAAGGGTGAGCGTGACTGTCAGCTGAGGTGGGGGGCAGGATGGGGAGGGGCAGGGAACCCCGTCAGGACTTGTTGGGGCGGCCAGCCGGGCACAGCTGTTTCCGGCTGATGAAAGGGCCTTGATTGATATGGCTCAGGAGCAATGGCTAACTCCCAAATCCGAGCCCCTCCCAGGCTCGCCAGTGGGGTCATGCCCAGAAGTGCGGTGGGGAGCGGAAGAGGCATGAAAAGGAGGCTTCTGTTGCCGCTGTGGACCACACAGAGAGGGACAAGATGGGAAGGGGTGCTGGGTTATTTTCCCTACTCCAGTCTAGCAGAGACCCAGGGATGTAGGCTAAGCCAGGACCCAGGAAACCAGGGAAGAGCTCCGGGCCTTGCCCTTGCTTCTCAGGATGCACGTATCACACACATGAGGGTGAATGAAGCTTGCATGGCAAGGAGGTGGGCAGAAAGTGTGACTGAAAGTTTACACACTGCAGCCGTCTACCTTCTGCAGGCCTGCATCATACTAGCTGACACTCCGCTCGCAAGGCCCCAGGCCAGGCGCCTCCTAAGACCTTTAGGTACACAGCCTCCTTCACTCCTCCCCACAGCTCTGTGTGCTACTGCATTAATTGCATCTCTCATAAGAAGCAACTGAAGGCAGGGAAGGTGTGTTTGGGTCACAGTTTGAGACAATACAGTCCATCACAGCAGGGAGGGTATGACGGCAGGAGGCAGTTAGTCACATGATGTCCACAGTCAGGAAGCAGGTGCATGGCTCCCTTTTCACCCATTCTGAGACCCCACCCACATTCAGAGTGGGTCTCTTTCCTCAGTTAAACCCTTCTGGAACAATCCCCATAGAAACACCCAGGGGTGTGTTTCTGTGGTGACTCTATATCCAGTCAAGAATGAAGATTAATAATCACAGCTACTGCATTCCATTTCACATGGTCCCTAGCGTGATGAAGAACATCCCCGGGCCATTCCACAGATGAGGACACTGGTCCCCAGCGTGATGAAAAACATCCCCAACCCGTTTCACAGTGAGGACACTGGTCCCCAGAGTGATGAAGGACCTCCCCAGCAGTCCCACTGTGGCCAGAGGGAGAGGGAGATGCCCTGGTACCCTTCTTGTTCCTAAGATAAATCCTATGACCAAAAGCAACTTGGGCAGGGGAGGTTAATTCCACCTCCCAGTAACGGTCCATCTGCAGGAACTGATGGGCAGACGAAAGTTCAGGCTGACTGAGACCAACCTGGAAACAAATAGCAAACTGTATCAATTGCTTCTCCCATCACTGAGACAAAACATCTAACAGAAGCAGCTTAAGCAGGAAAAAAAATTGACCCCAACTTCAGAGTCGACCATCTGTTTTGTGGAAAGGCATGACTAGGCAGCTCCATGGCGGCAGGAGTATGTGCCTGGAGATTCATAAATGACCAGGAGGCAGAGAGCTAAAGGGAACCGAAGGCAACATAACCTTCAAAGGCCCACTCCTAGTGGCCAATACCTGCCAGTTAGGTCCTGTGTCCCAAAGATTCCACAACCTCCCAAAACAACGTTACCACAGGGGACCAAGTATTCAAACACAGAAGGGACACTCCACACGCAAGCCCTAACGGTGGCCTTACATGTGGGAAATGTTTCAAACTGGATTGTCCAACGAGTCCTCAGAGCATCTCAGAGCAGAGACGGGAGGGGGGGGGGGCAGGAGAGTGTTCCAGAACAGTAGCCATTTAATTTGGGATTGAGTTTATGAACTTTTTCTAGCTGAAGTTTAGTGTCCATTTGTTACTTTTCGAACTGTGTGTGGGTTTTGTGCACGAGCCCCTGCAGGTGCACTTGTCCGTGTGTGCATGTGCATGTGCAGAGGCCAGAGGTCAGCACGGGGTGTCTTCCCTCTGACACTCTCTGCGGTGTGTGTTTGTTTTGTTTTGGGGTTTTTGTTTGTTTGTTTGTTTTGAGACAGGAGTCTCTTACTGAACCCAGAGCTTGCTCACTGTACACAGGCTCTCTAATGTTTAGTAAACCTTTTCCTTAGTAAGTTGATAATTGAGTATTTTGTTTCAGTGACAGCAGACTAATACTATTTTAATCAAAGTATGCTTCACTGACAACTTTAAATTTGATGAAGTTCAATTTAGTTTTCTCTCTCGTTACCCATGTTTTTAGTGTCACATTAAAGAAACTATTACCAAATCCAAGAACTTAAAGACACTCCTCCACACTTTCCTCTAAGAGTTGTGTGTGTGTGTGACTGGGCCGATGCGTGTGTGTGTGTGTGTGTGTGTGTGTGTGTGTGTGTGTGTGTGTGTGTACATTCATGCATGTGGAGTCCAGAGAGCAACCTTGAATTTTGCTACTCAGGAAACATCCACCTCATTATTTTGACGCAGTGTCTCTCACTGGAACCTGTAGCTCACTGTTTTGTTTTCCAGCGAGGCTGGCTGGCCAGGCTCTTCTTGCCTCCCCTTCCCCAACACCAGGATTAGAAGCACACACCACCTTACCTGGATTTTTACGTGGTGCTGGGGGGTTGAACTTGGTTCCTCAGGACGCACAGCAAGCTTGTCATCAGCTCTATCTTCTTGGCTCCTTTCCTAAGAGTTAAGTTTTAGCTCTTTGGCTGTTGTTTTGTTTTGTTTTGGGGCCTCTGCCTCCTGAGTGCTGGGATTAAATGTGTGTGCCACCACCATCTGGCAACACGATTTACGTTTTATTTACAGTGAGAGACACTGTGTCAAAATAATAAGGTGGATATTTCCTGAGTAGCAAAACTCAAGGTTGCTCTCTGGTCTCCACATGCACACACCCACACAGGCACATATGCACCACCCACCCCCAGTCACACACACAAAACTCTTAGAAGAAAGTATGGGGGAGTGTCTTTAAGATCTTGGATTTGGCAACAGTTTCTTTAATGTGACACTTTTATATATGTTGTGATCTGGGAATTTTCTTTCCCTTGTTCCTGTTAGATGGCTTTATTTCTTTTTCTTGCCTAATTGCACTGGCTAGAACTACCACTCCTGTGTTGTACAACAGTGACAGGACTTGCCTGTGGGGGGGGGCTTGCCTTCACCATCAATTCGCTGTTCCTTTTGTTGTGTATTTTCTGTGGAAGACCTTGACCAGACTGAGGCGCTCCTTATTATTCCAAGTTTATTTGGTCTTTTAATGATATATTTTTTTCTTTACTTTATAAAAGGCTTTTTTTTTTTTTTTTTTTTTTGGCCGGGCGGTGGTGGCGCACGCCTTTAATCCCAGCACTCGGGAGGCAGAGCCAGGTGGATCTCTGTGAGTTCGAGGCCAGCCTGGTCTACAGAGCGAGATCCAGGAAAAGGCGCAAAGCTACACAGAGAAACCCTGTCTCGAAAAAAATAAATACAAAAAATAAAAGGCTTTTTCTTCATCAACTGAGCCAATCATGTGGAATGTTATCCTTCTTGTTCTATTAATTCAAAGATTAAATTGACTAATTATTTGTACATTGAACCATTCTTGCATTCTGGGCACCATGGCGTATACTCCTTTTAATATGCAACTGAGTTGTACTTGCCAGGATTTTTTGAGTATTTTTGCATCTATATACAAAAGGTGTTGAGCCTGAAGTTCTCTTTTCTAATGGTGTCTTTGTCTGACTTTAATAACAGGTGATACTGTCCTCTGAGAAAGAGCAGGGACTGCTCCCTCCTCCATAGTGTTTGAGAAGAGATGTCTCTGATTCTCTCCAGTGACAGCAGTTGGCAGTGAAGTCAAAGGACCTTGGGCTTTTTATAGTGTTGGGAGGCTTTGTTGTTGTTGTTGTTTTGTTTTGTTTTGTTTTGTTTTGAGACAGGGTTTCTCAGTGTAGTTTTGGTGACTGTCCTGGATCTTGCTCTATAGACCAGACTGGCCTCGAACTCACAGAGATTCACCTGTCTCTGCCTCCCAAGAGATTAAAGGGAGATTAAAGGCCTGTGCCACCACCGCCCAGTCAATTTTTGCATTCTTAAATTATCTATTTATTTCAAAATCCTTTGGTGTTTATATCCTTGTAAAATGGATCAGCAGGGAAAGGCACTAGCTAACTAACTTGACGACCTAAGTTTGATCTCTGGAACCCACATAAAAGGAGAGAATCACTTTCATAGTTCTCCTCTGACTTCCATAGGCATGCCACACACATGCCACACACATGCCACACACATGCACACACATGCACATCCTGCATACACACAATAAAATAAATAAATGAAATTTTACATAAAAACTAAAGTCTCTTGGAGACATCATATCATTTTAAATCTGATTCAACAATCTCTGCCTTTTAATAGATTTTAATTCATTTATACTTAATGTGATGACTAGTAAAGAATATTTACTTTCTATTTAGTTGCTTTTCAGGTTAGCTTAGTTTAGTTTTGTTTTGCTGTTTTTGTTGTTTGGTTTGTTTTGAGTTTTGAGATAGGGTCTAATACAGCCCAGACTATCCTCCACTCTATGTAGCCAAGGATGACCTTGAACTCCTGATCCTCCTGCCTCCCCCTCCCAAGGGCTAGGATTGGCATGCACCCTCACACTCAGGTTGAATTTTTTTGTTTTGTTTTGTATTCTTGTATGTTTTACCCCATCCCTCAGTACTGCCTCTTGAAACATTTACTTGGGTTTTTTTGTTTGTTTGTTTGTTTATTTTTTGCTAAATTATCATTGTGACTTTCTTCCTTCTTTGTGTATTTTCAAGTTATTTTCTTAGTGGTTACCCTGGGATTTCAATCACCCTAATTTGTAACAAGCTTGTTTTCATAGTATCAAGTCAGCTTCAACAGTTTATCCACAACCCCTTCCTCCGCTTACAAAGTATCCCTCCCCTTTTCTTTGTTCTGTTTACAGATTACATCTTTAGACATTGTATCCTGATAAACAGCTTTGTAATACTATCTGAGACAGTTGCCTTTCCGGTCCAAGAATGATCTGACAAGTGGGGAAAGTTTCGGAGTTAGAGGGGGTGGAGAGGCAGCTCAGCAGTTAAGAGCACTGGCTGCAGCCCGGCGGTGGTGATGGTGGCACACGCCTTTAATCTAAGCACTTGGGAGGCAGAGCCAGGTGGATCTCTGTGAATTCGAGGCTAGCCTGATCTACAGAGCGAGTTCCAGGACAGACACCAAAACTACACAGAGAAACCCTGTCTCGAAAAAAACAAAAAACAAAAAAAATCCAAACAAACGAAAAAAAAAGAGCACTGGCTGCTCTTCCAGAGGACCAGAGGACCTGACACCCTCTTCTGACCACTGAGGGCACCAGGCACAGTTGCAGTGCACATAAATATGTGCAGGTAAAACGTTCATACACATAGATAAAAATAAATAAATTTTAAAATAGAAAGTAGCCGGGAAGTGGGACATACACCAAAAAAAATACTATGTGAATCTGTTTTTTCACAGGAAAATATGTCAAAATGCTTCATTTAGGGCAAAAAGCAAGTTACCAAGGGGCATGGGTGACTCATTTTTCGTGACTCTGTGTGTATTTACACATTTAAAGGTGTCTGTGTACACGCACAGAGAAGCATTCATGACTACAGCCGTGGTGCTGACGCTGGTTGTCACCAGCTGTTGGAACGCCGGGAGGACGGACACTTTCCGTCTCTCCTCAGCTCATTCTACACTGTTTGTCCTGTTTACAGTGAACACACATCACTCTTGTAATCACAAGAAAAGCACTTAAACTGGTTTGCTGTTTGCTTGTTTGTTTGTTTGTTTAGTTTAGTTTAGTTTTCTTGTTTCTCCCCTGCAGGGTCAAGGGGGTGAGGAGACATTCACTGTGGAGACAGTGTGGGGAAGAGTCTGGGAGGCAGAGGGAGTGAGTGGAATAGCACAGGCAAATGCAGAGTCAGACACAAGAACACTCCCTGTTACAGGAAATGCACCCCATTCGGGGGTTGCTGGGAAACAGGTGTTTCCGGGGACCCCATGATCCCCCCTTTATGTCATAAAGAAGTGTCTGCGCTCAGCACAAAGGCAGGAGAGTAACAGATTTTGATTTACAAGTTTTGCTTTATGTATTAAGCAAATTAGTCGGTGTGCGAGGGAGGACGCCCAGAGGCTGGGAGGCCTACAAGGGAGACTGTTGCAACGTTGATTAAGAAAGAAAAGATGGGGCTGGAGGTGAGTCAAGGCTCAGAAGAGAGAAATGGAAATAAGAGATAAGGGGTGGGGGGGATCAGACCCGAAGACCAGCCCAAGTCTGTTTGCACAAGGGCTCCTTGGCTGTGGCCCTGCCTGGCATGTTGGTGGCAGAAATCCAGGTCTGGGATGATCAGGGTGAGGATGCTGCTGACTCACGGTGAGGAAGAGGAAAGTCCCTTAGCGGAGCTCCATAGCTCTTTCCAGCTTGCAAAGTCCCTGACTTCCGACTCCTGGCTTATCAAATGCATGGCTCAGCCTCAACAGATAAAGGTGCTTGTTGAGTAAGCCTAACAACCTGAATTTGATCCCCAGAACCCACAGGGTGGAAGCAGAGAGTCGACTCCTAAATTTTGCCCTCTGGCTTCTACATTCATGACATGGCAAGTGTGCATGAAAACATAATAATAGTAAAAAATAAAGATATATTTAACTTAGGCTCCCTGTCTTCAAAATGAAGTAGCCGGGAAAGGGGACACAGCCAGAACTAGAACCAAATATCACGCACCTTTCCTATGCATGGAGTCAACAGCCATCATTGTCCCCGCAGAGCCGGGACAACTTTGTGCTCACTTTTGCGCTGTGTAACTCCAGGCAGTCCACATAACCTCTCTGTGCCTCGGCGGTCTTCTCCAACACGGAGGAAAGGGCACAGGTGCTTCGTGCGTTTCTGGAAAGATGATGATACAATTTGTAAAAGAGCTCAGAAGAGAGCCTGGCTTACAGTAAGTGATCCATAAACATAGGCATCCCCACAGAACTCCTGCAAAGAATGCTGGGAACCAGCTCTGGGTCTTCGCCAGGCACTCGCCTTAGTCCTCGGACACTTGCTCCCGGGACCAGCCTTCAATTCTGCCTCACTGGCATGGTCCACCAGCGCTTCAGGCTCTTTGCAAGGGCCACTCTTTCTGCCCATTTTCATGAACCTCTGTGCTAATTTGTTTGCTCCATCAGAGAGTCAGTCATCAAACATATCAAATCCCACTCTGGGACATTGCTAGGGGCTGAAATGACAAATAAAATTATGGCCTGGGCCTTAACTTCAGTTCCCTCCTGCCTCTGCTGATGACTCATTAAACATTGGAGAAGCACTCGGCTAGGCCACACACAGGCACTCTGTTTCTCTGTTTCTGACTCCTGCATTCGGACACAAAGTAATTATTCATGGAATCACTTCCGGGAGTTACTTAGTTTCCAATCGTGTTCTCATTCTTTTCTCCCAGGTACCTACCTACCTTGGGTCAATACTCCAGATGATACAGAAGCAGCAGCACTGACTCTAGAGAGTTCTTCCTCCTCTCTCCTGGCTGAAGACTTGGCACTAACTCCCAGAGCCTGTGAACACTGTGTCTAGGCTTATGGGGCAGATAAAGAACAGTCCCAAAGCAAACCCCCACGGCATCGCCACCCAATGGCTCATTCGTTCTCTTTTTTAAATACTCTTTTCACCTTGATTTATTGTGTATCTGTGTGCACATGCATGGAAGCATTCATGTCACAGCACATGGATGGAGATCAGGGGATAATTTGCAGGAGTCAGTTCTCTCCTCTGCCCTGTTGGTTCCGGGAACTGAACCCAGGCCATCACACTTGGTGGCAAGCCCCCTTCACCCACTGAGCCATCTCAGTGGCTCAGTCTTTCCACGTTTATCTGGAATCTCTGAAGCTCCAGTAGAGGCTTTGGGAATATGAATTAGATGAAGCCCCTACCCTTGTAATTGACACAGTGATATCTCATTGATGCTGCAGCGTCCTGGGACATCTGGGGGACAGATGATGGGCAATAAGCACATAAATAGATCTCCGTTTTTATAGTCCAGGCTCACAGGCTCATATTCAAGGAAGACAGGAGCTGTGGCTAGGCTACATCTGCTGTTTAAATTTGAGCTCAGCAGCTACCCTCTCTGAGCTTTTGTTTGCCATGGTAGATTTCCTATCTGCCTGTCCTATGAGAAAGGAAAGAGCTAATGTGGGGGGCGGGGGGGGGGTTGACACATAGCAAGTGCCATCTAAGGTGCTACAGTTGTTCCGTCTAAGTGAGCACATAAACAGGTCAGCGACACACAGTGTGGGATAAAGCAGTGGGGACCCAGGTCATCCTGGTAGCACTGAGAAGCATCACAGTGCCACATGTCGCTCAGCCAGAGGAGGAGGAGGGGCTGGACACAGATTCCCTCCCCCTATATCTAAACCTGTGTCTCTGGTACCCACTGGCTACCCCCAAGGGAAGCAGCTCTCTGAGGGATGGAGTAGGTGGGAAAGGGTAAGAGGCAGAGACACAAACATTATCTGAGGACGAGCTGGGGGCAGGAGGCGGGGCAGAGTGCTTGACTGGCATGCAGAAAGCCTGGGATTCAATCCCCAGCACCACATAAACCGGGCATAGTGGCAAATGTCTGTAATCCTGGCAGTTGGGAGACGGAGGCAGGAGGATCCTTGGCTATGTAGAGAGTTTGAAGACAGTCTGGGCTACATGAGACCCTGTCTTAAAACAAAACAAAAAGGCTGGAGCCAGCTCAGCAGGTAAAATCGTTTGCTGGGAAAACATGACAACCCAGTTCAATCACCAAAATTCACAAAAATGGTGGAAGAAAACCACAAAGTTGTCCTCTGACCTCCATGCTGTGGAATGTACATGACACACACACCACGCACACACACACACACAACAGTAAATAATAAATAAAATTAATATAAAACACAGAAACTTCACCTCTCTCCATCAAAGATACCCTTCTAAAAGGGCAATGGCCCCACCTCTCACCAGGCTCAGGGCAGGCAAGAAAGCGCCCACTTTTCTTTGTCACACGGCCCTGGCTCTCCAAAGTGCCTGTAGCAGCCATGACACGCTGTGGGTAGCGGACATTGCAAGGACAGCTCCCATTCATAAAATCCCTTCCTAGACCTTAGAGTTCCATGTCCCTGAATGACCCTTTTGTCTACCCTGTGGAGAGAGGACCAGAGATTCCCGGACATACATCATCCTTAGGCACTCGGTGAGAAATGGCGGCGGGTTGACAGGGTTAGAGAAACTGAGCCAGCTACATCAGTAGCTGCCCTTTAACCCCCTCACTCCGCCTCTCACTGGGGTGTGCAGGAAGGCCTATTGCGCGCAGAGGCAGGGCTGTAGGCCTGGGTGGGTAGAGGGAGGAAAGAGAGACACTGTGGCATAAAAGACTTGAATCTGAGACGAACGGTCCAGGACGGCAGGGCAGATGGGTGCGACTGTGGGGGTGGGGCTACAGTTTGGAAAACACAGGAGGGATGGAAGGGCAGGGCGGAAGTCGGCCTGTTCTCCACCCCATCACAACGGGCATCCTGATCTGGGACCATCCCTTCTGTACCAGCCCCACTCCAACACCACCTGACCGGGCAGTCCCATTCCTAGTCTTGTGCCCACAGGGACCAGGATGTGGCAATGAAAGCCAGACAAGCCCTGACGTAGACAGCCCTACGACCCCCAAGCGCAGCCTCCTCCACAGCCGTAAGTCAAATAGTCCTTGTGGTTTGGGCACCAGCCAAGCGCCCACACCCCAGCTCACGGGACCGCAACTTCCCTGTTGCATCAGGTTCCACAGCTCGTGCACACAAGCCGGGAGCTTGTTACACAACCTTGGTGCGCGCACTCGACACCCACACCCTCCGGGTAGCCTGACGGTCACACAGAGGAAACTGCAGCCTTGTGAGGAGGGCACAGACTCTCTCCCAGACGCCGGGCATCTAGACCTTAGTGGTGGGGAGCAAAGGCTCCTGGCTGGGAGCCAGGGTCTGTGAGCTCTCCCCCTGGCCTGCTGTGGAAGCCCAGGAGGTCACATCTGGGAGCTTCCTTCCTTCCTTCCACTGCGGTGATCCAGATGTCCACACCCTCAGTGCCAGTCAGCTCACTCAAACCTCCACCAACACCTCTTTCTCTAGGATTGTCAGCAAAACAAGGGGCCGGAATTGATGAGAGTGGAGACAGAGGGTTGGATGAGATGACTTCTAAAAGAACCTTTTCTTCTTTTTATTACATACATTATTTTTATTTGAGGGGTGTGTGTGTGTGTGTGTGTGTGTGTGTGTGTGTGTGTGTGTGTGCGCGCCACAGCTTGTGTGTGGAGGTCAGAGGACAACTTGCAGACGTCATGCCGTGCATGTCCTGGGTTTCACACATTGATTGTCAGACCTGGCGTGAAGCACCTTTGCCTCTGAGCCATGTCACCTGCCCTTAAAGGACATTTTCTGTTGGAACTCTTCTGTCAGAACTGAGCTCCATGGTCAGCCCCTGTCCAAGAAGAGGAAGGGCTAGCGTAGAGGGTAGCAAAGGTAATTTTCTTGTATGCACTTTTAAAAAATATTTTCAAAATTATAAAAAAAATTACATCATTTTCTACACACATTTTCTTTCCATTATCCCACAGCAAACATGTTTTATTCTATTTCATAATAAGTGGGCGAGGGATGCAGCTGGTACATGGCCTCCCCAGGACCATGTGCCCTCTAACACAGATAAGACCTTAAATCAGTGTTTTACCACACATTTGTGAGAAATGAGTACAAATAACACAAGGATCCTTGATAGAACAAGGTGTACACTTTTTTTTACTTGGTCACTGGCATGCTGAGCTGGAATAAGATGGGAGATGCCTTGGGCCTTGAAGACCTCTCTAGGAAGCATCCCCAGAGGGAGATGCCTTGGGCCTCAGTGCCCTCTCTAGGAACCATTCCCAGAGTCAGTTTCTCAGCACTGCTGGAAGCCAGGATCCGTTAGGCAGAAAGGTCAGAGCTCACGAAGCTGTGGAGGCCTAGAAGGGTACCAAGGCCAGATGACTGAAACAGTCACTGCCCAGGAGTCAGACCCCAGGCCCCTGCCCAGAGCAGGTCCTGCATCCAGCTCATGCAGACAGGTAAATGATGCAAGAGGCCCAGGGGTGGCTCAGATACCTACCTAAACTTCCTTAGATCTGCAGTGACCCCTGCTGGCTCTGGACAAAATCAGCCCTCTGGGCCTCCTGTCCCCTCTTCAATATCTGCCCTTCCAGCATGTTCCACTAGCTTTGACGTAGGCCTATCAGGGTTCCTCCCTGACCCCACCCCACCAACAGGGTCCCTCTTCTCCCTCCCATCCCTACAGGCAGAATGAAACCATGCTCTCTAAGGCAGTATGCTATTGAGTTCTGGGGCCAGTGCTGGGAATGTGATGACATGGGACTCAAAAAGGCTGCTGGTTCCTTAGTAAGGGCAGAGTCGACCCTGAAAGTCCAAGACCACCACACTATTAGCAAACCTTCATTGACTTTCCCAGGAAGTGGGCCAACCCCTCATGGCAGATGATTCCTAAGAGATAAACACCATCCCCATATCAGTCCAGTTCTCAGAAGAGAAACTGAGGCTCAGACATTTTTGAAAAATAAATACATAAAGCAGATAACAAATCTCAGCTTGCAAACCATGCCTTTGACTCTGGAGCCACCCCCAAACCGCCACCAGTGTTGGCCTTGTACCAGCTGGTCCCCAAGGTCACCTCTATAGTCAAGTGTAGTCTTATCTGTCTAGCACTCATTGCTTTGGGGAAGGGTGACTCAGTAGACCTTACCTGTGGCTTTCAGAAATGGCCCTGTCATCTACACGTACCCATCACTGAACTATCCCTTGGAAAGCTGGGCTGCAGATTTGATTTTTGTGCCTAGGACCCACCCTCCTGGATAAAAGTGACTTGAATGGAGACTCCTCCTCCTCCATCTGCGTGTGTGTGGGGGGCGGGGGGTCACAACACGGACAGATACACATGATTTACACCTGGCCATTCAAGACCCAGCCCATCTTGACCACAGTGACTGGTTCAGAAAGGCCATATGACCAGCCCTGGCCAATCATAGACAGTGCCAGGATTTTCCTAAAGCCGCTGGGAATGGAACAGCTTCCCATTCTGAAACTGTTGAACAGGTGTGTGTGTGTGTGTGTGTGTGTGTGTGTGTGTGTGTGTGTGTGTGTGTGTAGCTGCTAGGAGCTTTGCCTGGTGAACGTCGTGCCCAAAAAGGAAGTCCACACAGGACAGCAGAGGCCAAGGTCCTGATGACGTTGTCTGGGCTGTGCCAAGGACAGACCCACATCTGCTCTCTATGATGGCCGAAGCCAATAAATTCCTCCCCTCCCCCTCCCCTCCCCCTCCCCCCCCCCCGTGCTTGTCTCCAGAACATGAGTTGAGTTCCTATTCTTTGAAGAAAAGATCTTTCAAAGCCTCCCCCAACCCCCCCCCCCCCAGTGTAAATCATTGTTAATGGCTAAGTCTCCCTGGCTTCGGTCCCCATGCTTAGGTAGACATGCTGGGCATTTTTAAATAAAAATCGACACCATTGGCCACTCCTTCCCTCAGGATGTGTTGTGAAAGCTCCCTCTCTCAGTCCCGGGTCACTCCCCCACTCTCCACCCCTCCAGCACCCCCTCCATCTGTAGTCCTGGTCAGCTCAGTTTCCTTCACTGGCTCCTTGTTTTTGCAGGTAACAGACACCAACTGTACCATCAGAAGCAAACAAGAAAGAATGTATTGGGAAAGTGTTGAGGAGCTCGATCATAGGGTGGACTGGGAGACTAGAACACACAGGAACAGGCTGGACTTGGCTTGGCTCTGCTCCAAAGGCCCCTCTGTCCCAGGTTATGATGGTCAATGTCCAAGCCTAGGTTGGTCCCCTGAGTTCAGACCCCGTAGTTGCCCCTCCAACTCCGTCATGGGAGAGAACGTCATATGACTTTTCAGGCCATGAGATAAAGAGGCAGCATCCCCAAAGGGACACCAAGGACAAGAAGTCACAAAATGAGGGTGGCTGTCTTCCTGGGTTCTCGGGGTTGTAGTCTAGGCTTTCCCCTTCCTTCCTAGCACTCAGGTCTCCTCGTTCATCTCCATACTGGGTAGAGCTGCCTACATTTCCCAGTACCGATCTCCAGCCCGGAACTGTCCTCGAGTCCAGTCCCTTCCATCCATGAGGCTCACAGACCTCTAACTCTGGGTACTTTACCTTGTCCCGCTCACAAAATCTCTCCTTTTATTTTCTTGAGACAGTCTCGTGATGTCACCTTGGCCGGTCTGGGATTCACAGAGAGCCCCTGCCTCTGCCCCCTGAGTCCGCTGCACCTGCCCCAAATCCACTCCTTTTCAGGGCAATCACCCCCCAGGGGGCCATTATGCCATTCTATATGTCCTGCCTGTCTGTGGGCTTTTTCCTCATCTCTGTCACCCCCAGTTCACACAGCTGACTCTCTTTGGCATAGACGCCCAGCCATCGTCCCTTCTCCAGTAATAACATATCTGCTGATTCTAACTAGAGCAATGGCTGTCCAGAAAAAAGACACATTTGTCAAAACTACCCTAGATCTGCTGTTTATGACAAACACCCAAACAAAAATTCCTTCTGTAGCTAGGTGAGGTCATGTGACCAATCTCCAGGCAATGATGTGTAAGCAGACGTGGTATCCTCTACCCACAAATACACATCCTTAATGCACATGCCCTTCTCTCTCCCCTTCTCTCCTTCCCACTGACTGGACTGTAGTGTGATGGCTGGAGGTGGAGAAGCCATTTTGGACTATGATGTAGACGCTGAGTACTTGGCGATATGAGTCTCTTGCTCACAGCTGAACCTAATCCTGACCCATGACCGTCAGCCTTTCAGCCTCCGCTTTAAACGCCACTTCCTCGGGGAAGTCTTCCCAGATAACACAGATTCCCACAAGTCCAACAGGGAGTCTCTCACTGGGAACTAAGCCATTTTTTATGTAATAATTATTTTTTTAATAATTTCCTTTTTTTACTCAACTTGAACACAATGTCCAAGAAGGAAGAACTGCCTGCTTCACGTCACCGACTCCTCATTGCCTGGAACAGCCCCTCAGCAAACCTTAGTGATTAATGAGTGTGTGAATAAACAAACCGTACGTCTTTTTATTCCATTTTATTTTATGTTATTACATTATGGAAAAGGGCTTCCTGTATCCCAGGCTGGCCTCAAATTCACTATGTAGCTAAAGATAACCATGAACTTCTGATCCTCCTGAATTGCATGTTTGAACTGCCATGCCTGGATCATGTGGGGCTAGAAAGTGAACATAGGGCTTCATGCATGCTAAACAAACCCTGTCAGCTTGAGCTACACCCCTATCCTTGAACTTCAAATTTCAAATGCAATTCCTACATCCTCCGTTGCCCAGATAAAGTCCCTGCAGCAACTACTACATAGATGAGCTCAACCACACCCACCTTCCACAGTGTCTCCCTTTGCATCTCACCCCTGCATGTGGAGGCATACCCACCAGTACCTCACTCCTCACCCCTGCATATGGAGGCATATCCACCAGTACCTCACTCCTCACCCCTGCATATGGAGGTATATCCACCAGTACCTCACTCCTCACCCCTGCATATGGAGGCATATCCACCAGCACCCATTCCTCACCCCTGCATGTGGAGGCATATCCACCAATACTCCATTACTCACCCCTGTATGTGGAGCCATATCCACCGGCACCCACCCCAGCCTCTGTGACCAGGAGCTGGAAAGACGGCTCAGCAGTTAAGAACACTTGCTGTTCTTGCAGAGGACCCGAGTTCAGTTCCCAGCAGCCACACTGGGCAGTTTACAGCCACCTGTAACTCCAGCTCCAGTGTCCTCCTCTGGCCTCTGAGGGTGCCTGCACTCGTGGGTGCAAACATAGACACACATAATCAAAAATAAAGTCCTTTGAGCCGGAGAGATGGCTCAGCAGTAAAGAATGCTTGCCACTCTTGCAGAGGACACACATAAAATAAATCTGAAAAAGGTTTTATTCTTTTGACTATTTTATATTTGTTTATGTGTATGACTGTCTTGCCTGCATGTCGTGCACTGGCTGCATGCCTGGTGTCCACGGAAATCAGAAGAGGGATCACATCTTCTGGAAGTAAGTTATAGACGGTTGTGAGCCACTATGTGGGTGCTGGGACCAGAACCTGGGGTCCTCTGCAAGAGCAACAAGTGCTCTTAACCACTGAGCCATCTCTCCAGCTCCCCAAATACAGTCTTCTAAAAGACTACTCTGGGATCACTTGCTTCCCACAGCCAAGTCAGAAGCAATGGGTCTCAGAGTCTCACCCCACCCCTCAAGAAGTGGCTCCCAGGAGACATGCTACCCACCATCCCATTCGGGTGGTCAGCCAGCCACAGGTGTCCCAGAGCAGATTCACCTTCCCAGGCCCGGCTCTTCCAGTTCCCACTAGCTGCCTTCTCTAATGGCCACATGCTGAGACTTCCCTTGTCTGTCTCTGTTCCCCACCTTTGGGGACCTCCAAAGCAATATGATGGGGGGAATAACAAATGGCGGGGATAGTCTCCACCAGGCTGTGAATGTGTTAGTGCAGGATTAGCATTATGTATCCCTGGCCTCTCACCCATTGCAGGGCCCGGCTCATGGTAGGCACTTGGAGAGTAGTGCACACTGCATAAAAGAAAGACTATCTGGGATGTGGCTTTGGGAGAGAGAAAGGACTCGGTTTGAATGACAATTTGAGGTGTTTGCTGTTTCCTGGGTGCTCTGAGGGGGTAGAGGGGCAGTCTCCTCCGTGTCCGGAGGAGGTTGTGTGTCCAGTCAGGCAGGGCTTGGAAGCACAGCATTGCTGGGGACTTGAGACCTTCTTCTCCTGGCCTCCACGCCTGGGTGACCATAATTGGCTATTGTCTCAGATAGATACTTAAGCTGTTCCTCTGATAGAGTACAAAGAGGCAGCAGTTATGGAGCCATTGGAAAACAGTCCAGACATGCCAGGGTCTTCCAGGCCATTGTCTCCAACCCCCTCACCCTCCTTTCCAGGGGGAACCTTTGTCCTCTGGAAGAACAGCAAGTGCTCTTAACCATCGAGCTGCCTTGCTAGCCTGGAAGCAACAGAGACGCTAACATAAACCTCTGGCCTCCATACCTCTATTCATGGTGTGTGCACCCCTGCACGTTCACATATACTCTACACAAAAAAATAAGTAGCTGGGTGTTGTGGCACACACCCTTTTTTTTAAATAATTTACTTGTTTTTATTTTATGTGTGTTGGTGTTTTGCCTGCATGCATATCTGTGTGAGGGTGTCAGATCTTGGAGTCACAGACAGTTGTGAACTGCCATATAGATGCTGGGAATTGAACCCAGGTCCTCTAGAAGAGCAGTCAGTGCTCTTAACTGCTGAGCCATCTCTCCAGCCCTCACTAGCACATACCTTTAATCCCAGCACGTAGGCAGCAGAGGCAGACAATGAGTTTGACACCAGCTTGGTCTATATAGGCCAGCCAAGGATACATAATGAGACTTCATTTCTTAGTTAATTGACTAAAGTATTTAGGAAATACTGGTGTGCATCATGTCCTCATTAAATATGGCTGTCATTTCTGTGTCAATGTGTCCCGAGTCAACAGAAGATCTTCTGAGGAGTGGGTTGTAGTGGCCAAGGGGACATGGCTCAGCTAGTTCATTTCCCAAGAGTCTGGGTGGCAGTCTCTACCCCCCTTCAGGCTCTGTAGCCCCACCCTCCAGTCTCCTGTCTCCATGACTCAGTGGGCCTTCAGCCCCTCCAGTCGCCAGCCTGTCTGCCCAGCTCTCACGCCTGATGCAGAGATAAGCCCATGCAATGATAGCATTGTTTCCTACTTCCCCCGAGGTTCTCAAGTGTGACCCTAGATGATGGGATTAGCCAGGCATTCTGACAGTTCAGGATTGGAAGGCCTGAGAGAGGTTGTTTCCAAGCTGACCAGGCCCTAGTCCTCAAAAGCAATGTAGGTAGCTGAATTTAGAGGGGAGGGTCAGGGAACAGCTGTGCCCTGAGCTTCTGGAACATTCTGTCAGCCTCAGATATAACACACACACACACACACACACACACACACACACACACAGGACCTAATGTAGAGGGAGGGGCTACCCAGCTGAGTGGAGAACTGGAACATCCCACCCCCACATCGATAGTCAGTCCCTCTCCACCCCAAATCACAGCCCTCACCCCAAATCACAGCCCTCACCCCAAATCACAGCCCTTGGTCCCTGTGTTCTCATGTGGCTGACATGATGCCTCATAGGAAAGAGAGCCTAGAGCATCCGGATCCTGAGCCTGTGAGGAGCTGTGCAGGCAGGGGGAGGGGGAAGGAGCCTGGGGGATACAGTGTTCTGACTTCATCTGCGGTCGAGTCAGCCAGGGGAGAGGCCTTCCTCCTCTCCAGCCAGGGCGGGCCCCGTCTCCCCAGTACTCCCAGTACAACCACTCTCATGACCTCACTGCCGTGACCAGCACAGGCAGGTGGCCAGGAACCAGGGACCTGCCAAAGTCTACATGCTCCAGAGACCACCGTGGCCTGGGTGTTGCCTGGTTAACCTCCACCCACCCAAACACACGCCAGTGACACACTTTGTCCCACCGAGTATGTGTTTACGGAAGCCAGCCAGTCAGGCCCACCTCTTTTCTTGACAAGGCTCGTGGGAAGCCAGTCCCCATCACTCACTATGTCTGTCAGCTGGACACCCCAACTCCTCCTCCTCCTCCTCCTCCTCCTCCTCCTCCTCCTCCTCCTCCTCCTCCTCCTCCTGCTACTACTACTACTGCTACTACTAAATTCTACTCAGCTGCCGTGGGAATCTTCCCTGAGTAACTTCTTATAATTTCACACTGTGATGGTAAGAGACAGAGGTGGCTATATGGACAAAGAGGAATGGGCTGACATCATTTCTGACATTTTGGTGGTATCTGTTGAGGTAATGGTAAAGGTGATAATAAGGTGGAGATGTTAGGAGTCACGGTGGTGGTAACGTTCTAGATGGAGTTGGTGGCATGGGGATGTTATAGGTGATGGCGTGGGAATGTTAGCGATGGTGGAGATATTGGTAGCAGTGGTGGTGGTGGAGGTGATGGGGTGGGAATGTTAGCGATGGTGGAGATATTGGTAGCAGTGGTGGTGGTGGAGGTGATGGGGTGGGAATGTTAGCGATGGTGGAGATATTGGTAGCAGTGGTGGTGGTGGAGGTGATGGGGTGGGAATGTTAGGGATGGTGGAGATATTGGTAGCGGTGGTGGGGGGCAGTGACAGGATAGGGGTCGTGGGAGGGCAGAAGTGATATCATGGGTGAGGCGAAGATATTATAGGCGGCAGATGTGATGGAGTGGAGGTTTAAGAGTTGTAGCCAGACAGTGGTGGTAACGCCTTTAATCCCAGCACTCGGGAGGCAGAGGCAGGCAGATTTCTGTGAGTTCAAGGCCAGCCTGGTCTACAGAGTGAGTTCCAGGACAGCCAGGGCTACACACAGAAACCCTGTCTCGAAAAACCAAACAAAGAGTTGTCAAGGAGGTTGGTGGCTGGCTGTAGTGATAGTGGAGATGACAGTGGTGGAGGTGTCGGGAATGGAGGTGGTCATGATGATGGTGGAGGTGGTCATGATGATGGTAGAGGTGGTCATGGTGATGATGGTGGAGGTGGTCATGGTGATGGTAGAGGTGGTCATATTGATGATGGTGGAGGTGGTCATGATGATGGTAGAGGTGGTCATAGTGATGATGGTGGAGGTGGCCATGGTGATGATGGTGGAGGTGGTCATGGTGATGATGGTGGAGGTGGTCATGGTGATGATGGTGGAGGTGGTCATGGTGATGATGGTGGAGGTGGCCATGGTGATGATGGTGGAGGTGGTCATGGTGATGGTAGAGGTGGTCATGGTGATGATGGTGGAGGTGGTCATGATGATGGTAGAGGTGGTCATGGTGATGATGGTGGAGGTGGCCATGGTGATGATGGTGGAGGTGGTCATGGTGATGATGGTGGAGGTGGTCATGGTGATGATGGTGGAGGTGGCGGGAATGGAGGTTATAAGGGTCAGGAATATTGGTGGCTGTGGTGATAATAGCAGAGGTGTTAAGATGCTGGTGATATTGGTGGGGGGGGGTTAGTGATGACTGTAGCAGTGATGGTTTTGAGATGAACAGAGGCGTCTCCTTTCTCTCTCTAAATAGAACATCAGCAATGGCCCTGAGGATACAGAGACTTCAGAGTAATGACTAATTCCCCAGAGCAATCATCCGAGCAGACCCCTGAGCAGTCGGATAGCATCCCTCGCTCCCCAGCCAAGCATAATGAGTCCCTTCTTAGACCTTAGAGAGAGCATCCCTCCAACTTGAGGCAAGACTCATGTGACATGGACTCTAGGCAGAGGCCAGAGGCCGACCTTGGGAGACAGAAGAACCTAGAATCCCAGCAAATGGCGTGACCCTGGGTCTGAACCTGACTCCAAGCCTGGAATCATCATTCTTACTGGCAGAGTTCTTGTGAGGGTTGACACAAATATCCTTAAAAGGACCCTGGTAAGAGTTGTGGCTCAGCAGCAAATGATGGCTGTTTTTCATCTTGCTTTCCAAGGCTGTCTCACCAAGCCCCACCTCCCCCATTCCCTGCCCCACCCTTTTTGCCATATGCTTCTGAATATCATTTTTCACAGCTACTGTAACAATTACCACCAACACAGCAGCTTAAGACCAGAGAAACATATTATCACAGTTCTGACACCAGAGTCTGAAGTCCGGGGTCAGTAGAGGCAGGCTCTGCTGTCGCTGCCTTTACCTGCCCTCACCTCTGGGTCTGTCTGTGTTCCTATCCATTTCTTACAAAGACACCCACAGACCGAGCACGCACCCCACTTTGACGGACCCCTGTCTCCATCCTTACCTTCGTAGCATCTGCAAAGACTTTATTTCCAAATAGCGTCACTCGCTTAAATCCCAACACCAGCTTTACATTCAACCCATTCCATCCTCCACCTCAGAGTGAACCAAACCTGATTCCCCCAAGCCACGCCACCTGGTACAACCATGGCCCCACTTCAGGCTGTTCCCCGAGCCCTGCAACCTCTGGGCCCTCAGCCTGTCCACAGAGCCACCTTGGGCTCCATGCAGGAGCGTGCATGCCTATGTTGTGTGCATATTCTCTCTACACTTGGCGGTGAGAAAGGGGGATTCTAGGCTTCAGCAGAGCCCACAGGGGCCTCTCTGCTCGGAAATGCTTCTTCCTCTCCTCCTGGCAGTCGTTTGGCTTGGCATGGACCCAGCTGGCAGGCTCAGCAGCCAAGGAGCCCGGGGGGCAGGGGAGGGAAGGGTGAGGGGCAGGCGGATCCTTCTTCAGGCTCAGGCCCTGGGAGCTGGGCCAATGACGGGCCTCCCCCCTGGCTGGCTCCTGCCCACCACCCCCCTTTGGCTTCTCCTCCTCCTTGGACTCCTGTCCTCCCCATCCCACAAAGGGGAATTCTGGAGACCCTCCACCACCCTCCCCAGCCAAGAAGAAGACGTGCAGAGGAGCAGCAGCAGCTGGCAGGGCAAGAATCACAGAGCCAGAGCAATCAGTGGACCCTGCCCATCAGCTCATAGGAGCCCTGGATACTCCTGAAGGGCACCCTAGGACAAGCTGGACTCCTCTCAACATCTCGATCCCCTGTCTCCTGTCCCTCTCCTATCCCCAGTGTCCACCTCTAAGGCACCTGCCTTCTTCTTCTTCCAGGTCCCTTTGGGTCCCCAAGCTGTCGACCATTCTTCTGAAAAGGGCCTCTCTTCAGAGGAATGGAGCAAGAAGTATGTCCTCAGTCCCAAGAAGGTCTCATGATTTCTTCTCATGAGAAAATGGTAGAGAAGTCCTTGGGAGGGGTGTGATGTAGTGAGCATGCTTGAGGTTCCATTTGGCTCACATTCTAAGTCATAGCTCTACACCGAATACCAGTGTGACCCTGGAAAGGTGAGCTCCACTGTCTTCTCCTGAAAGTGAAGCTGTGGGAACTAACTTCCAGGGTCGCAGGGATAAAGTCGCAGTGCCTTGGAGAGAATAGATATTCTCTGATAATTACGTCACGAGCATGGGGTAGGGATGCCAGAAGTGTGGAGGATGTTGGTGGCTGAAGTAAACCCAAGGATGAGCACTGGGACCCACCTGCAATTCCAGCCTCAGAAGGCAGAGACAGAATCCCAACAACAAGCTGGCTAACAAAACTAGCCATACGAGCGAGCTTTGGGTTTGAGAGACCCTGCCTCACTGAGTAAGGGGGAAGAGTGAGTCAGGATGGTTCTCTTTAAGAACCTCCAGCTTCATAAAAATAAATAAATAAAAATTTTTAAAAAGATCCTCCAGCTTCTACATACATGTATACACACACACACACACACACACACACACACACACACACACACGCACATACACACGTCACACACACACAAAAGAAAAGAAAAGAAAAGCAAGGAAGGAAGGGAGGAAGAAAGAAAAAAAGAAAGGAAGAGTAGGTACAGTAATAAGCAATTACTATAGATTTTCCCATTTAGCTCTAATAATTTTTTCTTTTTCTTTTTTCTTTTTTTTTTTTTTTTTTTTTTTTTTTGAGATAGTGTCATGTAGCCCAGGTTGGCCTTGCACTCACTATGTAGCTGAAGATGACCTTGAACCTTTGATTCTTCTATTCTACCTTCAAAGTGCTAAGACTACAGAGGTGGTGGCCTGGTTTCTGTAGTTCTGGGAATCAAACCCAGGGCTTTGTGCATGCCAAGTAAGTTCTCTACCATTTGAGCTACATCGCCAGCTCCTAATAATCCTAACACTGACATCATGACATAGAAACCATTGCATGGCCAAGGGAGCTGAGCTGTGTGGGTCCCAAAGCTGGTTAGAGGCTGCACAGGGATTCGACTCCAAGTGTGGTGTACTCTAAACTGCCACACTCTGGCAGAGCAGGAAGGTGAGAGGGTGTCGTGGCTATTAACTTCAACTTCGTTAGGGACTGTCTGGGCTGAGTCCAGGCCACAAAGAGCTGCTGAGGCTGCTGGGGCTTCCCCAGAGGGCCCTGCAGGTGCAGAATGGACATTTCTATCGCCCTGCACCCACAAACTTTCCTGCAGTTTGCATGTGAGGATCTGCCTGGCTGCCTTGGCATTGCTGAAGTCCTGATCTGAGGCCAGCCTCCCCAGCTCCCAGCCACAGGAGGAGACCTCAGGCCTCCTAGGCGCTGGTGCCTTGGCACATCTGGAAACTGTTAGCCTCCTTGACCCCCTCCTGGAGCCAGCTGTTTGTGGTGGCTAATTCCGGGAAGTGGAAGTGCCCCTCGGCCAGAGGCAGTGTGTGGGGGTTGGGCTGTGGTTCCTTGCCAACAAAGTGGTGGGGTGGGAGGGAGATGGGCAAGCAGCAGAGGGTTAGTGTGAGTAACCACAGCCGTCCCCAGAAAGAGCTGGTCTCCTCTCCCAGCCCTGAAGACAGCCCTAGGTTACTAGGGGTTGGATGGTGAGAAAAGAGAAGGCCAGAGGCAGGAGACTAAGGCGTTGAGATGCAGAGAATGTTTCTGCTAGAAAGAGATCGTGGAAAGGTCATCTGATACTGTCCATCGCCCTACTGCCTGGGGTCACAGTGACCGCGTGGTGTAGAGGAAAGACCACAGCCTTTGTTGTTGAGCCAAGCTAGGTCACAATCCCAGTCCTAACACTGTCAATCTAGGTGACGTTGAGCAAGATCCTGAGGGTCCCCAAGCCAAAGCAGTCGTGTGTGTGTGTGTGTGTGTGTGTGTGTGTGTGTGTGTGTGTGTGTGTGTAATGGTGAATGGTTGAACTTTTGCAGGCTGCCACAGAAAGGATCATGCCCAAAGCATTCACTTTCCCATCTCCAAGAGTAGCAGGAAGCTGGAAAGGTATCTTCCCATTCCTCTGCCCTCTTTCCTACTTCTGGGGTCTCATTCTCTGGTTTTTACACCCAACAAAGCAGGCCTTGCTCTCAAAGCCACACACCTCCAGCTGCCCCACCCCTGTGCCTAGCTCGGCCCTCCCGGCTTTCAGATGTCACATGCCTGCCACCCCTTCCTAGCATTTGTCTCCCGAAGTTTGAACTCAGCCACCATGGTGTTAAGTCCTCACTGTCACAATCTTCTTATAGGCTGTGACACAGAATCTTCTCCCCAATTCTGGAAAATGAGGTGAAGCTACCAGTTCATAACTGCAGAGGGAAAAGCTGACGCCCACATTCTTACTACACACCAATCCATGGGCACCCACCTGGTCTGGCAGCATCCAGGATCTCCTGCCTGCTCTCCTAAGACCTGGTCTAAAAAAACAAAGGACTGGCCAGGGATGCTGGCACACGCCTTAAGCCCAGCAGGCCAGCTTGGTTTATACAGAGTTCCAGGCTAGCTGGGAGTGTATGATGAGGCTGTACTAAAGAGAGAAGGCTGGTTAATGCTTAGGTACTACTGCCAACCAGTTCCCAGTTCTTGCCTGGGACACTCAGATGCTCAGCCCTAACCCAAAAGGTGGGCGGCTCTACACACATTTTCCCAAGTTGTGCCCTTCTTCCTCCCCCAGGCTCCAGGCTCTGGACTTCCTTCTCCCTCCCAAGTCCATCCCCTGAACTCACTTGATAACCCATCTGCAGGAGCCAGTGCAGTTCAGTTCTTGGTGTTTTTTAATCACTCTATCAAGTGCTTATTTTGTTCCAGGCACTGTACTGGTGCCTTCTAGCCGCTCTCTCATTCAGCATCCTCCCCCACAGTGATCATCTTAGTCTATTACATCCGTCTCACAAGGGAGAAAACGAAAAAGATGTGGCTCAGTGGTAGAGTACTTACTTGACTAATAAGCACAAAGCCTTGGGTTCCATCCCCAGTGCTACATGGTGGCACCTTCCTGCAATCCCCAAACTGGGGAGATGGAGGCAGGAAGGTCAGAAGTTCAAGGTCATTCCAATTACATAAAAAGTTGGAGGTTAGCCTGAGTTCTGTGAGACTCTGTCATAAAAGCAGAAACAGACCCTCCACAATGCACAGTCCCAGTCATCAGCTACAGCACAGCACCACCTGCCCTTGGGAAAGGCCCATCAGGCCAGCACAGTGTCAGACAGACACCCAAGCTCACCCACATCAAAGGATCCCAGACCTGAATGGTCAGCCACCGTGGGGGGGGGGGGGGGGGGGCAGCTCTATCTGCATGGCCACCAGATTATCTCCAACTTAGCATGCCACAGATCAAACCTCGGATTTCCCTTTAGAAAACTTGCTTTGGAGCTGACGGGGTGGTTCAGCAGGTAAGAGCACTTGATGTTCCTGAAGAGGACCCAGGTTCAGTTCCCAGCACCCACAAGTCAGCTCACAACTGGAACTTTAGTTCCAGGAGATCTGACACCCCCATCTGACATCCACAGGCACCAGGAATACACATGGTGCGTATACATGCATGCGGGCAAAAAACTCATACACATAAAATAAAAATAAATAAATCATTTTTTTTCAATTAAAAAACAAAACAAAACCTACTTTGAAGGCCTCTCCTTCAGGTCCTAGTGATCCTTCCAGTATCTCAGACTAGAAGCCCTGAAGCTGTTTTGACGTGGATCCCTGATCCTTACCTTCAACCACAGCAAGGCTTTGGCTCAACTTGGAGGATGTCTTCAGAACCCAGCGTTCCCAGCCACCACAGCAAGGGTGTGATGGGAGAGGTGTGAAGTGACCCTGGGGGGAGTCAGCATAGTGGGCTATGATCACTGAACAGCACATTCCAGGTCCCTGTTGAAAACCCAGCTTTACCCTGACCACACAACGTCTGAAAACACCTCTACACCTGTCTCCTAGGACCCTGGAGTCACCTCAGTGTGCCCCCTCACTCCCTTCCTCTCTTCCTCCTCCTTCCCCCTTTTAATTTATTTATCTTTTGTTGTTGTTGTTGTTGTTTGCTGTTTTGCTTTTTGAGACAGGGTTTTGCTATGTGGCCCTGGCTGTCCTGGAACTCACTATGTAGACCAGGCTGACCTTGAACTCACAGAGATCCACCTGCCTCTGCCTTCTGAGGGTTGGAATTAAAGGCATGCGCCACCACCTCTTGGCTGCTCTTTTCCTTTCTTACATAAATTTTTCTATTCCATTCACAACACAGAACGGATAGTAGGGTACCAATGATGTTACAGGATGCAGAGGATTTAGGACTGCAGTCGTGGTTTCTATTTCCACACCAAGCTTCTGGGCTAGGAGCAAAACATCCATAGGCTGGAGACCAGGGAGGCTCCATCAAAGATTCAGCAAACTCAAAAGAAAAAGTAGAACTGAGTCAGGGGTCTAGGGAGAGGGGAGTTTTCAGATATTCCAAGACAGGAGAGGAGCTCTGTTGGTAGATTTCTTGCCTTGCCTAGTACACACAAAGGCCAGGGTCCATCCAGTCCCCGGTGCTGCAAGACCCGGATGTGGTGGCACACACCTGCAATCCCAGCACTTGGGGATGGAGACAAGGAGGATGAAGAGTTTAAGGAGATCTTAGGCTACCTTTGAGTCTGAAGCCAGCCTGGGTTTCTCACATCTAAAAGGAGGAATTTAGCTCCTGCTTTGCGGCTTGCTTGTGAGGACTCAATGAGATGAAGCACGTGCAAACTTCTGCTGTCATATTTCATGGATGCTTTTTAAAACATTGACTGAATCTGAGAAAATGAAGGCAGTGAGTGTTAAGCGCTGGTTCAAGTGGTTTAGACACAGAAGGAGGGGAAAGGATTGCACAATGGTCGGAGGGCAGAGCAGGGTCAAGGGAGGCGGCTTCTCAGCACAGGGAGACCTGCGACCATTGAAAATCCAAGCGGGATGGGCGCTGGCAGAGGAGAGGCTGGAGAGGAGCATGCTGGGAAGCTGACAGTGCTGAGAGTTTTACATCCTGGGAATGGACAAGAGCTGTTTGACAGTAGTTTATATCTCAATAAAGCCGTTAAAATGGAACCGGTTGGGGGGGGGGGGGGCGCGGCTGGAGAGACAGTGTGGTGTGGTGGCTAAGAGCATTTGCTAGGCAAGCCTCAGGACCTGAGTTAGGATCCCCAGTATCCATGTGAAAATGTCAGGCATGGCCACAGCCCTATCATCCCTGCAGAGTGAGGGGAGGGGGTTGGAATCAGGAGGATTGTCTGGGCTGGCTGATCACCAGCCTAGCCAGAAAATCAGTGAGAAAATGGAGAAGGACAACTGCTACCCTCCTCTGGCCTCTGTATCACACACACGTATACACACATGACTATAACACGTACACAAGAGAGGGCCAGTGAGATGGCTTGGTATGTAAAGGTGCTTGCTGCCAAACTTAATGAGTTCGATTCCTGTAACCCACATGGTGGATCCCACGGTTGTGGGGTCCTCTGACCTTCACTCCCACATTATGACACACATGTATACACACACACACACACACACACACACACACACACACACACACGCAAATACATAAACAAATGTAATTTTCAAAAATTATTTTTCAGCTGGGTGGTGATAGTGCACACCTTTAATCCCAGCACTTGGGAGGCAGAGCCAGGTGGATCTCTGTGAGTTCGAGGCCAGCCTGGGCTACAGAGTGAAATCCAGGACAGGCACCAAAACTACACAGAGAAATCCTGTCTCGAAAAAACCTAAATAAATAAATAAAAGTAAAAAGTGTTTTTCTGGCTAGGCAGCGGTGGCGCATGCCTTTTATCCCAGCACTGAGGAGGCAGAGGCAGGCAGATCTCTGGGAGTTCAAAGGCAGCCGGGTCTAGACAGTGAGTTCCAGTCAGGACTATGTAGTGAGACCCTCTCTCAAAAAAGGAGAAGGAAGCCGGGCGGTGGTGGCGCACGCCCTTTAATCCCAGCACTCGGGAGGCAGAGCCAGGCGGATCTCTGTGAGTTCGAGGCCAGCCTGGGCTACCAAGTGAGTTCCAGGAAAGGCACAAAGCTACACAGAGAAACCCTGTCTCGAAAAACCAAAAAAAAAAAAAAAAAAAAAGGAGAAGGAAGAAGAGGAGGGGAGGGAGGGGAAGAGGGAGAGAAGAGAAGGAAGAAGAACAGGAGAAAGAGAAGAAGGAAGGAAAAAGAGCATTGATGGAAAAAGACAGACTGGATAAACCCAGGCCTTCCTCTGGGGGTCAGGGAGAGAGACCTGGACGAGGGCCTGCTCAAGATCGGAGAAGGTAAGAGCTTGCTTCCGAGGGCCAGTAGCTCGCTCATTGACTGCGTGGACGTCTAGGGGTGTCCGCTAAGTGCCAGGCAAACACGGAGGCTGTGGAGGTGTTCACAGTCCCTGAAAACATCCAACAGGAGCAGAGTGAGGGAGAACACACGGAGCCTGAGAACCGGCAGCAGCATCCCCGAGAAGGGACTCCCTGCTTCATCCCTCAGTCATGGAGCTCAGCATGGAGCTCAGGCCTCCAGCTTAGGCTTGGATTAAGGTAGGGGGCGGGCAATGTGGCGTACTCCACAGCCCTAGGAGGTTGGTGCTTGGAAGTGTTTCTGTTCAGTCTGGAAAAATCAGAAAGAAAGCCTTGAAGCCATCAACTATGGTCCCTAAGTCACATCCAATCTGTAGACCTGTGCAAGAGTGTGTGAAGTCCTCGCCACAGGCATGCTTCCAACTCACATGGGGTCTCTTCGCTATCTTTGAGTAAATGTTGTCCTTGCCTCCATGACACTGGTCCTTCTCATATGACATGATGCTACTATGGACGGTGGGCAGAGAGAGCTGGCGGGCACGGGACTAAAGGGAACTATAGTTAGGGAGAGGTATCAAGAGTCAGGGAAGGGACTGAGGATGCAGTTTAGTTAGTAGAGTGCTTGCCTAGCACACAGGGGCTGTGAGTTCAATCCCCAGCACAGTACAAACAAGCATGATGACATGCACCTGTGATCCCAACACGTAGTGGGCACCAGAAGAATCAGAAGTTTAAGGGCATCTTCAACTACCTAGAGAGTGTGAGGCCAGCCTGTCTCAAAAGAATAAAAAGAGAAAATAAACAAGGGGGCTGGAGAGATGGCTCAGAGGTTAAGAGCACTGGCTGCTCTTCCAGAGGTCCCGAGTTCAACTCCTAGCAACCACATGGTGGCTCACAGCCATCTCTAGTGGGATCTGATGCCTTCTTCTGGCATAAAGGTGTACATGCAGATAGAGCACTAATATACATAAATAAATAATAAAATCTTTTAAAAAAGCAAACAACAAAAATCAAAACAAGGGACCATTCCTGAGTCAGGGATCTGCAGACCTCAGACCATTGTACTAATATATACTTAGCATATCTGCGCTCAGACCTCAGGACATCCAGAACTACTCGCCCAGTAAGCCATAGCCCTGCTTCCTCCTGCTCCCTCAGAGCTCCTGGGGTAAACTGAGGCAGTGTTCTAGAAGGAGGACCTGAAGTGGTCCAGGACTCTAGACTTGGCTCTGCCACTAAGGATATGAGTGTGTTCTCGCTTGGCCCAGCCTCCTCCGATGGATGTGGATGCAGACTGGGGAAGGCTAAGAGCCCTGGCTCCCAACACTCGTGGGGTTCCAGCCCCGTTACTCACTAGCTGTGTGAACTGGAGCACATTATACATTCTCTTCATCAAAATAGGAAATGGACTCAACCATCGAAAGCGTCTGCCGCCAAGGCTGACGACCTGAGTCGAGTCTCCAGGACCCACGTGATGGAAGGTGAGAACGGACTCCACAAGTTGGCCTCTGACCCCTACTTACATGTGACATGAGAGTAAACACACACACACACACACACACACACACTTAAATTAAAATATAATAAAAGAAAAATTTAAGGAGGAAAACCGCAAAGGTTAGTGTGACGATAAAGTCCCTTCCTGCTGGGACATTCTGTGAACACTGGATTCTGTCTGTGCTATCATGTCCATCCGCACATCTAAGGGTGTACAATATGCTACCATTATTTGAATAACCTAGGCATCTCAAATTCGGGTATGTCTTTGGACTTGGAACTGCTTGGCCACCTTATGCACTGTAGAAATCAGAGCCTTCCCGGCATCTCCGAGGGTGAGGTCAGGGGTTCTCCTGCCTTTCCTCTCAGAAGCCCTCTACCCTGCGGTGATCTGCACTTCCACCCACATCTGTATTACAGACTTTCTCGAAGGCTCCAGTGTATGGTGGGAAACCACAGCACGGAGCAGGAAGCAACTTCAACATCAAGGTGAGGCAGCAGGAATCTGAGTAAACACAGCCCGTGGAATGCTGTGCAGCTGTAGAAAAACAATGAAAAGAGCCTTGCCACTCATGAGACGCTCATGAGTGATTCAAAGCCAAGCAAAGCCTGAATAAACACAAGGCGCTGTGCGGAGTACGGTGACTGACAGGTCACCCCAAGAACCGGAGAGGTGGGGGTGGGGAAGACACATGAGAAACCAGAGGTCACCTTAGCATCTGGGACAGGTACGGAGGAGGGCCTTTCATTGCATATACCTTCATGTGCTTGTAGTGGTGAGGTGTGGGAATGCATTAGCTAATAGTGTTAACAGGATTTTTGATAAATCAAAATGAGATTTAATTCTGCTGGAGACTTCCTTATTGTTCCTTACCCACTGACTTTTTGTTTGTTTGTTTGGTTGGTTTGGTTTTTTGTTTTTGTTTTTGTTTTTTTGTTTTTGTTTTTTTTTTTGGTTTGAGGCAGGGTTATTCTGTATAACCCTGACTGTCCTAGAACTTACTTTGTACACCAGGCTGGCCTTGAATTCAGAGTGCTGAGATTAAAGGTGTGCACCATCATGCACTTGGCATAGTCACTGTCTTTCAAGGAACCCACCCCGAGCTTTCTCTGCGTGACTATTTCAGAAATGTTAATTTCCTCACATCTAATATGCAAATTGTATTTTTTTTTTTAAAGATAGCGTCTCATTCTGTAATCCAGACTGTGATCTTCTAGACTCTAGAATCTAGAGAGATCAAATTCATTATCCCCTAACTCTGTCTCCTGAGTGCTGGGATTACAGGGCTGTGCCCCGTGTGCCACACTCAGTTCTAGCGTACGAAACTTCCCGTCTCTTGCCTGTGACTTTACCCATCCTGACTTTCACCTAAAGGGCCACTGCTGTGATTTCCCCACAGAGGAATTACTTTCCTGAAGTGGTTGGTTCGGGAGGAGCAGCAGCATCTATGGAACTTGAGAGAGTTTGGTGGTCAAGAACTTAATGCTGCTCTTGCAGAGAACTTGTGCAGACGGCAGCATACACATGGGGTGACTCACACCCGTCTGTGAACTGACTTTCTCATCTGGCCCCGTGGGCACCTGCACTCACATGCACATATCCTAGACTAAATCAAAAGAGAAAAGGGGGCTGGGCGGTGGTGGCGCACGCCTTTGATCCCAGCACTCAGGAGGCAGAGGCAGGCAGATCTCTGTGAGTTCGAGGCTAGCCTGGTCTACACAGAGAAACCCTGGCTGGAAAAAAACAAAAAAATTAAAGAGAAAAGGGAGAGCAGGAGCCAGGTGTC
>NW_026294491.1:61060318-61141374 GCF_007827085.1 Peromyscus californicus insignis
CATCTTTACGTGGCTTATTTTTTTATATTAGCTTGAGCCTATTGCTTTGAACTGCAGCCTTCTAAGCCTGAAACAGCGCTGGCGCTGCTGGCTCCGCCCACTTCAGCTTCCCAACATGGCGGTGATACGTTTTCTGCCAGCTCTGGGAGCCATCAACTCTCAGAAATAGTGGGTCTATGCTTCTATCAAAGCAGCGTGTAGCCCAGAAACCTCTTTTTTTTTTTTGTTTTGTACTAAAAAAGGCTAAATCCACCAAGCAGCTTAATGTGCCACTTGCAGAGGCCTCATTCCCACCATACTGCAGGTCGAGCATGCACGCACGCTAGGAACCCGCCAGTAGCTCAAACCGGCAGCTGCCGCTCATTTGAGAGAGACAATTAGAAAGCTGTTTTTAGCTCCATTTTAGAATCTTTTTTCTCAGTTTTTAGGTGGAAACTCTTGCCACCACGTTGGATGCCAATTGTGTTACCTTGAGACAGGGTCTCTAAGTGAACCTGAAGTTCACCATTTCAGCTCCCAGGATCCCCCCCCCCCGTCTCTGTCCCCCGATTGTGGGGTTAAAGGCATGAGTGTCCATTCCCAGGTTCTGAGACGACCTAGACTTCCCACGAGGCCTTCCCTCTCAAAGGGTACAGCGCCTCCCGACAGCACAGACTCTAGCAGTAGTCTTTTATTTAAAAAAGTGAAAGCTGGCGTGTGTACTCAGTTCATAGTGGCGTTTCTCACACCTAAAAGGTCAAAGCGAGTCAGAAGGGGGTGGTGACACACACCTTTGATCCCAGTGCTCAGAGGGAGGCAGAGGAAGGCAGAACCCTGAGTTCGAAGCGAACCTAGTCTACAGAGCAAGTTCCAGGAGAACCAGGGCTATACAGAAAACACTATCTCTAAAAACCATAGATAGATAGATAGATAGATAGATAGATAGATAGATAGATAGATAGACAGACAGATAGATAGATAGATAGATAGATAGATAGATAGATAGATAGATGGTTGAAGTAATCCAAGTGTCCATCAGTGTATGAAGGACTAGTGAACTTAGTACATGCATGCACTAGAATATAACATTATTCAGGCCTACGAGGAAGCCCAGCAAGTCAGAAGCAAACCCCCACCCCACCTCCCTGGACGCGTATGCGCGCGCACACACACACACACACACACACACACACACACACACACACACACACACGGGGGTACCTCATTCTTTCTTCAGTGACTTTACTAGATGCCAACCCTGTTTCTTTCTTTTTATTTTATTTTATTTTTTGGTTTTTCGAGACAAGGTTTCTCTGTGTAGTTTTGGCACCTGTTCTGGAACTCACTCTGTAGCCCAGGCTGGCCTTGAACTCACAGAGATCCGCCTGCCTCTGCCTCCCGAGTGCTGGGATTAAAGGCGTGCACCACCACCGCCTGGCTTGGTTTGGTTTTTGAGACTGGGTCCTGCTATATAGCCCAGGCTGGCCTTGAACTCATAGCAATCCTCCTGCCTCAGCTTTCCACATGCTGGGATATAGCCCTCATCAGCACAACCAGCTTGGCTGTGGCAAAACTGCAAAGTAGATGAACATTGAGGACTTAGTGAGATCAGCCAGTAACGAAGTGACAAGTGTCACCTGACCCCATTTCCACGCGGTATCTGGACTAGCCAGTCATAGAAACAGAGTGTTAAATGGTGGGGCTGGAGAGCTAGCTCAGCGGTTAAGAGCACTGACTGCTCTTCCAGAGGACCAGTGTTCAATCCCCAGCACCCACATGGCAGCTCACAGCTGTCTGCAGCTCTAGTTCAAGGGGCTCTGACATCCTCACACAGACAGACATGCAGGAAAAACGCCAATGCACATAAAACTAAAAAAGAAAAAAAGAAAGTTGGATCGTGGTGGCTACCAACGGGAAAGGAACTTGGTGTGAGGACAGAGCTCCGGTTCCACAGGACGAATGTGCTGAGGAGGGATGGTAATG
The DNA here is from genome assembly GCF_007827085.1 of Peromyscus californicus insignis. Classification (NCBI taxonomy): domain Eukaryota; kingdom Metazoa; phylum Chordata; class Mammalia; order Rodentia; family Cricetidae; genus Peromyscus; species Peromyscus californicus. The sequence continues at coordinate 61,062,281 of NW_026294491.1, forward strand.
GTGGCTGAAAAAAAAATGTGAACATATTTAACACTTCTGAAGCCATACACTTCAAAGTAGCACCGGAAGATTAAAAAAGTCAAGGTCATCCTTAGTTACATATCAAATTTAAAGCCAGTCTGGGCTACATGGGACTCTATTTCAAGAAAATCAAGCCAGTCAGGTGTGGTGGCGCATGTCTTTAATCCCAGCACTCAGGAGGCAGAGGCAGGTGGATCTCTGTGAGTTCAAGACCAACCTGGTCTACAGAGTGAGTTCAGGTCAGCTGGAGCTACATAATGAAACCCTGTCTTGAAAAAAGGAAGGGAGGGAAGGAGGGAGAGAGGGAGGGAGGGAGGGAAGAAAGAAAATTGAACAAAAAGTTTCAGATGAAAAAAAAAATATGTATATATGTATGTGTATTTTACCACGCTAATGAAACATTGGAACTTAAAAAAAAAGAGCCAAAATTAGTCTCAAAGCTGACCCTGAGTGAGGACATGTTCTCAGAGAAGTGTGGGTACAAGGCAGACAGAGGCAGACAGATGCAGAATGAATGAACTCAGGATTTATACTGATAATAAACAGGAAATCATAGATAGGTTTAAATATTTACACGGTATGCAGGCTTCAGGGTGAGGACTTTACAGGGAGGGCAGCGGAGGGGCAGGAGACACCGGAGAATGTAAATGTTAGTAGAAAATGATGCTAAAGTCGTCCGACTGCGTGCCTCCAGGGCACCCAGGAGCAGAAGGACAGCCAGGGGAGGGGAAGTCCTGACCAGGCCCGGGAAAGCGTGCACCAGAAGCCTGGGCCACCCCAGGAAGGGAAAGCCTTGTTTACCCCGAGAGGCTGGAAAAGAGTCATAATCAAATTATGACTCGTTATTCTAAATGACTGTCCAGCAGGCCAGGCTGTCCAGGGGCTGGAGAGAGAGGGAGACAAGTTGTTTCCCAGAACTGTGTTCCCCTTCTAGCTCCCTCTCTCCCCAGCCCTTTCCTCCCTTTCTAATTTCCCATCTTGGCCTCTGCAGCCCTTCTCTTTCCCACGGGAGCTCCCTGGGCCTGTGGGGCAGAGATGGCCCTCCTCCGTCTGTCCTAGAAAGTGACGATGGGTAAGACACCCAGGAGTCCTGGTCCCAGAAGCTGCTCTGCTGTGGGCCCAGAATTCAGCACCCACCTCCCAACCCGAGAGCAAGTTCAATCTCCCTGTTACTAGAAGCCAGGTCACTTATTGACCAGAAGTCTGTCTAGAACTTACCAGGTTATTGGTGTTTGGACAGGGTCTCATGTACCCAATGCTAGCCTCTTCACTACACTGCAGGGGATGGCCTTGAACTTCTTGGTTTCCTGCCTCCACGATCGTAAGTGCTAGGATAACAAGCATGTGCCACTGTGCCTGTTTTTGTTTTGTGTTGTGTTGTTGTTTTTAATCTGGTACTAGGGATTGAACCCACGGCTTTGTGCACACTACCAACTAAATGACATCCCCATCTCACTTTCTGGGTCTTTTTAAGGCAAGTCGCTTTTCCTCTGTGGAATTGAGAGTGGGTGTCGTCTCAGAAAGAGGCACCTCTCTGCCTGTCCTCTCCTGTTACCCAGGCTGCTGTGAGAAGGTGTCCTTCTACCAGGGGTCCTCAGTTCTCAGAGAGTTGGAAGCCTCAGGCAGATGGCATACACAGACCTTCAGTGATGGGGCAGCAGAGAGGTGTTTAACATATCCCTGTGCCCAAATCTCCTCGGAGATCCAAGATCCCACAGGGCCTGGAAGCAGCGAGTTAAATGTCCCCACTAAGCGTCATCCTGTCCACCTCTACGCAAACCCATGGACAGTTTCTCAGAGGTCAGTTGGGCTCCAAGGGGGACAAGGAGTAACCACCTTCTCCTCCATCCTGGCCAGCTGCCTTCCAGTGCCCCCAAGAGGAGAGAGCAGAGGGGCAGGGTTTGCTTCCTTCCCTGGGTTCCCATACCCATGGCTATCAGCTCTTAGTAATGAGTACCTCAGAAAATCTTCCTGGCGTCAGGCCGGTGGTGGTGATGGTGCACGCCTTTAATCCCAGCACTCAAGGAAGCAGAGGCTAGTGGATCTCTGAGTTCCAGGCTAGCCTGGTCTACAGAGCTCCAGGACAGTCTGGGCCACACAGAGAAAACTTGTTTTGAAAAACTAAAACCCAAAATCTTCCTGGGGTCAAAGAAGAAACTGAGCAGAGGGGATAGGTGGCATCCTTCCCCACACAGACTTATGACAGCTCTCAGCCCTCCTCTCTCTCTCTCTCTCTCTCTCTCTCTCTCTCTCTCTCTCTCTCTCTCTCTCTCTCTCATACACACACACACACACACACACACACACACACACACACACACACACACACAAAATCCAGTTTTATTTATTGTTAATGCCCTTGGAAGCCAGGGAGATGACTCATCAGAGCACTTGCTGACTTGAGTTCAGCTCCCAGCACCCACATGGTGCCTGACAACTGCCTGTAACTCTAGTTGCAGGGATCCCACACCCTCTTCTGGCCTCCAAGGGCACTGCACACACATAGTATACATATACTCATGAAGCTTCACACATATACATACAAATAAAAACAAAATATTTTTATATTAATACCTTGACTTTTACTAAATTGCTGTGAAACTGTCAGATTCACGGCCTAGTCCATTTCCAGACAGGAAGGACAGCTCTGAAGCAGGGTTGTGACTGGCCCTGCCTGGGCCTGTGGTCTTTTACAGCTCCACACTGCCCGCACTCCCACCCCCACCACTCCCCACCGAGATCCATCTCCCTAGGGTTACATTGGCCTCTGCAGTAACTTCAGGAGCAGGGTGAGGAGGGCAGGGCTCCCCAGATCCTAGTCTGTCCTCTCCCTGCCCGTCCTGATAAAATTGGAGACAGCCAGTGCCCAGCACTGTTCTCTGAAGATGAGGTCACAGGGTCCATGGTGTGTCAAGGTTAAACCCCAGGTCCCACGGTCAGAGGCAGAGTTATGAAGAAGTGAGGAGAATGTATCTTGCCTCCGCAGCACAACTCCCCAGGCCTCCTCAACAGTCTCCTTCTCCCTCTTCCCAGCACTCTGTGCCTTTTGTCTCCTGTCAGGCCTTCACAGAGCCTGAGGCAAACCGTCCCAAACAGCAGCTTCACCAGCAGGCTTCTGACCTGTACCCCCTGGGCAACTCCAAGCTTTCTGATGAGGCCCCCAGTACCCCTCTGCCCCAAGCAAGCTGGGGGATTATGAGAGGGCATGATGACCCCCTTGAGGTCAGACCAGGCCTCTCACAGAGCCTCACTTGGAGGGCTCACTCACGTCCACCCACAGGCAGCTCCCCAGATGGCGTTTCTTGCAGGGACAGAAATTGTGATGCAGCAAGGTAAACGGACTTGCCTAGACTGGTCCAGCCGGCCAGGGGCGACCCCGGAGCTCTCAGATCTGCCAGTCCCGTGTGCTTGTCCAATATAAAGTCAGCCCCTGCGGGTCTGGATGCTAAGCATCGCTGTCTAACTCCTGCAAGTGGGATATGCTCATCCTGTCGCCCCAGCTTACAAAGACATGAAGCCATAGTACAATCTGACTAGAACCGGATGGGGCTCTTTACAGCCGAGGAACAGGCCCAGAGGACATGCAGACCTGGCTCCTGTTGCCAGTTGATTAGGTCAGCTCTCTTCTTTGGCTTTTCTGTATTTTTCCTTGTGCATACAAGGGACAGCATCTCCCTAGTGAGCCACATTGTCCTGATTCAGAAAAATGCAGTAATTCTAAAATGCTGTCAAAGGCTAGAACCTTTTTCCTTATACAAGAACTGCATAGGGTACGAGGATGGAGAGACGGCTCCGTGATTTAGAGCTCTTGCTGCTCTTCCAGAGGATCCAGATTCTATTCCCAGCACCCACAAGGTGGCTCACAATCATCGGTAATTCCAGTTTCAGGAGATCCAATCCACTCTTCTGACCAGACATGTACATACATGCAAGCAAAATATTCATATACATAAGATAACATAAATCAAAAATAAATGAAATAAATTTTTAAAGAACTGCATGAGTTAGGGCAAAGGAGCCTCAGGAGCTGGAGAGATGGCCCAGCATGTGACAGCTCTTGCTGCTCTTCTGAGCAGCCGGGTTCAGTTCCCAGCTCCCACGTTAGGCAGCTCACAACCACCTGTACCTCCAGCTCCAGGGCATCCAAAGCCCTCTTCTGGACTCCTCAGGCACCACACACGCACATACATCCTCATAAATCTTTTTAAAAGAACAATTGGGCAATAAGAGAGAAGAGTATGATGAGTCACCAGCCCTACAGGGATGTGGCCTTTTCTGAAAGAGCATCCAGTGATGTGCAGAAGTGCCCAGCACAGACTTGTTTAGACTTCAAGGGAACTGAGCTGAGCTGTCCTCACTGTCCCCAACCACAGGATAAACCTCTCACTTGGCTTCGATTCTGGCCCTGCTTGAGAGAGTACCCAAAGGCCACTACAGACCTCCTTCACGTGGGCAGGCAGTTCTGCATGGGGCCTCTTCCTCCAGCCTGACTTTCCCCAAAGGGTTAGGGATGTTTGGGTGTCCCTGTGACGGTTAATCTTCATTGTCAATTCGACTAGATTTAAAATCACCTCGGAGACACATCTGTGGGCGTGTCTGCGAGGGCATTTCTAGAGAAATTTTTTTTTTTTTTTTTTTTGGTTTTTCGAGACAGGGTTTCTCTGTGTAGCTTTGCGCCTTTCCTGGAACTCGCTTTGGAGACCAGGCTGGCCTCGAACTCACAGAGATCCGCCTGGCTCTGCCTCCCGAGTGCTGGGATTAAAGGCGTGCGCCACCACCGCCCGGCGAGAAATTTTAACGGAGACGACCACACACTGGAGGTGGGTGGCGCCGTCTCTTGGGCTGGGGTTCTGAACAGAAGTGAGCTAAGTACAGGCATTCAGCTCTCTCTCTGCTTCCTGACTGTGGACGCCATGTGACCAGCCACCTCCCACTCCTGCTGTGACTGTCACAGCTGTCCCTGCTCCCCCCATGCCTTCCCACTGCGGTGGACAGCACTCTCAAAGTATGAGCCAGAATAGCTCTTGCCTTCTCTAAGTTGCTTTCCGTGGGAGGGGTGTAGCCCTGGTGGCCCCAAACTCACTGTGTAGACCAGGCTGCATCGAGCTCTCAGAGAGCTGCCTGCTGCTGCCTCCCAGTTTAGGTTGCTTTTGATAATTGCCACAGCAACAAGCAAGCTAATACAACCCTTGAAGCTGCCACTCACCAATCCTATTTTGTGTGTTTTCTTTCCTTGTTGGGGCAGCAGAGCCTAATGTTCTAGAGCAGAAATGAATCAGTTTTGCTTTTTAAAGAATCCATCAGACCACGCTTTTAGAAGTAGAGGCAGGCAGATCTCTATGAGTTTGAGGCCAGCCTGGTCTACAGAGTGAGTTCCAGAATAGCCAGAGCTGTTACCCTGTCTCAAAAAAAACAAAACAAAACAAAAAATGAATCCATCAGACAATAGATATAAACTTGGTGTACTTTGTCTGATTTCATGGTTAAAAAAAAACAAAAAAACAAAAAACACCACATACCTATAACCTCAGCACTCAGGAGACTAAAACAGGCTGGATGGTTGTGAGTTTGAGACCAGTCTAAGGTACAGGAAGATCTTGTCTCAAAAGAAATTTTTTAATGCTTAAAACTTAAAACAGCAGCTATGGTGGCACACACCTACAATCCCTGTACTTGTGAGGTGGAGGTAGAAGGAGCAAGGTTGTTCTCAGCTGCTGAGCTAGTTGGAGGCCAGTCAGGGCTACTGAGACAAGGTACCAAAAAAACTAATTAATTAGGATAGGAGCCAGACATGGTAGTGCACACCTTTACTCCCAGCACTTGGGAGGCAGAGGCAGGTGGATCTCTGTGAGTTTGAGGACAGCCTGGTCTACAGAGCAAGTTCCAGGACAGACTCCAAAGCTACACAGAGAAACCCTGTCTTAAAAAAACAACCAAACAAACAAATATATCATATATGTATGTATATATTTGGTTTAATTAATACATTAACTTTTGGTTTCTTTGAGACAGGATCTCTCGATGTAGCCCTGGCTATCCGGGAACTCTCTATGTAGACCAGGCTGGCCTCAAACTCACAGAGATCCACCTGCCTCTGCCTCCCAAGTGCTTGGATTAAAGGCATATGCCACCACCACCTGGCAACAATATATTTTTTTAACTTAAAGAAAAATCAGGGGGAAAAAAAGTGTCAACTCCAGGGCAATCAAGTTTTCAAAATACTTATACGGCAAAACTTTTCACCCTTGAAGAACGTTCCCAGGGTATGTGAGTGTTTACAGACGCACACAGCACCTGCCTGATGGATGCCCACTGAAGCAGATGTGAGAGCCCATGAAATAATGACTCAAGACGAAGAGTCTCCCGAAGACGGAAGCAATACAAATAAATGCTCAGAGGAAGATGGAAATGTGACGACTCCAGACACGGCCTCGCTGTTTCCAGGTCCCCGGAGGGCCTTGGGCCAAACACACCTGTGCATTTTGTCTGAACCAAGAGAGGCTCATTAGCCCCCCACCCCCGCCCCATTCTTCTATGTCCCTTCATGTCACCGCTGCTGTGTAAGTCCCACCCAGGGCTCTTGGACTGAGGTCCCCCCACTCACACTGGATTGAGAGGCCGCAGCTCCATCAGGAGGCCACTGCCCTCTCTGAAAGGCCGTGGGAATATGCAACCAAGCAAGCCCATGGCAGCCAGGTCCTGGCTGTTCCCCTAGCCCAGCTGTCTCCACAGCTTGAGGTACCGTCCCTTCCCTCCCCTGCACAAAACCAGTGAACGGAAGGGCAGCCAGGCTGCGGATGAAACCAGACCCTCCTTGGGAGGCGCCTAGTCTCAGTTCCTGGCCTGGGCAGGGCAGGCCACGTGTTGTTATGGTTGAGTCGACCAGCTGGGAATCAGCAGGGGGGTTGTAAGGAAACCACATTAATTAGGAGAAAGCAAACATGACTGTCACTGCTGGCCAGCCCGCTCCCACAGGGGATCAGTACCTGATCAGCTTCTGTCCTGCTGCCCTTCCCTGTGCCTTCTCTTTCCAGGGTCACAATTATGTGACTATTGGCTCTGACCCCTCTTCTTGGGTGAGGTGGGAGGCAGGCCAGACTGGCCCATCCATCCATAGCTGGGGACCAGAACTTCCTTCCCTGAGGCCACAGCTGACCAACCCCTGGCTACCCAGCTTCTGCTCAGGCCTGAGCCTTTGTTCTGTTGCTGGGCAGCAATCTCTAGACCAGATCAGCTCTGTCATAAATTGAAGTTTTCATTGGCAAATGAACACATCCGGGGTTGCCTGCCATGGGCGTGTCCCCAAACGTCTTCCTCAGTTACCTCCAGAGAGCGAGAGAGACGGTGAAGATAGCACTCTGCTCTTGCGAAGGACCTGAGCTTAGTGGTTCAATAACTACCTGTAACTCCAGCTCCTGGGGGATCTGACATCCTCCTCTGGCCTCTTCGGGCACCTGTGCTCATGTACACATACCACACATGGGTATCTGCTCATGTGCACATACCCACACATGGATATCTATCTGCTCAGGTACACATACCCACACATGGATATCTGCTCAGGTACACATACCCATACATGGATATCTGCTCAGGTACACATACCACACATGGATATCTATCTGCTCATGTACACATACCCACACATGGATATACACACATACACAGAATTTAAAAACAATTTTAAATCTTTAGATTATCTCCAGAATTAAGAGGCTGAGTGCAGGACAAGGTGGGGAAGAAAGAAGAGATGCCTCCATGGGGCAATGGGATAGATACTGGGGTCAATCTTCAGTGTAAGGAGAGATTATCGACCTCATTCCTCTCACTTGTGTGTATATGATGTCATTGCTGCTCATGAGTCCCGGGATTGCTGCAACAATTGAAAACAGTCACCCAGACATGGTGGCACATGACTGGCTAGCCAGACCTACATAGTAAGACTTTATCGAGAGAGAGAGAGAGAGAGAGAGAGAGAGAGAGAGAGAGAGAGAGAGAGAGAATAAAAAGAAAGGAAGAAGAGAAATTAGTCCCCCTGTACATAAGAGTGCATTTGCCAACAGTCTTAGAAGCTCTGACTCATGAAAAGACCCATTCTTGGATTGGAGCTACCATTTTATAGCCTGCAGAAAAAAAAAAAAAAAAAACTTACTGTCTTTGATTCCACCACACAATACACAAAGCATCCCCACATACCAGCGAGGAGAGGAGAATAGAAGACTAACTGGTGGATAGAACATGTTATATTTAGGTAGGAAGATTAGCTTAGAAAATAAATTTGAATTAAACCAGACATGGTGTCTTCTAATCCCAGGAGACAGTAGAATTACCACAGATTCGAGACTAGCATGGGCTATTTAATGAATTTAAGGTTAGTATGGCCTAAATAGCAAGATCCTGTCCAAAAAAGAAAAAGAGAGAGAGTGTTGCTTGAGTTTTCCTGCCTGGCCCACAGTCAGGACAAATCTCTCTTACCTGCCAGTCCCACAGCCGCTCAAACCCGACCAAGTAAACACAGAGACTTATATTGGTTACAAACTGTATGGCCGTGGCAGGCTTCTTGCTAACTGTTCTTACAGCTTAAATTAATCCATTTCCATTAATCTATACCTTGCCACATGGCTCGTGGCTTACCGGCATCTTCACATGCTGTTTGTCATCGTGGTGGCTGGCAGTGTCTCTCTGACTCAGCCTTCCACTTCCCAGCTTTATTCTCCTCCTTGTCCCGCCTATACTTCCTGCCTAGCCAATGGCCAATCAGTGTTTTATTTATTGACTAATTAGCAACACATTTGCCATACAGAACATCCCACAGCAAGAGAGAAGTAAAAAAAAGAAAAAGAAAAAGGAAAAAAGAGTACTGAGTTGAAAGCAAGCCAAAAGCCTCCAGTAAGTTATGGAGATTTCCAGACAACAAAATAGTACATAGCCATTAAAAAGGGCACCAAAGAGCCAGGCAGGTGGCACATACCTAGAATCCTACCAGGTGGGAAGCAGAGCTAGGATGTTCACGAGTTTGAATCCAGCCTGATCTACATAACAAGGTCCACGCCAGCCTGGACCAGAGTGAAACTCTGCCTCAATAAATAGATAAGTAAATGACAAAATTGAGATCAATGTAACCAAATAGAGATTCCAGAAACTAGAATAGCTAATGTGCAGTGAAGGAGTGTGATCCTCCTGCCTCCATCCATGGTATTAGATCAGTAAGACACTACCATGGCAGAAAATGAATATTTCTAAAATTTTATTTTATTTATTTATGATGATGAAGATGTGTGTGTGTGTGTGTGTGTGTGTGTGTGTGTCTGTGTGTGTGCGCACGTGTGCGTGCACAAGCAATAGAGGGGGAGTGCACATGCACACAAGCGTATGTCACGGTGAGTGTGGAGGTCGGAGGACACCATTTAAAAGTTGGCTCATTCCTTCTACCTTTACGTGGCTTCCAGGGATTGAACTCAGGGCATTAGGCTTGCAAGGGACTGTAATGGCCAATCTTGGTTGTCAACCTGAACAGAAAATAAGTAGTATCCCCTCATGGTCTCTGCTTCAGTTCCTGCCTTGAGCTCCTGCCTTGACTTCCCTCTGTAACCTATAAACCAAACAAACCCTCTCCCCTCAAGTCGCTTTCGGTCATGGTGTTTGTCACAGCAACAGAAGCTAACTAGGACAGGTGACAGGCACTTTCCCCCCTCAACCCACCTCAGTGGCTCAGAAAATGAGTCTCAGATCACATGGTGAAACAATTCCAGACAAACTGAAGATCTAATTGTAAAGTCTTTGCAAGAAAACATAGGAGAGCCGGGCGGTGATGGAGCACGGCTTTAGTCCCAGTACTCAGGAGGCAGAGGCAGGCGGATCTCTGTGGGTTCAAGGCCTGGGCTACAGAGTGAGTTCCAGGAAAGGCGCAGAGCTACACAGAGAGACCCTGTCTCAAAAAACCAAAAAAAAAAAATTGTACTCCAAGGAGTAAGAAGGCAGCACGTGAAGAGCTAACTATATGATGTCAACAAATAACAAGTAGCCAGAATATATAAAAAGCAACAAGTTAATAAGAAAAAAAGAGACCAGGGGTTGAAGAGATGGCTCTGTGGTTAAAAGCACTTTCTGCTCTTACAGACGACCAGAGTTTGGTTCCTAGCATCCACGTGGTAACTCACAGCCACCTCTAACTCCAGTTCCAGGGGATCTGGTTTCCTTGGGAACTAGGCACACACATGGTGCACATACATTTGTGCAGGCAAACACTCATATACATAAGATGAAAATAAAATTTAAATATATGTATTTAATATCAATATATCAAGAAAAAAAAGAGACAGATAAATATAAAATGAGCACAAATCCTGAACAGATATTTTACAAAATAGGATATCTAAATGGTTATAAACATATGAAAAGTTATTGTCAATAGGCACCAAATAAATGTAAAATAAGTCTTCAATGAGCCCTTACTATATACTAACCAGGGTGACAGATGAAAGCTACAAACAAAAAAAACAGCCTTCAAATATTGACAAGGTTTTGGAGCAACTGGAATTCCCACATATAGCTGGTACCAGAATAAACTAGTTCAATTGCCATGGGAAGCTTCTGGGCATGTTCTACTAAGGCTGAGCATATGTATACCCTAACAGTTCCATCACTAGAATATTCCAGAAAGCTTGTTCTCAGGTTTGCCAAAAATCATGTTAGTCCCAGCACTATCTGCGGTGGTCCACAGGGAAGGGTTCAAACTCCACCAACAGAAGAAAGAATTTTTGAAATACGATAGTCAAAGAAAATGTTATATGAGGCTCAAATCAGGAAAATGTTGTTTGTGGTGCCAAAAGTTGAGATAATGGTTATCTTTTGGGGGTCAGGACTGGAAGGGAATACAGGATAGTGTTCTAGAGTGCTGATCACGTTCTACTTCTTCTATGGGAATTCATCAAGCTGTACACTGAAGAGCTGACAGTTAATTCTTTCATTTAAAAAAGAGGGGTGAGCCGGGCGGTGGTGGCGCACGCCTTTAATCCCAGCACTCGGGAGGCAGAGCCAGGCAGATCTCTGTGAGTTCAAGGCCAGCCTGGTCTCCAAAGCGAGTTCCAGGAAAGGCGCAAAGCTACACAGAGAAACCCTGTCTCGAAAAACCAAAAAAAAAAAAAAAAAAAAAAAAAGAGGGGTGAGCCAGGCCATGGTGGTGGCGGCACACTTGGGAGGCAGAGACAGGCGGATCTCTGGGTTCAAGGCCAGCCTGGTCTACAGAGTGAGTTCCAGGACAGCTAGGGCTACACAGAGAAACCAAGTCTTGAAAAAACAAAACAAAAAACAACCCCCCACCCCCCATAAAAAAGGGTATGCATCTAAACAATCAATCTATTTTTAAATAAAATGTGATGTTAAGTGTAAGCATTGCAGCTTGAGTGGAAAGGTATCCTGGCAGCTGGAAGCCAAAGAACACCACAAGTCACACCACACAACAAACCTCACACACGAGATTTATTGGGAAGGAAAAGGCCAAGAGAGTGGCTGCCTCTGCTAGGGCAAGAAACAGCAGCGAACCGAACAGGATAGAGAGCTTATATAGAGCTTCTTGGGAAGGGTCTAGAGCTTTCCAGGTGGAGATTGGTGGGATTTCCTGTCCAGAGATTGGGCTTTTGCTCTGCAGGGTGGGGGCAGGGTCCCGCAGTTAGGGCAGTTAGAATGTTCTGTGGGTAGAACCTGGCAGTTAGCATTCCTGGGGGAGGGGCCTGGCCACTGGAGCAGCTGACATTAAGAAGCATGCTTACTGCTGTGCGGATGTGGTGACCTAGAGATCTGTCCATAGACAAGAGAAGTAAAGAGTTGGCTTAAGCCTTTTTAGTTTCAGGGTCAGGGTTAGCTAATTCAGTCTACGTCACATGTAAATTATTTATTACAGATTTGACGTGGCTGCTTTCATCCTCCATCTTGGTTGAGTGTATGGAACGAAAATGCCGAGATTTTTAAGAGGTTCTGTTAGTTGGGTTAATTTTTGAAAACTTTGTAAAGTGAGTCATTCACTCTTGACATGGCAGTCACTGACTCGGGTAGTAACTTAGGATGTTCTAGAGTGTTCTAGAGATGTGCCTTTTGAGGAAAATCAAGTATTCTCTGGGAGAATACTTTTTATATTGGAAATAATTTCTGGGGAATACAACTTAGAGTTAAATTGTCTCTTTACACAGCCTGACAATATAAAATTGGAATATAGGTACTTATAATTTGATTTTTATAATTTAATTTTAGCAAAAATATGTATTGTCATGTTTTCAAATACTAGATATGGTCACGTAAGGAAATAGTCCCAATGTTTAAAATTTTTACCTCGGCAAATTGTTCCTAACCAAAAATTTAGTTTTACTTGGGATACTCTGTTTTCATTCATTAAATACTACCTGGTGTTGTTAATATTTGACACAAATACACAAAGTCTGTCACATGTGACAGCAAGGCCTACCACTTAGACAGCTCTGTCAGACTGTCCCTTAGGTGCAGACATTAACTGACGTCTTTTCCAAAACTTCCGGGTGCTTGCTCCTCATGCAGGAGTCTGGGGTAACAAACAGCTGACTACAGCCACCTTGTCCTTCCACAGAACACGGTCCTGACGGTTGTCCAATCACATTTAACTCATGTTTCTCTGAGGTGAAGTTCTCCTCCGTCTCTTTTTTTTTTTTTTTTTTTTTTTTTTTGGTTTTTCGAGACAGGGTTTCTCTGTGTAGCTTTGCGCCTCTCCTGGAACTCACTTGGTAGCCCAGGCTGGCCTCGAACTCACAGAGATCCGCCTGGCTCTGCCTCCCTAGTGCTGGGATTAAAGGCGTGCGCCACCACCGCCCGGCCCTCCTCCATCTCTTAATGGTCCCCACTAAGTTGTATAGTTGTTCCCTCCTGACTTCTGCTCTGGATCTTTGACAACTGTCAGTTTTCTTATGGCCCCTGGGATGGATCCTCCACTGAGGCCTCCAGCTGCTGCTCCCCCATTACCCTTCTGTCAGCCTTCAAACAGTGACAGAGAGACCAACGTCCCCAAGCCCCTAAAAGCGTTCGGGTGACCTCTAAAAGGGGACTAATGGACTGTCTAACTCATCCCTCTCCTTGCCACTCTGAACACTGTTTTGGGGACTCAGAACTGAAGCAGCTGGACTGAAGCCTCCTTTGCATCAATCCACCTCCCCATCTCACAGCTCAGATGAACTTCACATCCTTCAGGACCAGCTCAGAAGAACTTCATATCCTTCAGGACCAGCTCAGATGAACTTCACATCTTTCAGGACCAGCTCAGATGGGCTTCACATCCTTCAGGACCAGCTCAGATGGGCTTCACATCCTTCAGGACCAGCTCAGATGGGCTTCACATCCTTCAGGACCAGCTCAGATGGGCTTCACATCCTTCAGGACCAGCTCAGATGAACTTCACATCCTTCAGGACCAGCTCAGATGAACTTCACATCCTTCAGGACCAGCTCAGGCGAGCTTCACATCCTTCAGGACCAGCTCAGATGAACTTCACATCCTTCAGGACCAGCTCAGATGAACTTCACATCCTTCAGGACCAGCTCAGACGAGCTTCACATCCTTCAGGACCAGCTCAGATGGGCTTCACATCCTTCAGGCCCAGCTCAGATGAACTTCACATCCTTCAGGACCAGCTCAGACGAGCTTCACATCCTTCAGGACCAGCTCAGATGGGCTTCACATCCTTCAGGACCAGCTCAGACAAGTTTCACATCCTTCAGGACCAGCTCAGGCGAGCTTCACATCCTTCAGGACCAGCTCAGATGGGCTTCACATCCTTCAGGACCAGCTCAGATGGGCTTCACATCCTTCAGGACCAGCTCAGATGAACTTCACATCTTTCAGGACCAGCTCAGATGAACTTCACATCTTTCAGGACCAGCTCAGATGAACTTCACATCTTTCAGGACCAGCTCAGATGGGCTTCACATCCTTCAGGACCAGCTCAGATGGGCTTCACATCCTTCAGGACCAGCTCGACTCCCTGCATGCCGCACTATTCCCCTCTTTCCTCCTTGTTATCCCCACACGTATGTTTTTACCCCATTTTTAAATGCTTTACTTACAGAACTTAACCCTATACCCAAACAAAACGTCCCGCTCAAGCTCTCCCAATGCTCCCACCCTACAACAGCTCCCTGAGACCTTTCAGGTGCTGTGGAGAAACAGGCTAAAGGGAACGTCATCCCTTTCACCCTGAGCCAGACACACTTCTCTGCATTAGTCCCTGTTCTCTCCGGTCTCCATCCTTTGATGCTCTGTAGCTCCCCGCTGTTTCTCTAGCTCATTTTAGTCCAACAGTCCTGGTGACAGGACAATCACTGCCACCCTGAATCAACTCTATGCCCATTTCCTCCCACCTCTCTTCCTCCCTATCCCTCAAGATTCCCGGGAAATCCCTTGGTTTTGCTCTGTAACCAAATCATCTGCTCACAACCCTCTAATAAATAATTATTTCCCAAATCTCTCCAGAAATACAAAATGGCAATCACTTAATCCATCAAAGTCAATCAAGTTACATGACTAGAAGACCCTCCCCCAATGGACCCATGACTACCCCCTCTAACAAAGACCCTCCTCAGCAGAAGCAGCTATAACACCCCTGCCCTGCATATTTTATATCCTCTCAGAGTTAGGAATGATAGCTTCCTGCTGAAAGACTACACTTCCCAGCTTCCCTTTCAGACTGTGGAAGTCATTTCTGCCCCTATAAGGGGCTGCATCCCATCTCTCTCTGTAGGCATTTTGGTCATCTACACATGTGAATGACTAAGTGCTCCCTCACCAGGAATAAACATGGTCCACCTATGGTCCGAGCAAGCCTTTCTTTCTTTCTTTCTTTCTTTCTTTCTTTCTTTCTTTCTTTCTTTTTCTTTCTTTCTTTCTTTCTTTCTTTCTACCTTCTGCCTCTCTACAGCTGCTTCTTAATAATCTAACAATCACAACACCCACAAAACATGGAGGAGAATTCTGTGTTAGACAGAGCGATAGTAAACAAGCTGACACAAGACACCTCTGTCAGGGGCTGGTGGTCAGCCTTGGATTGGTCACCTCCTTGAAGGCTGCTTGGATCTACTTAGTGAAGGTCCCAGGAGTGAAGCGGCCAGCAGCTGGAGCAGCTCCAGTGGCGGCAGCAAAGGGCAGCACAGCTCGCTGGCCGTGTTCCTGGAGGAAATGATGCTGACCTCAGCAATAATGGCCAGAGCGGCCGGCAGCAGCGTTTCCAGGTCCTCCTCAGATTTATGACCCAGATTCTATCAGTTTTCCTCTTGTGGGTGGACTGTTCCAACCCAAGTCAAACTTGGTGCCGCCTCAGCCAGTTCCTGCTGCCACGAATTTAAGGGCACCCTCCTCTTCCACATGTAGGGTATCAAGGGCTCCAGACACTGGGAGAAGTTTCCCTTTGTTACAACAGGAGTTAAGAATGGCACATATGATCCCCTCTCTGGGCAGAACAGGAAGGGATTGTTTTTATTTTAAGTGTATGACTGCTTGCATGTTTGAATGAGCACCACATTTAGGCCTGGTGCCCTCGGAGACAAGAGATCATCAAATCCCCTGGGACTGGGGACACAGGAGGTTGTGAGCTGCCATATGGGTGCTGAGACCCAAACTCTGATCCTTTAAAAGTGTGGTCAGGGCTCTTAACTGATCCATCTGCCCAGTACCCTAAAATCTATGTTGATTACAGTAAGTTAGAAAACATAACTGGGAAGGGCTAGCACCCAAATGTTTGAGTTCACTATGCTCACAAGTGTCAGGTGGGACTCAGTGACTGCCCTGGCCTCTGCTCAGTCCCCAGAAGTTGAAAGTGAATAAAAAAACAAGGAATGTGTTAAAAACAGGGGAAATTGGAAGCTAGAGTGAGTCAAATCTTGATCTTGTCTGGACCACCTAGAAGTGCACCCCACAGAAACCTGCTTCTAAGTCATGTGTCAATCAATCCCACCTTAACTGGCCTTTCAGTTCTTGTCTGTATCTTCTTTTGCTCAATGTGGTATTTCTCCTGTTCTTCCTGTCTACAGTGATGATACAAAGCTCCACATCCACCTAGCCCAGCAGGACACCAGTACCAACTAAACAGCAGGCCCTTTCTCTCTCTAGCATCAGAGGACTTGCTGTGCTTTTCAGTAGACCTAGTTTTTCTCACCAGAGAACCAGAGTAAGATAACTAGGGACACCCCCACCCCTTTTAGGCTTATATTGGATAAAGAGTGGGGGAAGGCCTTTATCATCAAAAGGAAGAATTGAGGTGTAAATGATTTTCCTTTCTTAGGTAGCTCAGAGGAACATCCTCTATGTCCTGAAAATCTGAAAGAAGGAAAATTAAGCAATTTTATTTTCTTTTCAGTATTTTAACTTTTTGTTTGTTTGTTTGTTTTTGGTTTTGGTTTTTCAAGACAGGGTTTCTCAGTAGCTTTGGAGCCTGTCCTGAAACTCGCTTTGCAGACCAGGCTGGCCTCGAACTTACAGAGATCCTCCTGGCTCTGCCTCTGAGTGCTGGGATTAAAGGCGAGCGCCACCACTGACCGGCTTTAACTTTTCTTATAAGGCAAATATGTCAAGCTTGTGAAAAAGAGCCATCTCCATAATTGTTCCATTAACTAGCTTATATTTATTGATCATGAACAATTTATTTAATCCTTGCAACAACCTATTTTATAAAACAGGTTCTACTTATTCACTGACAAGTATACATTGTACCATTATTATGTGTTATTAAATATCAGGGACCTGTGCTAGGAGCTGGGGGCATGAGAGTCAACAAAAATTGCAATCTTTCTTTTTTGAGACAGGGTCTCACTGTGTAGCTCTGACTATCCTGAACTCACTGTGTAGACCAGGCTGTCCGGGAACTCACAGAGATTCACCGTACCTCAACCTCCCTAGTGCTGGGATTAAAGGCGTGAACCACCACATCTGGCAACAATGTTTCTGCCTTAACAGAATTTGCAGTCCGGTCGGGGAGACTGCAACCGTAGAGCACTAAGACAGATGTTGCACAGAACCAGACAGATGCTGCACAGAACCAGACAGATGCTGCACAGAACCAGACAGATGCTGCACAGAACCAGACAGATGCTGCACAGAACCAGACAGATGCTGCACAGGGGAGGTCAACGTCATTTCCACAGCGAATGAAGTTTGAAATAAACTCTTAACAAAGCATTTTTACCAGCTAGCCAAAGAATAGGCAGATGGGTGGAGCCAAGTTCAGGACAGGAAGACTGGCAGGTAGGAGGGAAGGTCAATTCTGTGCCAGGTCTGGGGCTCCCAGAGCCGGAGTCCATTACCATTTCTATCTGTCCTGACGGGCCTAGCCCCCATCACAAAAGCTGAAAATCCACGGCTGGCAAGCAGGAAGAAAAACTAGAGAAATGGTGAGGTGTGTGATTTACCAAGAGAAACTAACAGGCAACTTTAAAGACCAGGCTCTGCCCTACAGCTGCCGGAGGATCTCCCCTGGACATTTAGAACAAAACACCTGCTTCACAAAGGCGCATCTCCTTACACCCAATCCCGACTGCTGATAGAACCAGAAGCAATTGGAGTAACCACGAGAAAGCCCGCACGGCGGCTGCGTACGCCCCGCTCCGGAAGCGGAAGTACACGCGAGGTCAGGTGTGTTCCCAAGATGGCGGCCCTCAGGGCTCTGGTGTCCGGCTTCGGGCGGCAGCTCCAAGGGTTCCTGGCAGGCCCCGCCGCGACCGGCCGGTTATGGCTTCCGGCTCGTGGGTTGAGAGAAGGTGAGTCTCAGGAGCCAGCGACCTCTAGAACTTGAGAACAGCCATAAAACAGACTTCCGCGAACCCCGGGGTGCCGCTCCCTCGGCACGATTCTGAGACGTCGGAGGTGCGGTCCTCCGCGGGACGCTTAAAAGCCCTGTCGGACCCTGGCGCTGTTGCTTCACTTCCCGCTTCTTAGTGTCTTCCGGAAGTTAAGGAGGATTGAGAGAAAGGCCTGGTCGTTTAGAGATCAAAGACGAGTATCTCAGAGTTCAGAAAAGCTATGAAGGGCTGAATGCTAATTCTCATTTTCCAAATCGCCCTCACCTTGATTAAAGCATGCCCCAAAGCGTCTCTTTTCATTCTCTCTTCTGAAAATGTGACTAGGTGGTGGCTTTTTTTTTTTTTTTTTTTTTTTTTTTGTCTAGGCTACTAATCTGAGAGGCAGCCAAGGTGCAAAGGCAGCCGAACAACTAAGAAGCGAGTGGTTAATGTTAGTTCTGCATTTCACTAATATTAAATCTAGAAAAGTAACCCGATTCTAGCATCAACTGAAAGGTTACTGAAGGCCAAATGCTGTGAGTCAAGCTGTGAAAGGGTTGTAAAAGGAGAAAGCCTCTCTGTGAAGCTTGGGTTCTGATGAGATGTGTATACATCCCCCAATAAATGAAAGTCATCCATCTGCACGAGAAAGTACAGGAAGATTCTGTTACCGGAAATAACAAAGGCAGTTGGAAGTTCTCATAAAGAAGATGCTTCTTGAGCAGGCTCCTAAGGGGATATAGTCTGCGGTGTTCTGTGGGAAGCAGGAATGGATGCTAGAGAAATAATTGAGTAAAGGGGCTTGTTTTTAAAATTCCAGCACAGTGTTGGCCAGGCAGTGAATATCGTCAAAGTTGAGAAGTAACCAACTGGAAAGAGTAATCAGTTTGTTGGAGGGGGAAAAAAAAAAGGAAAAAAGAGCCATAGAATCAAAGAAGAGGCCTCAGCCTCCCCAGTTATGTGATTAACAGGCATAAACCATTATGCACAACTTAGAAGAGGTCTCTTTAGTTTCAAACAGTAATTTCATTAAGAGTGGCAGATAAGGGCCTGGTGGTGGTATCGAAAACCTTAATCCCAGCACTCGGGAGGCAGAGGGAGGCAGATCACTGAGTTCAAGGCCAGCCTGGTCTAGAGAGAGAGTTCCCGGACAGCCAGAATTACACAGAGAAACCCTGTCTCGGAAAAACAAGAAAAAACAAAAAAAAACTTTTTTTTTTTAATTTTTGAGACAGAGTCTCACTATACTGCCTTAGCTGACCTGGAACTTGTTGTGTAAAGCAGGCTGCCCTTAAACTCACAGAAATCCACCTGCCTCTGTCTCCTGAGTGTGGACTTGGAGGCATGTGCCACCATACAGTTCTTTACTGTGTGTGATTTTTTTTTTTTTTACTACAGTTATGTAGTTTTATCTTTGAAAAGATAAAAAGAAATCAAGAGGGTGTCTTGTATGATTTGTAGTTTGTATGTTATGGGTCGGGTTTTTTTTTTTTTCTTTTTTTTTTCTTTGATAGGTAGTTTCTTGTATGATTAGTTTTAAAATATTTGAAATTTTTGAGATTTCACATAAGAAACTTGTTGTTTCAGACAAAGTTTTGCTAATTAGCCTTGGATGGCCTTTAACTTTCTAGGTAGACCATGCTGGCCTTGAACATCTGGCAGTCTCCCTGCCTCTGCCTCCCAAGGACTGGTATTACAGTCATGCACCACCACACCTAGCAAGAACTGTTTTTAACTCGAGAGTCTGTGGATGATGAATTAAATAACCATTGTTTGGTCCTCTCTACAAATACCTGGATGGTAACTCTCCTGTCTATTTGCCACTGTTTAGACAACCTGCTCTCTAGGCTAAAAATTCAATTGATGTGCTTTTATGTGAAAGCCCTGTCATGTTTTATAGTCTTTGGAATCACCCATCTCTAAACCTTTAAGTGAACCTGTGGTATTCTGCCTTTTGGTATGGCATATACAGCTGATTTTCATTAGCATCCTTGACATGCAAATATCATTGTACATGTAAAATTTAAAGTTGTGGCAAACAAGCTGATTCTCCTGCTGATAATATTCAAGCATATTGCTTTTCAAAGATAAAGCTACATAACTGTAGCAAGAATTCATGAGGCTTAGAATCCAGAAGAGACTCCTGAGGACCGAGTACCAGCATCATTGCTATAAACTTTCAGTCTAAGCCTTTAGTTTCTCAGTGTGGTCATTTGTTCCCTTTCTCCCACCCCCAAAACATTAGCAATGTCTAGAAACCTTTTTGGTTGTCAATGATTAGTACCAGCCTCTGGTGAGTGGCTAGGAATACCTTTAAATGTCCTACAACACACATGGCAGCTCCACGACAAAGAACCAACTGGCCCAAAATGTCAGTAGTGCTGATGCTGAGACAGCCTGGTCTAAAGTTTGACATGGGGTAGGGGTGAGGGTGGACAGGCAGGGGCAGGTGGGTCTCTGAATTCTTTTTTTGTTTGTTTGTTTTGGTTTTGGTTTTTTCAAGACAGGGTTTCTCTGTGTAGTTTTGGTGCCTGTCCTGGATCTCAGTCTGTAGACCAGGCTCGCCTTGAACTCACAGAGATCCACCTGGCTCTGCCTCCCGAGTGCTGGGATTAAAGGCGTGCGCCTCCACCGCCCAGCTCTCTGTGAATTCTAAGGTCAGCCTGGTCTACTTAGAGAGTTCCAGGCCATCTGGAGCTACATATTGAAACCTTGTCTCTGAAATTCTGTGGGGGGGGGGGGGGAGATGATTGGCAGGTACATACAAGCCCAGAGTGAGTGAGTTAAGGAAAAAGCAAGACTGGAGGGGACAAATGAGGAAACTGGTTTACTAATACTAAGTGCTTTCTTCCAGGAATATGCTAGATTTTCCATAAAACGTCTCCTCAGTCTTCCCTAAAGGTAGATATTAGCCGTCTTTATTTTGATGGCTGGGGGAATCCAGTTCTAAAGATTCAGTAGCTGACTTGACATCAGCTATAAATAGTAAGTAGTATAGTTGAAAGCAGAGGCAACGCTCTTCTGTCTCCAGTGTCACACAGCCCTGGCACTCCATGGCAGGTCCCCTCTTTTGTCCTCTCCCTTTCTGAAAGGTTCTTACCAGTTAACTTGCCAAAGAACGTCCAGTGATTTCATCAATGGCACAGTCAGATTTAGCAAGGATGGTGTTAGAAACTTCCTGCCTGACCACCCTTGTGAAGGAGATGCCTTCGTGACAAGAAGCCGTGAATTAACAGCCGTGACCTTGAGGCAGAATATATTGAAATGATGCAAGACCAGAGGGAATTGGTCTCTTTCAGGAAGCTAAGAGAGGCCATCTGATACGTGAGCAATTCTTTAGCAGAGAGCTTTGAGAGGAAGTTGGGCTTTTTAAGATTTAGTGCCCTACTAATGGGGAAAGTTGGTAAGCAGCAGTGAGGCTCCGAAGCCCAGGACAGAGGGACATTCCATCCAGAATTCCAGGGCAGAGAACCCGGAGGCAGCTGGAGACCCAGAACCTTGAGTGATGAAAGGTGAACTGAAGGAGATGGTGCTTGAGACGCAGGCAGCGACCGGAAGCACGAGCACTCCGTTGTGCCTGCTGGGGCAGAGGGCTGCCTCCATCTTAGTTTGCACGGCTCTGTGAGGCCTTGGCTTCTGGCTGCTCACTGCTGCAGCCCCGCAGCCCCGCAGCCCCGCAGCCTCCACCTTCCCTCACGGCATCCTTTACTAAACAGCTGAGTCTGTCAGCCCCAGTGCGCTGTGTCTGCCTGTGTTCACGTGTCCATCAGGGCTTCTGCGCCCATTACAGTCTCACCACATGGCTGCTTGCTCCAGGCTGTTGTAATTCAGTTATCTTGGACTCCATCCTAGGAGTATTTCCTGAAGTACTCAGAGGACCTCTTTATGAGACATGGGCTTTATTATGGTGAAGTTCCCATACTTGCTTTCCTTCCCTCCACCAGGGCAAAGACTGTGCCTTCCTCTTCTGCTGTTCCTCTGCCCAGGAGGGAGAGCGAGGCTGCTGCCCGCTTCCTGATTCTCAGTGAACGTACTGCCTCACTGAGAAGATCATTCCATGTGTGTGAGGGGTGCCTGTCTTGAGAGGTTGCAGCCTTAGTTCTCCTTAGAAAGCGGTGTCATGCCTGGTGGTGACTTCACGCTGACATGTCCTAAGTAAGTTTTCTGTTGGTGCCTGAACCTTAGTCCAGCTTTTTACCCACCTCTTCTCTTGAATGGAGAGGGGGCCTGGGACAAATGGATCTCAGGTTTTGTTTGGGTTTGCCATGTTTTTCTATGCACACTGAAAGTCAATACTCTTTGATTCCTATCTCCTCTTTCCAGTGGCTTAAATCTGCTGAGGGTCTCTCCGGCCGCAGCCGGCCTTCCCCTGCACTGACTCCCTGCCCTGACCAGTCTGTGTCTCCTGTGAGTTCCTTGGGTCCTTCCTCTGGTTTGACAGATTGTCTCTCTTAGATAAGCATCTGCCTATTGTTTTACCCACAGCTTCTAGAAAGACACTCACTGGCTCGAGGTTGCTGTGGGAGAGCTTGTGAACAGTGGAGCTTGCCATGGGCTTTGATCTCTTTTCCAGGGGCCAGTGAGATGACTTCAGGGTTTGGGGCTTTGCCGAGAGTGATGTGTGTTTTGTTAGACTTGTTTACCTCATGGTTAGGGCCCAAGAGCCTGGACCAAGAAGGAAACCACATGTTTATGCTCTTTGTGTTGCAGGCCATTGTCCTGGTACTGACTCCGTGGTAGAGAATGTGTCTGCTTTTGTTTCCTGCCACTTCTCAGAAACTGACCCCCACCTGTTGCTGCCCCCACTTGGCTACCCTCTGGCCCTCCCCAGTGTTTTGTGTAGTAGCAAGCTTTCTAGGGTAGCTGGGGTCTCCCGGGCTGGAGACCTGCCCTCCTGCTCTCCTTGGTCCCCTGTGTGGGCCATTCTGCAGTGGACACCATGGTGGCCTTCCCTCTGCAGCTGTGCTGGCTTCTAGGCCGACAACCAGGTTGAGTCTTACCCACATCCCGTTCATGGGTTGGTCTCCGTTCTGGACAAGTAGAACCGTGTGTGAGGTGACGCAGTTTCTTCTACACGAGGAACCTAGTTTGTTCTGATTAGTGGCTGCAGTGTTCTCCAAAGAAAGCCTCTGGGTTTTTCTGGTCATTGCCTCACTGTGTGCGTCTGGAGTTGGACAGAGAGGGCTCTCAGCTTGGTTGTTTTGGAGTAATGATTCTTTATGAATGGTTTGCCCAGAAAACAAGTGAGGACTCATTCCAGGCAGCCTGTGTTCAATTAGGTGTCGGTCACAGAGCTCAGTGGTCACAGATGCTGACATGGGCTCTGGTTGGGTTAGCATTGCCTTTTTTCCTTAGGCCCTTCTCTTTTTATTGTTTATATTATGTTTTTGCAGAAGCAGTATATGTTTATTTTAGAAAATATGGTACGCAAAAAAAAAAAAAAGAAGAAGAAGAAGAAGAAAGAAAGGAAAGAAACACAAGTATACCCCCTTCCACCTCTGAGGAAAAGCCAGGTCTCTAACACATACCCTACAGCTGACTGTGAGCCTCCTGAAACCTATGGCCAATTGTGTATTTGCAGGTAGATATTTTCCTCAGGGAGAGATCTTCAGCTCCCACTGAATTCTCGAAGTCAGGGACCTTAGGTGCTTTTCTAATCTATATTACTTCTTGAGTTAGCCAGAGCTAAGTAAAACTGAACTGTGGTAGCCAAAGCACTGTTTAAATGGGCTTTTAGTATCTGGAGAGACAGTTTGCAGACTCTGTGGACTCAAGCTCCCTATTGTAGCAGTTAAAAGGAGACAGTGATGTTATTTCACTCCTTAAACATAGCCTTTACTGAGCATTTGCTGTGTACCAGCTCCTTGCTAGCTGCGGCTCTCTCTTTCTAAACAGTCAGGAGCACGGGAGGCTCTCCGAGACCAGTTGCTGTGTGTGAGCTGGCGGCGGCTTCAGGTGCCATCGGCCTTGTCGTCGTTCAGTGTCCTAGTTAGGTGACAGATGTATGCAGCTCATGGGCTCGCCTCCACTTCTCTCCTGTCCATCTCAAGCATCAGTAGGTCCTGGGTTGCCCTCAGTATAGACTACCAGTGTTCCCTAAAGCCCTGCTGAGCCTGATGTCTCCAGGCTCCTGATTGCTACCGCTTCCGTCCCTTTCTCTGGTGATAACTGAACATAAGCCTTCAGGGAGATGAAGAGACTGTTTCCCTCACGGCCAGTGCCATGCAGTCTTGACACGGGAGTCTCAGGATACGTTTTGGGATTGGATTTGTCTCATTGAAAAGCCCCCACCGGAACGCAGACAGTGCTGTGTTTTAGATTGCAAACCCTTCCCAGTCAGAAACCACTTTGGTCTGATTCCCTCTGTGAAGGGACATGTGTAAGGGCTACCTCTGATCCCTTCAGGCCTGCTGCTCTGAAAGCTTTTGGATATTTTTGCCACACAGGACAGGATCTGGTCCCTCTTTGCTTAAAGTCTTTGAAACAGAGTCTTACTTTATATTATAGCCCAGGCTGGCCTCAAACGCATGGCAGTTTTCCTGCCACAGCTATTCAGTTTGCCAGTTCTTCTAGACAGAATCAAAGTGAGTCTCAGCTTCAAAAGGCAAAAACCCAGCATGGAGCCCCTTCATCCCAGAGAGATGCTGCAGCCTGAGCACCTCAGGCTAGCCCACAGCCAGCCTCAAGGGCATGCAGCCTTGGCCCTTGGGGGTGAACTTTGCCCGCTTTCTGTCCCAGGCAGGGACCGTGAGAGAGTGCAGACTGAAGGCTCCTCTCCTCTGCCTGTGTAGAACTTGAGCTGTTATTTGAAACTCCCTGTTCCTTATTAAATGGCTGACCTAATTTTTCCCTTTATCTCTAGTGGTGGAGATCCAAGAAGGGAAGACGACTATAGTAAGTATCGCTGCTGCGCTGGCCACTCACGACCTCCTCAACGCTCGCTCGGAGCCGCCTGGCTGCTCCTCTGAGGGAGGGAGAGAGGCCCAATCTGGACTCCTGGCTCCGGGATCTGCTCCCTCTGAGACCATAAATCCTCAAGTCTACTATTTTTCGGGCTGTGTGCCGTAGTGTGGTTAATCAAGAACAGTCACTGTGCCTGTACTGAGGTATCTGTTACTTGATTAAAGTGACCTTTTGTATGACAAAGTCCCAGAGGCTTTTGCTAATATGTTCTCTGGCAGGTGATAAATCATTTTCCCAAAGGGGAAACTAAGGCAGCCTTGCAGGCCTACAGAACCAGAGTTAGTTGGCCCAGAGCCAGGGCCTGGACATCTGATCCTTACTTTCTGTCTGTAAAGAGTACCCTTAAGTGATGCGTTAAGAGATGATAGTCCCTAGGCCCTAACCACACTAGCTGGCACCCTGGCTTGTCTCCTGGTAAGAAAACTGGAATGATTCTTCCACCCATGCCCCCCTTTCCCTCACTGGGCCCATCTTGCCTCCCTTGGGGAGTCAGTCATGGGGCCTAGATTATCCCATAATCCTTAAAAGACAACCTTGTTTTCACATGGTCTTCTATGCCTCCGAGGAATTCTCAGCCACCTTGCAGAGCTCCCAGAAGGCTCAGGAACTTCCATGTCAACCAGGGGCTTAACCTCTTTGGCAGTCAGCCAAGTATAGGCCTCCGCAAGGCAGTCTTATCCCCAGGAGAAATCCAATCATTCTTCTCCCAGAATACCTCCTTGTCCTTTCCACTGGTTAGCTTCTACCTAATTCTTACTTTTTAGGGTACTCCATCGCCTTTGGGCATCTCTCCAGTTTTCTGATTAAAACCTAAAACAATCTGGGCATGATTGTGCATATCTGTAATCCCAGTACTTGAAGAATCAGGAGTTCAAGGCCATCGTCAGCTATACAGTGAGCAAGCCTGGGCTACACGAGACCTTGTCTCAAATGACAAAAGGCATTCACCCTATAAACTCTGTGCTGGAGAAAAGGGTGACATCAAACTTTTTTATTTTTGTTTTTTGAGACAAGGTTTCTCTGTGTAATCCTGACTGTCCTGAAACTCACTTTGTAGCCCAGGCTGGCCTTAAACTCACAGAGATCTGCCTGCCTCTGCCTCCCGAGTGCTAGAAGGCATGCACCATAGCCAGCCTGACATCAGACTTTTGAAGTGGCATCTTGCTTCCACTTTTCTGGGTACAGAGTGCTCAGTGCTGAAGAGAGTCCCCCACCCACTGCATCTCCTGCTGATGCCGCTGTTGTCCTGGGTCCAGCCTTTTTTCTAGCTCATCAGAATGCCATTATTCTTCTGTTGGCTGTTTCCACTTTCCCTTGAAGACTGTGGCAGACCATGCCTGGCTGTCATCTGCCACTTCAGACTTCAGAACCAGCTAGTTCACCACCAATAGCAGCATCTCTAAGAGAAGCTAATGTGTTAGATATTCAGAGTCACAGGCTTGCTTCCCAGCTGATGATGCTGTCACAGCTGACTTTTAAGTGTAAAGAGGGTTTTTCATGTGAGGCATGGATCTGCTGTCCTGAAACTATAGAGGGAACGTGGAGACACTGCAGCTCTGTCAGGTGCTGCTGTGACTGACTGTGGGTGTATGTTCTCCAAAATCAGATCTGACGCCTGCCGCACTAAGTTGTGGGAGTTAGAGGAATTGGTCCATGCAAACCATTCTTAGCACAGACCCAGCCAAATAACAGTGAGCCAATGAATGTTGCTCTCTCCTGGGGCCCTGGGGGCCTCCCATGCACCTGCAGATTTTCCCTGGCCCTCAGCTTCTCTCTGACGTGTTTGGGGTTGCCATGGTAGAAGTGGGGGTTGGGTAGTGGTGCCTGACATAACTGAGCAGAACTTGTAGCCTTTCCCAGTCCAGGCGACAGGGTTACTTTTGTTCCTGTGCCTCTCAAATCCATCCCAGCCATGCTCTTAGGCTCAGTCTCAGCGAGGCTTGCTAAACTCCCTCTGCAATTGGAGCTGACTCCCAGATCATTGCTTTAGTACACTTATCCATTCCAAGGCTGGGTCACAGGGTACAGCCATGATGGGAAGGTCATGTCACACGTGGCCTCTGCAGGGTATTTGAAAGGTGTTATTCAAAATGACAGAAGGAAAGCAAGCTGTAATCCCAGAACTCGGGCAGCAAAGGCAAGAGGTTCACTGCAAGTGTGAGGCAGCCTGGTCCCTAGAACACAGTCCAAGCCAGCTAAGTCTGCCGCGTGGACCCTGGTTTGATTTAGAGGAGGGCGTGTATTGTGTTCATCGGCCCATGTTCTCTGTGCGTTTGCAGAGGAAGAGCAGCAGCAGACACCCGCTTGTCTGGCTGTTCCTAGGGTTTCTCAGCTGCAGCACTGGCTGGAGCTCTTTGTTGTGAGGGCTCCCCTGTGCATCCTTGCTAGATGCCCATCATACCCCTTCCCCCAATTGTCCAATCAGAAATGTCCCCAGACATGGCCAGATGGGGAAAATATCCCTCTGGTTGGAACCTGCTAGCATAGATATGGCTCTGGTCTATAAAGTTGGAAATAGTGCTGTCTGCAGATAAAGTGTAGAGTGGGTGGAAGCTATGGATAGCGCATCTCTATGCCATTTGGAACTTCTTTACATGTGTGTGTCTAGTCGTCTGAATGTGTACATATGCATGCAGGTACCCTTGGAAGCCAGGAGAGGGCATCCGATTCCCCTGGAAACTGAAGCCCAGTCCTCTACGAGAGCAGCCATACTCTTCGCTGCTGGGCCATCTTTCCAGCCCCATTTGGAACTTTTTAACATGTGCACGTGTAAACCTTCCCAGAGTCAGGGAGGAAGCCTAGGGTTCAGGTATTTTATTGTGGTTTGCTGAGTTGATAGGGCAAACCCTCTAGTTCAGCAGTTCTCAAACTGTGAGTCACAATCCCCAGAGACCATGGGAAAACACATATTTATATTCATAGCAGTAGCAAAATTAGTTATGAAGTAACAACGAAAATCATTTTCTGGTTGGGGGTCACCACAACATGAAGAACTGTATTAAAGGGTCTCAGTGTTAGGAAGGGTGAGAACCACTACTCTAGTTACCAATTTGTATGTCAGTCTGATGTCATCATTGTTGTTTGTCTAGTTTTTGAGGCAAGAGTCTTACATATAACCCCTGCTGGCCTAGAACTTAAAACTGCATAGCCCAGGCTAGCCTTGAACTTCTAGTTTTCCTGCCTCTGCCACCCACTGCTGGGATTACAGGATGTATGGTCTGTTTGCCAAACCACTTGCCTGTGGCCAAGACCCAAGGCCAAGCTACAGAAAATCTCCATCATACAAGCAGACCTGTTAGTTGCTGCCGTGAGACCCCCAGAAGTAAGCTTTGGCTGGCGTTCATGCAGGGTGTGGTCACAGTTAGACCTGCATGTCTGACCCAGGCTCTCACACTGGCTTTTTTTTTCCCTCCTCCTTAGATTGAAGGCCGAATCACAGAAACTCCCAAGGCAACTCCAAATCCCCCTAACCCCTCAGGCCAGTGCCCCATCTGCCGCTGGAACCTGAAGCACAAATATAACTATGAGGTGAGTGTGAGTGTAAAGACAGTCACCCTGTGTCCACTGGGGCCAGAGTTCTCTCACCTTGAGCATTATCCTCCTCATGTAGTGACAGCTGCATCTCACATGGCCACCAAAGACAGCGGAGCCTGGTCCAGTGGCTGTCAACCCTGACTGTGTGTTAGATGCTAAGGAGCTTTGAGAAGACTGGGCTGAGGGTTGGAGAAAAAGCTCAGTGGTTAAGAGCACTGGCTGCTCTTCTAGAGGGGTTCAGCTCCCAGCACCCATATCAAGTTCCAGAGGATCCAGCACCTTCTTCTGGCCTTCACAGGCACTGCATGCACATGGTTTGCGTACATACATGCAGCCAAAATACCTATATGCATAAAACAATCTCAACAAAAATTTAAAGAAAAAAGTATGGGACTGAGAGACAGCTCAGCAGTTAAGAGGATTTGCTGTTCTTGCAACGGACCTTAGTTCAGCTCCTTGCACCTACATAGTAGTTCACAACCACCCATAACTCCAGTGGCCTCATGTCTCCAGAGGATATGGAGTAAGCATGCAGTGCATATGTACACACACAGGCAAACCACTTATGCACATCAATTTTTTTTTTTTTTAAGGTAAATCATTGCTTCTACAACTCAGCCTCAAACAGACCCACTCAACTTGGGCATTTTTAAAGTTCTTACAGGCTGTGGAGCAGGAAGCCACTGAGTTCATGACCTGGTACAGAAGGGCAGGGGTAGTTCTCACCAGGCTGGAATCGGGTCTGGATTTGACTCTCCTCTCCCCTAGGTAATGAGGTGGTTCACAGTGGGATCTGCAGACACGTTTTAGTCTCCACAGTGCAGCTCCAGACCACCCAATTGCTGTACCTTTTCCAGAGCAGCTGCTTCTGGGAAAGGAGATGATCTCGAACATAGCCAGCAGCAGGCAGCGTCAGTGTGGGGCCTGCTCCAGGAGGCCAGGGCCTGAGCAGTCACGGGCTTTTTTAACTCACTTTGTTTGGTTGGTTTTTCAAGACAGGGTTTCTCTGTGTAGCCCTGGATGTCCTGGAACTCACTCTGTAGACCAGGCTGGCCTTGAACTCAGAGATCCTCTTGCCTCTGCCTCCTGAGTGCTGGGATTAAAGGTGTGTGCCACCACCGCCCAGCATCACTTAATCTTTTTTTTTTTTTTGGAGCAACGTGTGTATATGTGAAGGAACAGATACCACGGCATACACATGGAGATCAGCTTTCTCCTTCCTGCATGTGGATCCTGGGGCTCAATCTCAGATAGTCAGGCATAGCAAATACCTTTTTTTTTTTTTTTTTTTTTTGGTTTTTTGAGACAGGGTTTCTCTGTGCAGCTTTGTGCCTTTCCTGGGACTCACTTGGTAGCCCAGACTGGCCTTGAACTCACAGAGATCCGCCTGGCTCTGCCTCCCGAGTGCTGGGATTAAAGGCGTGCGCCACCACCGCCTGGCAAGCAAATACCTTTACTGGCGGAGCCATCTTACTGACCCTTAGATTTCTAATTAACCCCATGAAGTAGGGACTTTATCCTTCCTTTGCAGTGAGGGAATCTTGGGCATGGAGAAGTTAATAATCTTGCTGCAATCCTCCCGCACTAAGTATCAGCCAGCATCCAGATCCGAGAAGCCAGGCAGAGCCCATGTGCTACCTGCTACCCTGCAGAGAAGACAGGACCCAGCCTGGATACCACACTTGTTCTTCAGAGCGCTCACTGTGACAGGAGCACTCTGGGGGTTTCAGGTGATCCGGGCTCTGGGCCAGTTTGACCTGGGTGTTATCCTGGTTCCCCTCTGAGGCACAGGTTGGCTAAGGGTAGAGATCCTGGTCAGATGATAAGTGCTGGAAGATCTGAACAGAGTGACCCAGCTAATCTCCTGGGCTGGGAACCTTGGCTTTAGTCCACCCCCGGGCATAGGGGCAGGGCAGGGCTCTGCCCTGGGTCCTCTGAAAAGAAGTGCCTAGAGTACAGCAGAAGGCTGAGTCCAGAGCTTCCTGTCTCATGTCAGTGAATAGACGGGCATGCTCGTAATCCCAGCTGCAGGGAGGGAGGCAAGCCCCACACCTGCCCAGCCACTCAGGGCAGTGTCCTGCTGGCCATTTCCAGGAAGTTGATTTGGCTGTTTTTCCAGGAGAAGAAATCTAGTCCTCTCCAAGGTAAAGGCTAAAGTTGTTTTTCCTTTTTCCTCTTTCCGCTTGGAGCACTGTTGGCCCAGCTGTGAGCCGCTGGCTCGGCAGCCTGCAGTGAAAGGTGCTGAGGATCTGAGCCAGCAGCACCTTAGCTGTGGATTAGTCCAAGTCTGTTACCTGCTTCTGCAGAGTGCTGGGCTGGGAGTTTGGGGCCTGGGGTTCCCGGGAGCTGTCCAGTGATTAAAACAATTGCAGTCATACAGCAAGACAGCAGTTTAGTAAACGGACACAGGCTGGCGTTGGGCCCTGGTAGGGACAAGTGTTACTTAACCCTTTGAGCCACTTATGGTGGGGGAGAGAGTTCCTTACCAGTTTGTCCTTTTTGCTAGACTTAATCCCACACAGCTTGTTAGGTGTGTGACAGGAGGCCCAAGGACCCATTCCCATCTGGACTTATGAAATATGGACTGAACTTCACAGCCTGGTTCCTTCCTTTCAGCTCGGTGCCTGCCTAGCGCCTGAGCAGAACAGCAGGTGGAGCAGCTGTCTGTATGCCCTTCACGTGGGCCACCTAGAGTCTGCGGCTGAGGTGGAACAGGTGTTGCCTGTCATGGAAATGCTTTACATGTCCTATCCCAGCAGATGAGAACGACCAGTGACCACTGGACACTTTTTTTTTCCGGTTGTTTGGTTGGTTTTTTTTATTTTTTGTTTGTTTTTGTGTTTTGTTTTGTTTTGTTTTTGAGACAGGGTTTCTCTGTGTAACACCTCTGGCTACCCTAGAATTCGTTCTGTAGACCAGGCTGACCTCGAACTCAGAGATCCACCTGCCTCCCGAGTGCTGGGATTAAAGACGTGTGCTGCAACTCCCTGGCAGACACCAGACTTTACTGCTAAGAAGGGCTGATGGTGAAATGCTTACTAGAGCATTTCTGGTCTCACCTAATGTGTCAGAAGACTTTTGGGGAGCTGCTGGGAGCCCTTTGCTTGGCAATGGGGAATCGAAAAGTCCTAATGAGTTGTCCTGCTGGGGCCCCGCAGAGCCCACAGTCCTGGTTCCCAGCATACAAGGAAACCCAGCTGACCTACATTCCAGTTTCTGGTTTTCACCAGGATGTGCTGCTCCTCAGTCAGTTCATCCGGCCTCATGGAGGCATGCTGCCCCGGAGGGTCACAGGCTTGTGCACGGAAGAACACCGAAAGATCGAGGAGTGTGTAAAGATGGCTCACCGAGCAGGTCAGAGTGCCCAGGGCTAAGAGGGTGGTGGGACTGCAGGCCCCTCAGCCCAGCCAGCTGTCACAGCCGGAGAGAGGCGATAAGAAGAATACTGACTGTCTGTCCCCCACCCCCACCGTGTCCCCCTGCTCCCCACTCCCATGGTCTTTACCCCTGGCCCTTTCAGAACTGTGGAGACAGACTGACTATATGTTCTTCCACTCAGGTTTGTTCCCAGATCACAGGCCACGGCTTCCAGAAGGGTCCTTACCAAAGAATAAACCCAAGCTCAACCGGTAAGGAAACATGAGCACAACTGACCCAAGCACTCTAAGCCCGTGGATCTCACCGCATCCAGAGAGCTTGTCCCATGGCTCTTACAGCAGCCCATCTTTCCCACCGTGGCTGTACCGTATGCCATCTGCCACCTCCCTCCCTGGCCCATGTCTCCTCTTTTCTGTCTTCGAGGGCCTTGACACAGTTGGGCATTAGAATGTTTTCCTGTTGATGACATCACACCGCATTGCTGTGGGGATGTTGGAGCGCTGCTGCAGACCTGCAGTATCCCAGCTCTCTCCAGCACTGCGGTATTAAAGGGCAGAGCAAGCCTTCGCTGTGGGGACTGTCTGGGTAGGACCACTGTACACGGCATTGCATCAAGGCAGCCTGCACAGAGGCGCCATCACCACCACTGCTCCCTGGAGTCGTGCGGCTAACAGCCTTCACCACTTCCTTGGCATCCTGAGTTCTCCTGGGCTCTCAGGAGGAAGAGACGTGAGGCAGCCCTGCAGCAGCAGCAGGGTAGGCAGGCCCTCTGGAGTGAGAGCAGAGTCTCACCTAACTTTCAGACAGCTCTCCTGTCACAGGCTCCCTCTCCGTGACGTCACCCTCGCAGGCAATTAGATTGTTGAGAGAAGTGTGTGCAGTTCTTGGGCCCCCCAGCGGCTCCTCCCTCCTCCAGTGTGTCAGACTGCCTCTCCTGATAGTGAGAACCGCATACTCTGCAGGGTGACTGAGGCAGAGCCAGACTCCGAAGTCCCCA
Source organism: Peromyscus californicus insignis (assembly GCF_007827085.1). Lineage (NCBI taxonomy): Eukaryota > Metazoa > Chordata > Mammalia > Rodentia > Cricetidae > Peromyscus > Peromyscus californicus. The sequence continues at coordinate 61,094,960 of NW_026294491.1, forward strand.
CAGGTCTTTGCAGAGATCCCTACCAGAACCCAGGTGGATGCTGGGAGGCCAGGTTGCTAGGTGGAGAGTGTGAGGTGGGGTAACGTAGGCTTGCTTCTTTGTGCCTTGCCTCCCCATTCCTAGATGCTGAGCAGAGCTGAACTGGGCTCTCTGCCAGCAGCCCCAAGGAGCAGGGCATGCTCTGGTCTGTTTGGGGGTTGAGCCCACCCCCACCCTGGCTCTTTAGAGACAGCAGCAAGCCTGAGGACACAATCCATCCTGCCCTCGGGCCTTTGAAGCTAGGCCAGGCTCCCTCCCTTACATCCGGTGTCCTTTAGTGTGACACAGGATTGATGATGTGTGGGGGCTCTTGAGTTGCAAAAGGCCATCCCTGGGGGAGGGGACATCCTGGCTCAGGAGGTGCTGATCCCTGTACAAGGGATGCTGGGATTGCACCCAAGGGTCCCTGGTCTGCACTCAAGGGCTTAGGCCCTGCTCACTCCCTTGTGTCCTCAACACCCGGGTGCAACAGTATCTTCTCCAGCAGAGGAGATGGTCTCCTCTTTCCTGCTCTTCTGTGCATGGGGATACAGGCCAGTCCTCCTTGCTCAGAAGAGGTAGAAAGGGAGTGATTTAGGAAAGCCTGAGTTCTGACTAGAGCTGAGGGGTTCACAGAGGGCTGACTGGAGGCCACCCAGCCTACCTGTCAGCTGGCTGCTCCGTATGGCACAGGCATCAGGCCCCAAGCTAGCTGAAGGACCGCTGAGGAGGGCAGTTCTTGAGAGTCTGGTCAGCTGGGGTCTTCTGGAGTCCTGGTGAGCACCCTGTCTCATGGGCCTGCACCCAGCCTCCCTCCCCCCTAGGACTGGGAGAAGCCAGCAAGGGCCAGCTGGTGGTGAGGGAGCCTATGCTGGACCAGCCTGTTGTCCTAGAACCACTGACCATAGAGACAGTAGTACCCCAGCCAACTGGGGACGCCTTGCCTTCACCTCCTGAGCCCCGCACACACCAGGGCTGGACCTCCGGGAGCTTCCCCTCTACATAAGGCTATCAGCCAAAGACCAAGGTCCAGAGGAGCACGGAGGAAAGGCATGCATGAGTCAGCAACCCTTTTTTCAGCCAAAGATTTCAGCCAAAAAAAAAATAGATTTTAATTTCTGCCAGGAATACTAGTTTTTAAATTAAGAAGCTTTTACTTGAGGGTCTCTGGAGGCGGCCAGGGCAGGCCTCAACCTCTCATAGAACACGGGAGGACCCCTGGCCTTTGTGGCTGAACTTTGAGGATAAACGATGGGCCTTTATGGTCAGGAGCCAGGTTTCATTATGAACAGAGTAAACCCCGGTCTCGGTGCTGTGAGCCACTTTTCCCGGAACAATCTGGGCCCAGGCTATCCCCAGAGGAGGCCGGAGGACCATGGGTGGCCGCCATCTCTTCCTACCCTCTCCCACTTACAGGAACCTGCTGGCCTGGGACTGCACCCACTGTGTTCATCCCTTGCTTCCCATCGGGTTGGGTGAGGGTCAGGGTCCTGCACCAGTGTGGTCCCCTGAGGCGTTTCCTGGAGGCTGGGGTGTCTAAAGCAGCCAAGTGGGGAAGGCTGCCGGGTTCCCCGCCAGTCTTTATCCTTCCCTGGGTCAGGCTGGAGAGCTGTTGTCCAAGCGTCCTCTTCCTCGGCCCTCTCCCTGAGTGTGGACGGTCTTAGAAAGGTCAAGGGAGCGGCCTGGGCTGACTGACCCTGGCCACACACTCTAACAACGAGAGTCCGTCCATCCGTTTCCAGAACAGCAGTTTCTCCCAGGAAAATCCTTTGCCCTCTGAGAGGAAGACTGGTGGACGAGATGATGCAGCCGCTAGAGCCTGGCTGGGGACAGTGCCCTGCTGTCCCGTTCCGGCATGCCAACCTCCTTGTGTTCCCTCTACAGCTACCTGACTCGCTGGTCTCCCCGCTCTGTCAAGCCCATCTACAAAAAAGGCCACCGTTGGGACAAGGTGGGTATGGCCGTGGGGTCACCACTCCTGAAAGATAATGTCTGCTACTCCAAAAGGCCTTGGAAGCTGTTTCATTAATGGGAGCCGTGCTGTTGAAGAACCTTCCAGATGATACACTTGCCCCTCCCACCAGAACCACTGCCCTCCACACACAGCATGGGAACTTCGGGACTGACTTCTGTTCCCTGGATCTGCCCAGCCACAGTGTTGGGAGCCAGGGCAGGCAGGAGCTGGATCTCCTGCCCTGTGGTCTTCTGTCTGGCTTGGGCAGGAGTCTGACCCAAAGAAATGTAATAAAGCAGGCTCCCGGCTTCCCTGTGTGGTCACTGCTTGGAAGTGTGCGGCCCGAGGTGGCCTCCAGCGTTTGCCGAGTGTGAAGGTGCTCATCTGAATGGGCCCTGCCTGCCTGGAGTGGGTCCGTGTGCCACACGATAGGCATCACACTCTATCTGGTTGGGGGCCTAGCCCACAAGTGGCTTTCAGTTGAGTCCTCGAATTTGAGCAGGCCCCTGACCATCCCTCCCCACCCGTTTCCACCTGTCCATACTTGGTGTCTCCTTCATTATCACATTCCTGGTCTCTGCCTTTTGGTTTAGAATTAGGTTTCCTGGCTCAGTGGACCTTTCAGAGCCATGTCACTAGATGGGGACACAAAGACAAAAGCATGATGGAACAGGCCAGAGTTGAGCTTTATGAAAACTCTTTGGACTCCACATAGATATCCAGACTGCCCTCCTACAGCATGAAGGGCAGGTCCATGTTCTTCTCACCCGTGCCTACGTAAATGTAGCCATAGTTCTTGGTGCGGGGAGCATGGTAGAAGGTGAGGCCTGGCCAGAGCAGGCTGCGGAGCACCACCAGCGCGTTGCCTCTCTCCATCTGGATGCTCCAAGACCCTGGAGGGGACAGACGGGGCTGCCTGGGCTACGGTGCCACCGTAAAAGCTGCTGTGCTGGTTGACAGGGCCATTTTGTGGCTCATGACAGGGAAGATAATGGAGAAGTGACCCGCCAAGTTAGGGCTTAGGAGGTCGGCAGACAGAGTGGCTCCTTTCCCTTGCACTAGAGTAAATCACCATGACCTTGAGCCTCTGTTCTGAGATGGATGGGACAACCAGGGGCCCAAGCCTCCCACCTCAGTGGTCTTCCCAACTGCTGGGAGGTGGAGCCATGCTTGGTGGGAGGGGACATCAGCTGCTGAGTCTGCCCGATGCTACTACTCTAGACACAGCAGCTCAGACCAGGCCGAGCTGTGCAGCCAGGACTTGGCTGGAAGAGCCTGATCCAGCTCCAAGGGAGGGAGCCGCTGTGTGGGAGGAAGGAGCCTGGGAAAATCGCCTCTGGATGTAGATCTGGGGCTTCTATTCCCCTGCGCACCAAGGCCTCTCCCCCAAACCAGCCACAGCCCTGCAAGGAAGGCAAATACTTTTTAAAGGTTTTGGTGCAGGACCAACCAGTTATGCTCTGAGGGCTGTTCTGGGCCTTCATCAGTTGCCAACTCAGCCCCATTGCTGGCTCCCACCGCTTGAGCTTCCCGCAGCCTACCTCCAACCATGGCCCACCCTGGTTACTCCACACCCAGCAACCTCACTACTCAATCCCCACCCTCTGGGGGTCACCCTGCATCCAGAAAGCTGGCCCCTGTGTAGCTAGCTGTCTGCCCTGGTCAAAACCAGAGCTTTCTGGAAGCATGGAGGTCTGCTGCCCCGGCTCCTGATTCAGCCATGCATGGGACAATGAGGTGGAGGCTACGCCATGGCTTGTCATTGCCCCATCGGCAAGAAGGAATCAGAACATGTATAACAGGCGCTGGCTGGAGCAGCACCCGGCCAATAGCTGTCCTCTGGGGACCTGAGAACCTTGGTGGCTTTCTTGGTCACAAGTCTCTAGAAAACAGTGTTTGGTGGGAGAAGAGGATGGATTATGACAGAACAAAGCGTTTCAGGTCCACTGTGTCTGGTCCTTGACAACAGACCCAGGAGTCTACTATTCACTAGCCTTAGTCACCCTACCAGAGCCCAGAGCATCCACAGAGACCTGGTCCCTCCTTGCCCTTGGAGCCCACAGCTTCACAGCCTCCTTGAGATAAGCAAGACCAGTCTCTGATCGCTCTGCCCACCCAGGGAGGCTGGCCTGCAGCTTCCCTTGCCCCAGTGCTAGCCAGGAGAAAACAGCCTAGGGTCTACCCCACCCCCACTGCAGACAGATACCCTTCAGTTCAGCCAACAGCATGGTGGCATGGGGTCCCTCACACCAGCATGTCTGGTCACCTCTTGGCTTCCAGTAGATGGGGAACAGAGGCTGGGGGGAGTGGCCCAGGCCCCGTGATACAGGAAAACTGAGGAAGTTAAAGAAATGTGGAACCCGAGGAGGACAGGGCCAAGCAGGCCAAAGGGTGCCAGCCGAGTTGCAGCATGCCAGGGGCTAGCCTCCCCGCCTTCCCTACATTCCTGTCATGCTCCTGTCCGCTCATCCTTCCTGGCTCAGCTCATCATCCAGAACACTCTCTCTCTCTCTCTCTCTCTCTCTCTCTCTCTCTCTCTCTCTCCTCTCTTTCCTCTCTCTCTCTCTCTCTCTCCTCTCTCTCTCTCTCTCTCTCTCTCTCTCTCTCTCTCTCTCTCAGTATGTGTGTTGGCAGACACATACCATGTATCTAAGGAGCCAGACACTCACTGTCACCTTCACCACCGTCTCAAGAGCAAACATGGAAAAACTAGGCCCAGCTAGCTACAGTTCCAGCTAGCTACAGTCCCAGCTAGCTACAGTTCCAGCTAGCTACAGTTGCCCTTTGAAGGTAGGAAGTCGCCTGGTGGGACAATTCACAGCCCCAGGTCTCTCCCAAGTCTCCTCAGACCTGGCTTCCTGGCTTCAGGTGGCTCTCCAAAATGCCTGTGCTCTGAGGCCGGGGAGAGGATGACCCTGAACTCAGCAGGGAGCCCTATACAATTAGCAGGAGGTCCTCCTGGGTTTCCTGATCCTGAGGTCTTACACACACACACACCCCCTCCCAGTGTGAAGCCCCAAGCTAAGGACCTTCACATTCTCCTGCTACCCAGGAAGAAAGGCTGGCATAAGGGAGTGTGGGGGCCAGCCTCTGGTTAAGCTGCCCAGGGCAGCAGGTGGCCTAAACCTCAAAAAACTTCACACTAAGAAATGGCCAGGAAGGGCTGGAGAGATGGCTCAACAGTTAAGAGCACTGCTACTCTTACAGAGGACCTGGGTTCGATTCCCAGAACTCACAGGATGGCTTACAACCATCTGTAACTCTAGTTCTAAGGAATCCGGTGCCCATTTCTGGCTTTGATGGCATGCATGTGGTCCACACGTGAAAGCAAAATACCCATACGCATAAATAAAAAATGAAATGAAAAATGACCATGGGCTCCTGATGGGAGAAGCCACCATCCCCCCCTTACCACAATGCAGAGTCAACCCTCCTAGAGGCTGGAGGACAAAGGAAAAATGCTCCTGGTGTCAGCCACCAATGTAACTAAGCAGTGGATAGCAGGACCCCTGGTCAGCCAAGCTTACAAAAGACTTAGGCAGGCAGAGCCACCTGCACGCTCACCCATAAGACTGCTACCACACTGCCCATTCTCTTCATGGTCCCTGTCTCGCCCTGTACCGTGGAGTCCCACCCTAATCACCATCTCCACCCCAGTATTTAAAGGCCACTGTCCAGGCTACAGGACTCTTGCTGCCCCCTGCTGTCCAAACTGGGCATTGCCACTGAGTGTTCTCTGTTGGGACCCCCAACCTGTATTTAGCCCTACCTGCCAGCTCTGCACCCCCACTCCCTGACACCTGCTGCCTCTTCTGCCCACTCTTCTGTGCTCCTGACACCTTCCAGACCGTCTCAGTCACTCTCCTCAAACCTTCCTGACACAGGAGAGCTGTCTCTCTCATTCCAAGGGCACCAGAGGGCTTGGCAGCTGCTCCATGCTCCACTGACAGAGTGGAAGGTTAACAACTATTGAATGGCAGAATACCACTGAGGAATCTAACTGCCTGACCCACTGCCCTGCCTGCCTTCCTGTGCAAGACCAAAGTCAGAGAAGTCCTAGTCAGTGCCCTGCACCCATCAGGAGGATGAGCCTGTGAGGATGGACACAAAACTGTCCATCCCAGGGCATTACAAGGCAGCTCATTGCCGAGATATTGGCCTCAGGTGACATCCCTCCCCCTTATCTTTCACCGAGGCTGGTCCAGAGAGAAGCTGTGAGCTCCATGCCTGTCTCTGTGGGCACAGAGGGCAAGAGGCCCCAGGACAAGACCCACTTCAACCACACCTGCTCAGAGGTGACAAGCTGTCCTGAATGCTTGCTTCAGACTCAGAAAACAGTTCTCCCTAGGCAGAAAGAGCTAAGGAGCTACAAACCCCACTCCTTTAGCCAGGCATGGTGTTCCAGGGATTCCTCCAAGGGTTCTTGTCCCCATTCTGCAGCCCAGGGCATCACTATTGCCATCTGCCAGGCAGGAGAGCCACCCAGCAGCTCATTCAGCTAGAGAGAGTCTAGAAGGAAGCCGGAGTTGTGTCTGATAAGTGAGATCCATCCTGCCCTGTTCACTTTCCTGCTGGTCCCAGAAGCCGCCTATCACTCAAGGTAACTTGGCTCTGGTGCCCCCATGTGGCGGAATCCAGCTGCTCAGGACCATCATCCAGCTGCTGTCACTGTGCTGGCCTAAGACAACCTGAGGGCTCTCTTGCCCCTTCTCTGTCCTCCTGTGCACATTGCCTTATTATGTGCATAAGATGTGCATATGATGTGCACACAGACCTACCTGCAAGCCTCCACAACTTCTCCCACCAAAGCTTTCCAGGAACTCCTGGGCCTGCCTCAAATCATCTCTATGGCTTTTTTTTTTTCCACTAGAAATATTTTTTTTTAATTGTGGTTTTTGGCTGAGTGTGGTGGCGCACGCCTTTAATCTCAGCACTCAGGAGGCAGAGGCAGGCAGATTTCTGTGAGTTCGAGGCCAACCTGGTCTATAGAGTGAGTTCCAGAACTACACAGAGAAACCCTATCTTGGAAAAATAATAAAATAAAATCAGGGTTTCATGTAGCTCCGGCTGGCCTAGAATTTACTATGTAGCCAAGGATTACAATAAACTTCTGATCCTCCTACTACATCATGACACCTTGTCTTAAATAAGAAGAGGAGGAGAAGAACGGTTGTTACCAGAGGTGGGTTGGATAAAAGGAAGTAGGGGGTTACGTCTTCAAGGGACCCAGGAAATAGAATGATGGTAGATAGGAAAAATAAATTTAAAAGGTCTATTGTAAAACATGGTAACTGTAGTTAATGATGAACATATATGGATGAAGATATACATGGAGATAGATATATAAATACAGATACATTTGAGATAGGGCTGTGCATTGAAGTCCAGGTGTCCGGACTTACTTGCAGGTCTGTCCCACCACAGCTGGCTTTCTATTTTACTCCTAGGAAACACAATGAGAGCAGACAGGTGTGCTCCTTGCAAAAAACAGAAACTATCCGGCCGGGTGTGGTGGCACAGGCATTTGATCCAGCACTCAGAAGGCAGAGGCAGGAGGATTTCTGTTCGAGGCCAGTCTGGTTTACAGAGAGTTCCAGGACAGCCAGGGCTACACAGGGAAACCCTGTCTCGAAAAAAAAACAAAAAAAAACAAAAAAAAAAACAACCAAACAAAAAACCAAAACACATTAAAAATTGGTTGGAATAAAGTTCAGAAGTGCACTAAAAATAACAACAACAAATCTGCTCAAATACTTGAGACCCTGAGCTGCTTACTTCCCACCTCCCCGCTGGACAACACAAGTGGAATGTCTCAGACCAGACTCTGGAGAAGCCCCACCCTCAAGAGGTCATAGTGAGCCACCAATGCCCGCCCAGGTTCTCAGTCCCAGCCTTGGAGAAAGGAGAAAGGTAGGGGTTGGCCTACTGCTCTGACCTGAAGGCCAATCCCACATCCTGAAGATAATGGCCTCTTACCTTTGGGGATGTCATACTCCAGGGAGTCCATGAAATCCAGAGAGGGGTCCAAGTCTGCCTTCTCGAGCAAGGTCTTGTTCTTCAGATCAACAGCCTCCCTGAAGTGGAAGTATGAGCTGAGCTTCTTGATCTCAGACAAGGGCAGGCCTGAGAGGAAAAGGTGGGCAGGAGAAGAGTTAACCCAAAGCCCGGGCTCCTTTCTCCTGGTGCTGCCACCAAGGAGATGGCTGCACAGGCCTCTGTCCACCAGACAGATAGCCCAAGCCAGAAAAGGGAGCTTGTTCCCTCTGCCCATGCTTGACCTGACCTCCACCCCACCCCCAAAAAAAGGAGCAAGGAGGGCCAGTGGCAAGAAGCAGGTAACTCTGACCCAAGAAAACCCAGGTCACCATACCACTTCTACATCTCCGGGTCCAGTGACTGAGAACCCATGTCAACTGTACTGGCTAGTTCTGTCAACTTGGCACAACTTAGAATCACCTGGAGAAAGAGTTTGCTTGTTTGTTTAATTAATTATTTTTTATATTTTTGAGACGAAGTATTACTATGTAGCTCTGGCTGGCTTTGAACTCACAAAGAGTTCCTCTTATTTTCTGTTTTTGTGTATTCTCTGAGCCAAATTATGTAGTCACTAAGAAAGAATACATGTTTTTGTCTCTATTTCTAGAAAAAAAATGTAAAAATTGTCTCTGCCTCTGCCTTCAGAGTGCTGGAATTAAAGGCATGAACCACCATGCCCAGACTGGGAGAGTCTTAATGAAGAATTATCTAAAGAAGTGGTTCTCACCAGGTGGTGGTTGTGGTGCACGCCTTTAATTCCAGTACTTGGGAGGCAGAGGTTCGAGGCCAGCCTGGGCTACAGAGCAAGATCCAGGAAAAGGCACCAAAGCTACACAGAGAAACCCTGCCTCAAACCAAAAAAAAAAAAAAAAGAGGTTCTCAACCTGTGGGTTGACCTTTGCAGGTTAAATGACCCTTTCACAGAAGTCACATATCAGATATTTACATTATGATTCATAGCAAAATTACAGTTACGAAGTAGCAACAAAAATAATTTTATGATTGGGGGTTACCACAACATGAGGAATTGTATTAAAGGGTCACGGCATCAGGAAGGTTGAGAACCACTGATCTAGATCAAGTTGGCCAATGGGCTTGTCTGTGGGGAATTATCTTCATTGTTAATTGATGTGGAAAGACTCAGCCCATTGTGGGCAGTACCGTTCCCTAGGCAGGGAGCCCTGGACTCTGTAAGAATACAGCAAGCTAGCCGAGCATAAGCAAGCAAGTAGGTGTGCTCGGATGTGCTCATTTCTCTCTGCTCTTAACGGCGATGTGAGCAGCTGTTTCAGGCTCCTGCTGAGATGGACTGTACCCCTCCTTCATGATGTTGCTTTCTGTCAGGGTACTGTGGACAGCAGCAGAGTGAAGTTAGGACACTACCAACAGCAGCAGGCCAGGAGACTCATCCTCCCAGGTGCTGGGACACAGCCACGCTTCTCCACGGAGGGCAGATGCCCTGGTCCCCCAGACATGTTCAACAGAACCTTAGCATCTCCTGCTCTGAGAGGATCCACAGGAACTCACCTTCAAAGGTCCGATTGACGTGGGTGACTCCGAAAGGGGTCTTGAAGAGGGCACCTCGGGGGATGATGGCTACAGCTTTGTCAATCTGGTCAATAATAGACACCAAGCGGGTCTCTTCCTTGATTTGGACCTGAGAAGACAGGAGAGGAGCACCCTGCCAGGGTATTGTGCCTGCTCACTTCAGATGCGAGGACAGAGATCTGCATGGTCAATTCTTTCCCTACTAGTTGGGCCTGAGACCTGGGTTATGCTGAGTAAGCATTTGTCTTCCTCGGTGTGTGTGTGTGTGTGTGTGTGTGTGTGTGTGTGTGTGTGTGTGTGTGTATGAGCATGTACGTGTGTATATGTGTGTGTGTGTGTATGAGCATGTACGTGTGTATATGTGTGTGTGTGTGTGTATGAGCATGTACGTGTGTATATGTGTGTGTGTGTGTGTGTGTGTGTGTGTGTGTGTGTGTGTGTGTGTGTGTAGAAATGGCTCAGTGAAGCATTTGCAAGCCTGATTCTCTGAGTCAGCTGGGAACACATTAAAAAGCTGGACACTTGGGTATAGTGGCATACATCTGTAACCCCAGCACTCCTGTGGAGAGATGGGAGGCAAAGAGAGAACGGCCCAGAAGCTCACAGGACAGCTAGTCTAGTGTAAACAAGACAGCAACAGAAACTACAGAGACTTCGCCTAAAAAATAAATAAATGAAGGGGAAGGGGCTGGAGAGATGGCTCAGAGGTCAAAAGCACTGGCTGCTCTTCCGGAAGCTCTAGGTTCAATTCCCAGCACCCACATGGATGCTCACAACCATCTGTAACTTCAGTCCCAGGGAGTCCGACAGCCTGCTCACAGAGTACACAGCAGACCTTACACTGAGGCAAAGCACTCACACATAAAAGAAATACATTTTCTTCTTTAAAGTGCAAAAAGAGGGCTGACTCCCCCAAGTTATCCTTTGACCTCCATACTTACACCATGGCTCATACTTGCCCAAACACACACACACACACACACACACACACACACACACACACACCCCAACACACATACTGACATAGACATAACACACACACCAACACAGACACAGACACACACACACCAACACAGACACAGACACAGACACACACACACACCAACACAGACACAGACACAGACACAGACACACACACCCCAACACAGACACACACACACCAACACAGATGCTCGCACACACACTGACACAGACACACACATACTGACATAGACACACACACACACCAACACACACACCAACACACCAAAACACACACACCAACACACACACACACACACCAACACACACACACAGTGACACAGACACACACACATACACCAACACAGACACAGACACACACATACACACACACACAGACAGGCACACTAATAATAATAAAAAGATTTTATATATGTATGAAAAAAGTATGCTCACTGTACATTATTTGGATAATATAGAAAATCATATCAAAGGGGATTAAAACTACTCATTATCCTTCCTCCCAATCACTAACATACTGATACACTTCCTTCTATTCTTTATGCAAATTTATGCATATTTTATGCGTCTACTTAAAGTACGATTGGGATCACAGTTTAGGTAGCATCCTTCTTCAGGCTTGCCATCACCAAGTGTTTCCCCATAAGGTTCCTAAACCTTACACAGAGGTAAGATAGTCCACTGCAGTCCACATCAGGGCCAGCAGGAAGGAAAAGGAGCAAGCTGTGCTCAACGCAGAAGCCTGCGGACAGAGGCAGCGGACCGACCTCACAGAGCCACCAAATGCGGGGCAACAAGGGAAGGCAGAAACTAACATTCAGAACATCCCGGGCCCAGCGGCTGTGAATGCCACCTTAGTGACTCCAACAAGCCTGCAAGAGTAAATACAGTCAGCCTAGCCATACACAAAGAGAACCCGAGGTCAGGAAAGTGCGTTTATCAGCTGAGAGGTGTGGCTGCCACTGCCCAACAGCCTAACACAGACTTACGACGTCACCCAAGTCCAAATGCAAGGCTGGGTTTTGAGTCCAGGTTTGGTTTAGCTGAATGTGGGCTTCCTACTTGTCGACCCAGTGGCATTTCTAGGAACTGGCCCTTTAGATAAAGTGCACACGTTGGAAATGACGTCAGTCCAAGGCCACTTGGCATGACATGTTTGTCATTGCTGAAACCTGGAAGCTACTTTCCATTAATCAGACTCTGTTTAAACACAGGTCCTTTCACACGCTGGCACAAAAAGCAGGGTGGCTGGTTGGGGTGCTGACGGTCTCTGAAAAACATGGCTTCATGAAAAGAGCATTGTACAGGGCTGTGGACACACTACACCACCATTCTAGGTTTCCAATTTACTCTGTTTTATCGCTTTACACATACAGATGTTTTGCCTGCATACATATCTGTACACCATGTGCATGTCTGGTGTCCACAGAAGTCAGAAGAGTGTGTCGCATCAGATCCTCTGGAATTAGAGTTATAGCGGCTATGAACCACCATGTGGGGCTTAGAATTGAGGCAGGTCATCTGCAAGAGCAGCAGGTGCTTTTAACAACTGAGCCAACTCTCCAGCTCCACACTGCCACCTTTTAATTTTATTAAGGAAACACACACACACACACACACACACACACACAGAGAGCAAGGGTTTCCTTGGCACTGGTGTCTGGAAATAACACCTCACTCTTTGTAATGGAGTCAGACCCCCGAGGATCATGGGAAAATGCAAGTTTGGGATGCTGAGCCTTGGATTGTACCCTTTGAGCTCCTAGAGGGCAGTGAGGCTGCTGATGAGGGAGAAGGATCTGGACTGGACAGGGACACATATGCTAAAAAGTTACATAATGTCCCCTAGAAGAAGGGTTTCCCTGCCCAGCAGGCAGGGAACAAAGGAAACTTTATTACATCCCTTTTAGTGCCTATGACTCAGGAACCATGTGGTGTATTATCTAGTAAAACTAAGATTAGTTCAAAAGGGCTGGCCAGATGGTTGTGGGTAATGTTCTTGCCATCAAGCCTAATGATCTAAGTTCAGACTTTAGAACTTCTATGGAGAAGGAGGGAATTGACTCCCACAAGCTGTCCTTTGACCTCCATGGGAGAGCCCGACCCCACACACAAAATAAATAAATGTACTTCAATGGCAGAGTGGTTGCCCAGAATGTATAAGACCAAGTTTTGATTCCTAGCACTGTAAAATAATAATAATAAAAACAATGATCAGTGGGGCAGTGTTGACACTCGCCTTTAATCTGCACTTGGGAGGCAGAAGCAGGTACGGTCTACTTTACTGAGCGAGTTCCAGGACAGCCGAGGCTACACAGAGAAACCCTGTCTCAAAAAGACAAAATAATAATAATAACAAAACAAAATGTGCATGTATACACATTCCTGATCCTCAAGATGCAGCACAGACCCCTCTCCCTGGTCCCCATGTGGAGCCAGGCTTTACGGGAGCTGCCTATCCATTCTCCTTGCCCTGGCCCTCAGCTTAGCCTTAGCTCCAGTGTCGTCCTCTCCACCACCTGGATGGGAATGAACCACCTTTGCAGCGTTGTCAGAATTGGCAGCAGCAAAGCCCCTAGCCCCGGGGACTCAGTGTACACCCAGGCAGTAGTGACGGCGGTGACAACAGATAATCACAGTGGGACTTGTTCTTCTTTCTACCAGGCTGGGATCTGCTAGCTTCTTATGTGAATGAGTGTCTTGCCTGCATATATGTCTGTCCGTCCACCACTTGTGCACCTTGTGCCCACAGAGGTAAGAAGAAGGCATTGCATCCCTTGGAACTGGAGTTACGGTTGTAAACTTCCATATGGATGCTGGGAATGGAACCCAGGTCCTCTGGGAGAGCAGCTAGTGCTCTTAGGCACTGAGCATCTCTCCAGCCCTGGAACGCTGCTCTTGTATTAGGTTAGTCGGGTTTGACTTGCGAGGCTGGGGATGCGAGGGCTTTGCCTGCAGCGCTCACAGTCTCCCATTGTGCTGACCCTCAGACTTGATGGGCCTTTGCTCAGACCCTTCCGGCACCCCCACACCCCTGCACTTACCACCACCTCTTCATCGAAGACCTTCTCACCCTCGTTCACCTTCTGGAGCTCAGTGTGTTCATACTCGTGGGAGGGATCCCCCATGAAGCGGCCGCTCACCACAGCAGTCTGCGTAGCCATCTCCTCTGTGGCGGGGGGCAAGAGGCTCCACTCTGTGCAGTTCAGGCTGCCAACAACACCCACATCACCCTGGACTCCAATTCTCCTCACTCCCACCACTTTCCCTTATCGCAGGCTCAGGCAGCCAAAAGCTTCGCAAACACCTTCATCCCAGAACCTTTCAAAGCGTCTGGTACAGTCCACCCTTACACTTGATGCACATTTACTTTTGTGTACTTTCCACTTGCTTTAAAATATTTTATTTGGGGGGCTGGAGATATGGCAGTTAGACACACTTGCTGCTCTTCCAGGGGACCCAGCACCCAAATGGTGGCTGTTCAGTCACTGTTTATCCTTGAAGGAAGTCAGGAAGGGACTCAAACAGGGCAGGGACCTGGGAGCAGGAGCTGACACAGAGGCCACGGAGGCTGTGGAGAGGTGCTGCTCATCATGGCTTGCTCAGCTTGTTTTTTTATAAAGATTTATTTATTTTATGTCTGAATGCTCTATCTGCATGTACACCTTTGTGCCAGAAGAGGGCATCAGATCCCACTAGAGATGGTTGTGAGCCACCATGTGGTTGCCAAGAATTGAACTCTGGAAGAGCAACCACAACCGCTAAGCCATCTCTCCAGCCCAGCTCTGCTTTCTTATAGAACCCAGAACCACCATCCAAGGGATGGTGCCACCCACAGTGGGCTGGGCCCTCCCCATCAATCCCTAATTAAGAAAATGCCCTACAGGTTTGCCTATAGCCTGATTTTATGGAGGCATTTTCTTTTTTTATTTATTATTTTTAATAACTTTTTTACATTTATTTTATATACTGACCACAGTTTCCTCTCCCTCCTCTCCTCCCAGTCCCTCCACTTCCCATCTACCCCCTCCCCATCCACTCCTTCTCTTCCTCCTTCTCCATTCAGAAAGGGGCAGGCTTCCCATGGGCTTGAACAAAGCGTGGCACATCAAGTTGAAATAGGACTGAACCCCTCCCCCTGCATCAAGGCTGGACAAGGTAATCCAGCATGGGCAACAGGTTCCCAAAAGCCAGCCAAGCATCAGGGACAGGTCCTGATCCCACCGCTAGGAGCCTCATAAAGAGACCAAGCTACACAACTGTCACACACATGCAGAGGGTCTAGGTCGGTCCCATGGAGGCTCCCTAACTGTTGGTCCAGAGTCCATGTGCTCCCATGAGCTCAGGTCAGCTGTCGCTTTGGGTTCCTCTGTCATGACCTTGACCCCCCTGGCTGATTCAATCCCTCCTCCCTTTCTTCAGCACGGCTCCAGGAGCTCAGTCCAGTGTTTGTCTGTGGATCTCTGCATCTGCTTCCATCAGTTACTGGATATAGTATCTCTGATGACAATTAAGGTATTTACCACTCTGGAGAAGGCTGGTTCAGGCACCCTCTCCACTATTGCTAGGAGTCTTAGCTGGGGTCATCCTTGTGGATTCCTGGGGGTTTCCCTGCACCAGGTTTCTCCCTAGCCCCCAAATGCCCCCCTATCAAAAGGCTTCTTTCATAGGTCTCCCTGTCCCACCTCCAACCCGCCTCCTGCACACCGCCCACCCAACCTGCTCCCTCAAGTTCCCATGCCTCCATGCCCCCCTCTTCAAAGTGGATATTAGGAGTAAGTATAGGATAGCCAACCTACAACCCACCTCCCCAGAGAGGCTAGATAATGAGGAGGGCCCAAAGAAGGATGCATGGATTTCTCTGGGAGGCACTTTCTTAATTGAGATTCCCTCCTCTTAGATGACTCCGTTTATGTCAAACTGACGTAAAACTATCCCAGCATTCAGGAGGCAGAGGCAGGTGGATCTCTGAGTTCGAGGCCAGCCTGGTCAACAGAGCAATTTCCAGGTCAGCCAGGGCTATATGGAGAAAGCCTGTCTTGAAAAAACAAGAAAACAAAAATAAGAGAAAATGCTACTGCACCCACCATTTCCTGTCTCCCTTTGTACCTGGCACCCATCCATCATGTAACCGATGTGGGTGTTTAGTCTGACCCTGTCATATGGCTCCCAAATATACATGGTAACAGAAGCTCCATGAAGACAAAGAGTTTGTTACACCTACTTTTCCAGGCAGACTGAATTCCTGGTGCCTAAATCAATACATAGCCTGTGGTAGGAGAAGGCGCTCAACAGAGGCTTATACTACGGCCAAATGAGACTCACACCTCTTTATCTTTAGCTCAAATGTGGATTCCCAATCTGTATTTAATGTGACTCATCATGTTTTGCCCCCAGATACCCCATACCAGTCACTCTGCCCTCCCACTGACTTTTGTTAGGTTTGGTTTGTTTGCTTGTGGGTGGTTTTGTTATTTAAGGTAGGGTCTCTCACTGTATCCCAGGCTGGCCTTGAACTTCTTCTGCCTCAGTTTCCGGAGTGCTGGGATTACAGACCTGAGCCAGATCCTGATGCCTGGATTCTCAGTAGTAAGCAGGGCTGACACTTAGCTGCATCCATGGAATGGGCCAACAGTGAACTCTCCACCTTCATCCAAGCTGCCACAGTCTCCCTCTTTGTTTCAACTGCCTCCACCCCTCAGCTACTTTCCCTTCAAACCCTCACCTCTAGGCACTACAAAGACCCCTAAATGCTCACACACACAAACACACTTCCAGACCACTGCCCACTCAGATCTGAGCAGGCTCTTCTAGCTTATAGCCCCTTTGGTGCTCCCTGGTGGCTTGTGGACAAAGTTCATAGCCTTGACTTGTCCAAACATGCTGTCAAGTTCACTTCCTGTCTCTCCCCCAGACACTCAAAGCTTTCTCTACTCACAGTGCAGGAGGGTTATGGGTTTAGAGCTACTGCTTCCTGATCAAGCTTGTTTAGCTGTTCTCCAGAAACCCAGGACTCCAGGTATCCATATGTACACCTCAATTCTAGCTTTTCTTTTTGAGACAGGGTCTTTTATTTTGTGTGTGTGAGTGATTTGCCTGCATGTCTGTACATGCACCTCACGTGTGCAGTGTCCCCAGAGGCCAGAAGAGGGTGTTGGGTCCCCTGGGACTGGAGGTATAGATGGTTCTAGGGATTGAACCCTAGGTGTCTAGAAGAGTAACCAGTGCTCTTAAGTATTGCGCTCTCTCTCCAGCCCCAACACAGGGTCTTATGTAGCCCAGACTGGCTTCAAACTCCATGTATATATTATCAGAGGCTGCCCTCGAACCTCTGAATCTCCTTCAGTGCTGGTTTGAGGCATGAGTAGGTAAATGAAGGCCCCAGATAACTGCAGCTTGGATGCGTTATACAGTGGTAGGCTCCCTCATTGTCCTGGGGAACGCAGGAAGAGGCAGGAATGGTCCTATATGGTAGTCTTACGTTGCAGAATTTCCCCCAAAGCTTTCCCCATTCCACGAGTCTTCCAAGAGCACTCCCACTGCAGAGCCCGCATCCCCGTGGGAGACGCTTCCAAACACACCGCCAGAGCGTCTGACTTCTCCAAACCAAATCCGGTCCGCAGCTGGAACCTGAATTCTACACTAAGTTGCCTTCTCCAGGAACTCTCCCTCTACTACGAATCCATCTACACCAGTTTCTCTTATTCCTCCAGGCTGACAACCCTCGAACTTCCCCACCCCCAGCCACTTTCCAACCCCGTCAGGGTCCACAAGACCCTCACAGTCCCCAAGCTCTTCAACTGTCCTTTTCCTCCAGCCCCGCCCATAGGCGACTTTTCAGTGCTTCTAGGGCAGGTCCTGCCCACCCATCTCTCCCAGCCATAGCAGCACCCACCACCCTACGGTGTTGTCCTGCAGCGTCGCCTGCCACAGGGTCGCCTCACCTGTAGAGCGTCTTGCGTGGTGCGAGCTGGTCCTCACTCAGGCCCTGCGCGATGTAGTAATCCGCAACAAGACCGAGGATGCGGCCCCAGAAAAGGACCCGAGTAAAGCGGTAATCGCGCTTAACCAGCAGAAGGGACGTGAGCAGGGAGGCTCGACGGTCCGGGCTGAGGCCCTGCCCACTGCCAGACGCCAGCTCCAGCGACAACAAGAGGCTATCCGCATCCATCAGGCCAGCAGTTCTCCTCCACGCTAGTCCGACGGGTAGAAGCCGTCTCCATGGAGACCCTGAGCCCCGCCCCTCTCAGTCTAGCAGGAAACAAAATCCCACCCACCGGACCGCCCATCTCTCCAAACCCGCCCTTTCCTGGAGCCCGGGAACACACCAGCCTTTCCCTCCTCTGCTGCGCGGTCCAGACGTCTTTTATCTTTCTGGCGCCGCGGCTTCGCCATAGGAAGTGCCAGACCAGCTCCACACACACGCTCCACATTAAGTCCAATGCTCCACCTATGCCCAACAGGGACTTGGGAAGAAAATCAATACAAAGCCCCGCCAAGGGCATTAGTTGTATTATTTCAGCCCGGGCATATCACTTCTTGGCCTGAGAATTTTATGAAGAAGCAGGAGTTTCTGACGCTCTCTAAGCCCACCCGAAGCCAGGTTTTTACCAAGTATGCTCTATTCACGCTGTCCTTTCCAGTTTTCACCTGAGAGCTTTTATTCCTTGGACTAGTGTGAGAAAGAACTAGATAACAAAGTAAGATATAGGACCACTCCTTGGAAAAGGATGGTATGGCAAGGTGACATTTTCCAGGGGTGGTGGCCCACAGTTTTAATCCAGCACTCAGGAGGCAGAAACAGGCAGGTCCCTGAGTTCTAGGCCAGCCTGGTCTACCTCACAAGTTCGGAGCCAGCCGAGGCTCAAAGTGAGATACTGTCTCAAAAAAAGAAGCCACTACACGTGCATATCAGCTACAGCCCACATGTACATGACCTTGGGCCCCACAACTGCTTAGACTCAGATGGAAGACCAGCACCCCACTATTGGTGTGGCTCTGCATTCCCCAGGCTAACCCACTGCTGTTTAACTTCCATTCTGGAGTCCCCAGACAAAATCAACAGATTCCTTGAAGGCTTGTTTCAGGGAAGTTAGGCTTGGTTTGTAGTGACTGAGCTTTTTATTTCTGGATTCCTTTAGGGAAGACTCATGAAGTCAAAATGCCCTGGGCCTCCACGCCAAGCCCATGGAGAAACGTGTCTAAATCACTCAGCTAATTGCTTTGTTTTGATTGCCTGAGCATTGTTCATCATGGCTTTTTTTTTTTAAAGATTTATTTATTTATTATGTATACAGAAGAAGGTGCCAGATCTCATTACAGATGGTTGTGAGCCACCATGTGGGTGCTGGGAATTGAACTCAGGACCTCTGGAAGAGCAGTCAGTGCTCTTAACCTCTGAGCCATCTCTCCAGCCCCCATCATGGCTTTTTTTTTTTTTTTTTTTTTTTTTTTTTTTTGGTTTTTCGAGACAGGGTTTCTCTGTGTAGCTTTGCGCCTTTTCCTGGAACTCACTTGGTAGCCCAGGCTGGCCTCGAACTCACAGAGATCCGCCTGGCTCTGCCTCCCGAGTGCTGGGATTAAAGGCGTGCGCCACCACCGCCGGCCCATCATGGCTTTTTAAATGTGCACTTGAGGACAGCTGACCTGGCTGATAGGTCTTTCATCTCAAAACAATTTATGGCCCCCATTCACAATGTCCCCGCTCTCTGGTCCCCTGGTCCCCCCATTCACAACTTCCCTGCTCTCTGCCCCCCCATTCACAATTTCACTGCTCTCTGGGCCCCCCATTCACAATTTCACTGCTCTCTGGGCCCCCCATTCACAATTTCACTGCTCTCTGGCCCCCCCTTCACAACTTCTC
This sequence comes from Peromyscus californicus insignis, assembly GCF_007827085.1. Lineage (NCBI taxonomy): Eukaryota > Metazoa > Chordata > Mammalia > Rodentia > Cricetidae > Peromyscus > Peromyscus californicus. Next base: position 61,114,360 of record NW_026294491.1, read on the forward strand.
TGCTCTCTGGCTCCCCATTCCCAGCTCTTGTCAGAGCACCTCCACCATTTCCTGCCCTACTTTGGCAATATAGCACAATTCTTCTGTAAAGAAATACTATCCAAAAAAAAAAAAACCAAAAAACAGTCTGGCTGCTGGGATACACATCAGGTGATTTCAACACAGAATACAGCTCAAACACCTTGTTTTCACCGGTTCTGGATTTACCTCAGAAACCAGAATCGGAAGGAAGGGGGAGTCTCAAAGCTTTGTAATGCGCTCATTTGGAGCAGGACTAAACCCTGGCTGTTCCAGAGAAAAACCACACTAAAGGCTCCGCACAGGGGAAGCAGCTGCAGGCCGGTGAACAGGTTTGAATCCATGCTTCACCATGTAGGCGAACCCATCTCCCCAAACCTCATCCATAGTGGAGCAGTTATGAGACCAAAACAGAAACAATCTACCTTGCAAGTTAATGTGAGACCAAAACAGGAAAAATAGATCTTCCAGGCTAAGGGCTCTGTTTGCAGTGAAGACAGTCAAGAATAAGTTTGTTTGTCCTGGGTTAAATCCTTGCAAGTTAAGGTTTCTATTTCTATTTCTAACAAAGAATAAGTTCCTGTTTGTCCTGGGTTAAATATCTGCAAATTAAAATTTCTACTTGTAATTAAGTTCCTGTTTCTTAGATCTGATGTAAACTGCAAACCATGTTTTTGATCTACACTAAGCTTGTGACCCCATGCACATGATGTATACATACCCTTACCCTTGTTCCTCCCCTAACAATGGATAAGAGTTGACTCTCTTGCCCTGTGAACACTTTCTCTCTCCTAGAAAAAAGGCTTCAAGAGGCCCACAAGGGCTGCTCTCTAAAATCCTGACTTAGGGAAAGGCAGCCAGACTGGTCAGTCCCAGCATATCCCAAAATACAGCTTGCTTTAACCACAAAATCCTGGACTTGGTTTTTCTCCTCACAATTCTCAGGTTTAACATAGTAACACATACATGTAAGTTAACATTAAATAATGTGTATAAGTACCTTTTTTTCCTTTTTGGTTTTTTGAGACAGGTTTTCTTTATGTAGTCCTGGCTATCCTAGAACTTATTTTGTGGGCCAGGCAGGCCTTGAACTCACAGAGATCCCCCTGTCTCTGCCTTTCAAGTGCTGGGATTAAAGGCATGTGCCACCCGCACCCAGCCTTGTGTGTAAGCGCTGAACCTAGTATATAGACACAAGGAGCCTGGGGCAGATGCACGAACAAGACTGTGGGAATGGCCTCCACTGTGGTCATGGCAGAGGGGCATACCGAAGTATGTAGAATTGAAATGCCATCATGCCTGAATGTGGAATTCACATACGTAGGACATGAAGGTGGGAGAGGTCATGTTATGGAGTTGGGGAAAGCAGAAGGGGGAGTTTGGGATGAATATGATCAAAAAGTGGGGAGGTGGCGGGGAGCTTGCCACAGGCTCCCCAAGACTAGACTTTCAGCTTCCAAAACATTTGCAAAGAAACAAAGTAAAAACTTAGCCTGGTAGCCTATAACCCTAGGCAGAGGCAGGAGGTCAGGAGCTCAACTTCTATGCCATATATCAAGTTCAAGTAACATGAAACTGTTTCAAAAACAACTTTTTTAAGAAACAAAAATAAAGTTTAGTATATGTGTTACTGTGTCTCAAGCACTTCACCCACATCACCCTAACATCTTGGCACATGCATCTCCCTCAGCAGGGTGGATTTCTGTCTGACTTGCTGCCAGGAGTGAGGGAAGGGCCATTTTGCCCAGGGCAATGGCAGCAGCCATCAGGCTGTAGAGACGGGCTGGACAGAAGCTCCAGGACAGAGACACAGGGAGAAAACCCCTCAGAATTCTGGGGCAGTCTGGGGAGCCTGAGCCCACAGTTCCGTCTGGCTCTGGGAGGAGCCTCTTGGCTTTCTGTTTTCAGCCTACTCTCTGTCCTCTTCCTCTGAAATTTGTTTCTCAGATCTGAAGAGCAGAATTGATCCAGTTTACCCGAACCACTGAGACTTCAGAACAGCTGGAGAGGTTGCAGGGTCTCACCCCACTCAGCTCCCGGTGCTGGGCACATGGCACACATTAACCTAATCCACAGGTGACTTCATTAGCCTGAATTCTACAACACCCTCTGGTCCCAACTGACCACCAGCACAAGCTGACACTTGGCTCCAGGGACCAGTTTTTTAATAGGGTTGTAGTTCCTGTTCTCTGAGCTAGAACCATCTTTGTGGGGGTCCTCTGCACACTCCTGCAGCGCATCTGTTTAGAGTCCACCACAGAACAGGCCCAGGCCAGACTGTTCCCTAAGTCCTTGGGCTCTCAGTGAGTGGCCTGCCAAGCCAAGTTCCTTACCAGGATTTTGCCTCCAGTAAAAGTGACCTTTGCTTTGAGCATACAGAATTTAAGGGTCAAAGATCAGATAGTATGTGCCAAGAAAGAACGTTGGTTAGAAGTTAATGGATGAGAACTCTAGGCCCAGCTCTGTTATCAACTCCCTCCTAGAACCTTAACCAAGTCACTTAAACTCCACAGACCGGGACTGATAAAGAGGGAAAAAGTCACAGGTAAAAATCTTGGACCCCTGAAGTAGAAAAGCCCAGGCAAAAACAAATGCTTGCGATTGCAGAGATGCACACCAGCAAGCAAATTCTGAAGAGGATGAAGATCACAAGTATGAGGCTAACCTGGGCTACACCTTTAGTACCAGGAATGTAGCTCAGTTGACAGAGCATCTGCCTACCATGAATGAAACCCTGGTTTCCAACCCCAACACCAAGTAACCCTGGTATGGTATGGCAGTACATGCCCAGGATCCCAACATTTAGGAGGTAGGGAAGGAGAATTAGACAGTCACAGTTATCCTCTCCTACACCCAGCACATTCACAGCAATCTAGGAGACATAAGACTTTCTCAAAAACAAAAAACAAAACAACAAAAACCCCTGAGCCTCAAAGCCAAACAGTCTAAGTCAAAAGTGTTAGGAAAATTTAATACAACTCTATTCATTTTGTATTTAAATTCATGAGTCACACCCACATTACGACCCTGGTAACAACAGTTCTGAAGTCACACATAAAACAGAGAAGGGCCATCTCCATGCTTTCTAATCTCAGACAGAACTCCCGGGCCCAGAGGCCTCTGGGAGTCAATCGTTGATTCGGGGACTTTGCTTGATGATGATTATCACAGTCATGGCCACATACCATCAGTCCCCAGGCAGTCTGGGGAGAGGAGGCATACTGCCGAGACAGAGCCTTCCTCCCTCACCAGGAAGCAGCTTCAATTCCAAACAAGAGATGGGTGCCTTGGCAGCAGAGGGGAGAATTCAGCCACTGTCCTCATTCAGTCACTCATGGAAACCTTTAAGTGTCACGGGTGCCTGGAACCAAACGTAATCCTCGGAAGCCACGGCTGGGATGGAAGGTCTGCCACAGGACAGCGTCACAGTGAGTTTGTGGCCCCGGCTGGGCACTCGGTAGTTGAGCTTGGGTCGAAACCAATCTTCTCCACAGTCACGGTGCCCCTGTACCATGACAATGGTACCCATGAGCGGAGGAGCCTGCAGCTCACTAAAGGCATCGGCCATGAAGATGGCTCGGAAGAGACGACGCAAACAGGCGGCTGTGCTCAGGCTCTGGTCCACGCTAAAGGGGGCCAGCCGGGACAAGTCAAGTTCGTAGAACTCCTTGGGGCTGAGGGCATTGCCTCCGAGAAGGATCAACACTCGTGGTACTAGTGTTCGGGCAAAGAAGTCCTCTAGGTGACTGAGGACACTCTCCAGTTCTGCCAGAGCCTGTTGACATTTCCTGCTGTTCACCTCAGTGGTGATCCGAGGTTTCTTCCTTGCGGTGTCCTCTGACTGTAAAGACAAAGAATGATGGGAGAAAAGGACATGGTAGAATGAAGTGAATGGCCTTTGTAGGAACCCATGGAGATGTGTACACAAGCAGGATTTCTGATACTGGGTTCTATCAGAAAGCATTAAATTAAGGAAAATGTATACACCGTACCAACTACAATTCTCTGCCTTGAATGGGAAAGATGGTATTGAAAGCTGGAGGGCATCACAATATAAGCAAGGAAATAGAGGGAGGTGAGATGGCTCAGCAACTAAAGGGGCTTGCTGCACAAGCCTGGCAGCCTGAGTTCAATCCCCAGAACCCAAGTAAAGACAGAAAAGAATGACTCCCTTTGACCTCCACTGTAGTGTATACACACACACACACACACACACACACAGCAATAAAAAGAATTTAGAAAACAATAGTAAAAGACTTTGTGGCATAGATGAAGGCAGCAACTTTTTGTTATACAGGGAGTGTAGGAATGAATGAGGATTACTTGGTTTAATCAAGATAATTCTAGAGTAGGTCTTCCAACTGAACACATGGTTACTGAGGCCAGAGAGACGGTTCAGTGGGTAAAAGCACTTGTTCTGCAAGCATGAGGGTCTGGGTTCAAATCCTCAAGACCCAGGTAAAAAGCAGCATCCAGCATTGTGTGGCAGAGACAAGACAGTCCCGAGAGCTTGATGGTCAGCCAGGCAGCTAGGCTAAATGTTCAGCTTCTGATTCAGTGAGCCCCGATCTCAAGGCAGAGAGCAACACACACATACACACACACACACACACACACACACACACACACACACACACACACACACAGCTATTAATATATGCTTCCCCCTAAAATACAGAGTAAATAAATTCAGTAAGGGAAGGAGAAAAAGAAGTGAGTTAGAAAGAACTCCCTGTAGAGAAAGAACTAAAGAATATACAACGTTGGCCAAAGGCAAGAAGCTTCAGAAGATAAAAAGTGGATGGTCCCCATCCCACCAAATTGGGGGGGGGGCATTAAGAGTCAAGAGAGTTGATTATCAACCGCTAGTAAAGGAGACAAGAAGCAAGTCCACGATGCAGAACCTCAGACAGGACAGCATGAACCCTAGACAGAACAGGCATGGCAGAAAGCATGGGGTTGGAGCTGAACAGGAACCTGTGGGAGAAAGTCTCTGGGAAGAATTTGTAATTCTATAGTTTGGGGGTTTGTCTTTTTTCTTTTCTCTTCTTTTTTTATCATTTTTTAAGATAGGCTTGGGCTGGAGAGATAATTCAGAGGTTAAGAGGACTGGCTGCTCTTCCAGAGGTCCTGAGTTCAATTTCCAGCACCCACATGGCGGTTCACAACCATCTGTAATGAGATCTAGTGCCCTCTTCTGGCCTGCAGGCATACATGCAGACAGAACACTGTATATATGATAAATAAATAAATCTTAAAAAAAAAGACAGGCTCTCACTGTATACCCTGGCTAGCCTGGAACTGCTTATGAAGACCAGGCTGGCCTCGAACTCAGAGATCCACCTGTCTCTGCTAGGTACTGGGATTAGGGCTCCATACCTGGCCCTCCTCTACTATGTTCGGTGAGTTTTCCAAAGAGATCACCAAGTTCTCCTTAGAGTTATCAGCTTATAAGGCCCAGGCATCAGACAGTGGTTTATCATAAAATATTCACCAGATAGAATAAAAAGTTCCAACATAAACAGCAAACACCAAAAGTCAAAAGAAACAAAGAGGAAAGGTATTCTGGGAGAAAGACCCTGCAAGCAGCAAGAGGGAGAGTGGGAGGGGCCCTTAAAAAACAAAAACAAACAAACAAAAAAACAAGAGAATCATATGGTCCTGAAGGACACGGTGGCTATAATCCCAGGACCCATGCCAAAGTGGGAGCAGCATTGAAACTCACAAGCTCTGGGCTGGAGAGGTGGCTCAGAGGTTAAGAACATTGGCTGCTCTTCCAGAGGTCCTGAGTTCAATTCCCAGCAACCACATGGTGGTTCACAACCATCTGTAATGAGATCTGGTGCCAACTAACTAGCCAGGCGGTGGTGGCACATGCCTTTAATCCCAGCACTCGGGAGGCAGAGGCAGGCGGATCTCTGTGAGTTCGAGGCCAGCCTGGTCAACAGAGTAAGATCCAGGACAGGGACCAAAACTACACAGAGAAACCCTGTCTCGGGAAACCAAAAAAAAAAAAAGATCTGGTGCCAACTGTATACATAATAAATAAATCTAAAAAGAAAGAAAGAAAGAAAAGAAGAAATTCACAAGGAAAGGCCGGTGTGGTGGGGAAGTTAAGGCAGACAGTTCTCTGGCCTGAATTACATAGTGAAATCCTGTTTCCCAAAAATAAAAAATTGCCGGGCGGTGGTGGCTCACACCTTTAATCCCAGCACTCGAGAGGCAGAGCCAGGCAGATCTCTGTGAGTTCAAGGCCAGCCTGGGCTACCAAGTGAGTTCCAGGAAAGGCACAAAGCTACACAGAGAAACCCTGTCTCAAAAAACCAAAAAAAAAAAAAAAAAATAATAATAATAAATAAAATAAATTTTAAAAAATAAAATAAAAATAAAAAATTTAGAGGGCAAATTCACGATGTCCTCATACAACACATAATAGGAAGAGTCTCAGAAACAGAACAAGAGAAAAGAAGAGACCACCAAAACCCAAGTGGGGAGAAAATGAGGAAAGGAAGCCTTTGCAAAGGCCTAGGCTTCCATAGAAGCTGAGGATTTCTTAGATCACTTTGCTACTTGGCCACCATCTAAGAGCCACGAAGCCTTCCCACCAATTTTCTTCCAAAGCCCGTTGCCCCCCGTTGCCCACCTGGGGAGAGGATTTTCGGTAGAAGTGCTTAAGCTGTTCATAGGGCAGAGGGAGCTGTTGGCGTTGGTACATGACGTGCTTTAGAAGTTCACAAGTAAACTGACAGCAGCCTTCCTGGCTCACAGGCCCAGGGAACACCACCGGCACCAAGTTTCTTGGGCAAAAGGGCTCCGAAGAATTGGAAGGTTCCTGGGCTGACGTGATGACGATCTCAGGATCTACCTGGGGAGCATGAGTTTCTTCCGGCTTCTCATACCAATCCAAATCTAGTCCGTGAATGAAAGAGTAGAGGGAGAGGGGGATCAAAATCAACATCAGTCTCCTAGTTCCCAGGGTTCACATCGGCAGACACCCCCGTAAACCCTGGACAGTGACAGGAGACTTGATGCTGGCTGGGGGCGACTAAAGTGACTTCGGGACAGGAGGGGGCTTTCGGAGGCAGAGACTAAGGCTTCACTATGAAGTGTGGAGTGAGGGCCAGCACACCCAAAAGGGCACGACAGGAGAAGCAACTCCACCCAAAGCGAGGAAGTGACCCACAGAGCCAGCTCGGGCCGGGACGCGGGGAACCAAGGAGACGGGGAGGACCGGCGGAGAAAGCGCCAGCCGCTAAAGGCCTCCGGGGAGGTCGCAGCAGGAAGGAAACAGGCCCCCAGTTCTGGATCCCGCGCCTTACCCGGGGCGGCCGCAGGAGACAGCTCAGAGGGAACCTCTGGCCCGGGCGCAGCCATACTTGCTGCCTGCTTAGTCGCCCTGCGGTTAAAATAGACGCCGCGCGGAGCATCAAGGGAAGTTTAAGCTCCACTTCCGGCTCCTACGGGCCGGAAAGGGACTCTGCGCGACCTCTGGGTGGTGGAGGTTGGGGTTGGCTCAGTTGAACCACACCCTGGGGAGGGCACGCTTGGCCCTCCCCACCTAGGCGACCCTCGGGGCGGCCTTCCTAAGGGCGCACCCTTTCTCGCCAGTTCACTGCGCACCTCCCTGCGCGCCTCCTTCGTGCCAGGCCCTGTCCTAGGTGCTGGAGACGCAGCCGCGGTCAAGGCCATCTCCCGCCCTATTAGACAGTGGGCGTGTGCAAGGGCTGTGGGGAAGAGGGACACCTGCCCCAGAGCGGGTTGGGGCGGGTTAGTTAGGGTGGTCCCGGAATGTGTGCCCTGTGACCTATAGGTAAAGTTAGCTAGGTAAAAAGGATGAACCTATTGTTAGAGAGCTTGAGAGACAATGTTCTCTGTTCAAGGACTAGAAGAAATTCTTATTATAAAGGGTTAAGGTTTTGCCGGGCGCTGGCGGCGCACGCCTTTAATCCCAGCACTCAGGAGGCAGAGGCAAGCAGATGTCTGTAGGAGCGAGTTCCAGGACTGCCAAGGCTAACAGGGAAACTGTTTCAAAAACAGCAACAAAGACAAAACAAAAAAAGAGTTAAGGTTGGTTTTTTTGTTTGTTTTTTGGAGAGGGGTTTGGTTTTCCGAGACAGGGTTTCTCTGTATAATGGCCCTAGCTGTCCTGGAACCCACTATGTAGACCAGGCTGGCCTCAAACTCTGCCTGCCTCTGAGTGCTGGGATTAAAGGTGTGTGCCACCACTGTCAACCTAAGAGTTAATGTTTTAAGGCTGTAGATAAACAGTAGCCAGACCATGGCAGGACTCCTCAAGTGATGCTGAAGTTTGAACTTGATCTCCTGTAGGGTGATGGGTAAAGTTTTTCTTTCCTTTTTTTTTTTTTTTTTTTTTGGTTTTTCGAGACAGGGTTTCTCTGTGTAGCTTTGCGCCTCTCCTGGAACTCACTCTGTAGCCCAGGCTGGCCTCGAACTCACAAAGATCCACCTGGCTCTGCCTCCCGAGTGCTGGGATTAAAGGCATGTGCCACCACCGCCCGGCAAGTTTTTCTGATTAGGACAGTGAGGAACCCTGGGAAGCTTGCCACCAAGCCCACGATGACCTGAGTTCAAACAGGACCCACAAGGTGAAAAGAAAGAACATACTCCCCGAACACCACTCTGTGACAGGCTCACACACAGACACAAAGCGCGGAAGCACTGTTATGGGGCCTGCAAGCAAGATGGCTGAGAAGGTAAAGGCATGTGCAGCCAGAACTGATGACCTGAATTCCATCCTCCACCTCCACACCAGCACCACACACCAGCACCACACACACACACACACACACACACACACACACTCACACACACACACTCATTTTAATTTACACTTTGTAAACAGAACCTTTACGCTTACTACAGTGTAGAGACTGACTTTCAGGGAAGATGAGGCAGCCTTATCAGTTAGAGGTGGTGACTACAGGACTACAGTGGTCCAGGGCTTGGTGAAAGAGGCTGGAACCAGGGAAATTTTGTTTGATACAAAATCTCACTATGTAGCTATGGCTGGCCTAGAACTCATAGAGATCTGCTTAGCTCAGCTTTCCAAGTGCTGGGATTGTACCCCCACATCCATCCCACCTAATATTTATTTGACATTGAGTAGATAGCTATAAAAAAAAAATGAGCATACAAGTGGTGGCACACACCTTTAATCCCAGCAAGCAGATCTCTGAGTTCAAGGCCAGCCTGGTCTACAGTGTGAGTTCCAGGACAGCCAGGGCTATACAGAGAAATCCTGTCTTGAAAAAAACAAAACAAGAAACCCAACAAAAAAAATGGGCATACAAATCAAACATTTGATGATAATAAATCAAAGAAGTTTGTTTTAAATATGGCTGGGGATACGGTTCAGCTTGTAGAAGGCATGAACCCTGGGTTTGATTCCCAGAACTACAAAAGATGCCATCCATCCCAACCTAAGTGGCTAAGAAACATGTAAATAGATTCCTAGAACAGTTCTTTGGTATACATATAATTTTACCATTTATTAGAGACAAAAGAAAATTTGCATACTAATGAAACGGACGTGCTTGTTCCTCTAATACAAAGATATGCTGAGGAAGTCGGATTTCTCTTTGGATTGCCAGCTCACAAATAATGACACAAAGACTTATTATTAATTATGAAATCTTGGCCTTAGCTTAGGCTTGTCCCACTAGCTCTTTTTTTAAAAAAATATATTTATTTATTTATTTATTATGTATACAGTGTTCTGCCTGCATGTGTCCCTGAAGGCCAGAAAAGGGCACCAGATCTCATTACAGATGGTTGTGAGCCGCCATGTGGTTGCTGGGAATTGAACTCAGGACCTCTGGAAGAGCAGTCAGTGCTCTTAACTTCTGAGCCATCTCTCCAGGCCCCCACTAGCTCTTATAACTTAAATTAATCCATTTATTTTAGTCTATGTTCTGTCCCATGGCTCATTACTTGGTTGAGGCCAGCCTGGTCTATAGAACTAGTTCCAAGACAGCCAGGGTGACACAGAGAAAAATCTGTTTTTGTCTAGAGGGGACAAAGGGTGTCTTGTTGTGGAATATTATTTTAAGATGGGTTACATTTGTTTATGCTGTGGAACATTTGTTTAATGATGCAAAGATGTGTTGCATTCTTTTATGTTGCATTTGTTTAACTCTGTGAAGCTGTGTTACTTTGACTGTCTAAAACACCTGATGGCCTAATAAAGAGCTGAATGGCCAATAGTGAGGCAGGAGAGGGATAGGCGGGGCTGGCAGGCAGAGAGAATGAATAGAAGGAGGAGGAAAGAGTGAGAGGAGGAGGAGGAGGGGGGGGGGCTCCAGGGCCCAGCCACCCAGCTACACAGCAAGCCACAGAGTAAGAAGTAAAGAAAGATACAAAAATAGAGAAAGGTAAAAGCCCAGAGGCAAAAGGTAGGTGGGATAATTTAAGAAAAGCTAGCAAGAAACAAGCCAAGCTAAGGCCAGGCATTTATAAGAAATAATAGGACTCCGTGTGATTTATTTGGGAGCTGGGTGGCAGGCCCCCTAAAAAAGTAAAAAGCAGAAAGAGTAAGAGTAAAAAAAAATCCAACAATAGTGTCTCATGAATATAATTTAATGTAATGTTAGGTTTGAAGAGGAGAAGAACTAGAAGGTCACCCTCAGGAAGACAAGCACAGCCTCGCAATGGCTTGAGATCTCAGCACTTAGGAGGCAGAAACAGTAGGGTGGAGACTTTGAGGCAAGCCTGGAATACATAGACCCTGTCTTATGTGGGTTCCAGGAATGGAATTCCAGTCACCAGACTTGAACAGAAAGTGCTTTACCCACTGAATCTTCTCGGTGCCCCTCAAGACCCTTTCTTTAAGAAAAAAAAAATGAAAAAGAAAAAGACAAGCAGGATTCTGACTTTAGAATCCATAGGACCAGCTGTATAATGAATGGCAAAATATGAGATGTAGGTATATTGGAAAAGAAGGAGAAAAGATAAGCTCAGCTTTTCATAGGGAGAGTTTAATCTGTCTTGGATACAGTAGGAGTATATTTAGAATATACTCTATTTAGAATATTGGCAGGTATGAGGGAGTCCTCAATATGAAGTCAGACTTTAGGACCCAGAGAAGATATACAAAACAGAGTGAGCTGGCTCCTGAGACATTAGTGTTTATAGGATCATGGGAGAGAAAAGAAGCAGTGGAAGCCCCCGAGGAATGCTGAGAAAATATGGAAAAAGAGACAAGTGCCAGGTCACAGAGATCAAAACTGGAGTTTGTTTCAGGCAGTAGGGACAAGAGGTCAAAATATACTCTAATAGCACAATGATTAATATATTGCGGTGGGGGCTGGAAAGACGGTTCAGTGGTTAAGAGTACATACTGCTCTTGCAAAGGTCTCAGGTTCAGTTCCCATCAACCACTCAAAGTGGGTCACAGTTAGCCTCAGGGGGTTGAGCCCCCTCTGCTGGCTTCTAAGGGCATCGCACTCATCTGAACTAATCAACTCACACACTTACACAACAACAAAAGATACTGTGAAGTTGGGCACAGTGGTGTGCATCATTAATTCTAGCACTTGGGAGGCAGAGGCAACGGGACCGCTGAGCTTGAGGCCAGCTTGTTCTACAGAGTGAATTCCAGGACAACCAGAACTACACAGAGAAAGCCAATCTCTCAAAAAAAAAAAAAAGGAAAAACAATAGTGTGGCATTGAGCTGGAGGTGTAGCTTAGTGGTAGAATGGTTGCCTAGCAGACATGAGACTCTTGGTGCAGGCACTGTGTGGGAAATTGATAATAAAAGAAATTAAAAGTTAGGAACCCAAATCAGATAGGTGTATATGTAGATCTTCGTATACGATGGTGGCAACTTTTTCAAGTAAAGAACACAAGACAAAGCCAGGTCTGGTGCTGAAGGCCTGTAATCCCAGCTAATGAGGCAGGTGGATCACAAGTTCAAGACTAGCCTGGATAACCTAGCAAGACTCTTTCTCAAAATAAAAAAGTAAAAAATAGGGTTGGGGATATAGGTGTACAGTAGAATGCTTGAGAAACAGGAATGGGGGAGATCCATTAAAAAATAAAATTAGGTCAGGCGGTGGTGGTGCATACCTTTAATCCTAGGGAGGCAGAGGCAGGTGGATTTCTGTGAGTTGGAGGCCAACCTGGTCTACAGAGTGAGTTCTAGGACAGCCAGGGCTACACAGAGAAACTCCTGTCCCAGAACACACACACATACACACCAAAAACAAAAAATACCTGAAAATCACTGCAGGAAGCTAGCAGATTAGCACAGTGGAAGAGTCTGTGCCTATCAAGCACTGAGGCTCTGGGTTCAATTGTTAGTATAAATAAAAAACAAGCAGGGCCAGCAAGATGGGTAAAGTGGGTAAAGCCACTTCCTGCCAAGTCTGAATTCAAGTCCCAGAACCCATTGGATAGAGCAGAAGATTCCTGCAAGTTGTCCTCTGATCTCCACATGTACATAGTGTACACACTATGCGTACATAGTGTACATGCATGCACATGGACTAAGAATTTAATACATTTAATTTTTAACTATGTGTATGTTTGTAATTGGGATTGTAAGTGTGGCGTGCTTGGAGGGCAGAAGAGGGTGTCAGGTCCACTGGAGCTGGAGTTCAAGGCAGTGCTTAGTCACCTAATATTGGTGCTGGGAACTGAACTCTGGAAGAGCAGCAAGAGCTCTTAACCACTGAGCCATCTCTCTAGCCCCAAGTGTAAAAAATTTTTAAATCTCCTCAAAGATATATTGGGTAATAATTTATAACATAAGAGGTTGACTTAAGGATGACTGGAAACCAAGAAAGCAGAGGTAAAGGGGTGCTGTAAGTCAGAACATACAAAGGTGCCATTCACAAAATGCATATGCATACAAAGGTACTACATATAAAAGCAAATGACTCATTACCACCCAGGAAAAATATTTGCATGTGATGTGTATATAACCACAGTATGTATTATAAATAAATACACATCCTATAGCCAACCACCTCATAAGCAACCCATGCAGGAAACTGATCTCTTACATTCCCTCCATTCCCCAGGACCCTGATCTCCTCCTCCTCGAAGACATCCTGTTGGCCTGCTCCTCTGTCAGCCTTCACTTCTGTCTGTGGGTAGGTCAGTGGTTCAAGAATGGGTTATCCCCTATCACCTCTTAAAAGAAGGTCTCCACTAAGGGGATATGGGGAGTGGGATGGGTGGAATGAAATTGTGTGTTAAAAGTGGACTGCTGGAAGATCCATGGATATTTAAAAAAAACAACGTTATCCATTCAGTGCAGCAGGTTCCAGCTCTTGAGGGCAGCTGTTCTGGCCCAGGGCTGCTAGTAGTGATAAGGTGTGGGTGTGGGTGGGGTATATCTCTACATTTCAATTCCCATCCTTTGGGATCTCTTGGGTTCTTTAGTCTCAGTCTATAAAAACAGTTTTCCTGATCTTCCTGGGCTCCCAGCTAAGGCTGTCCTCAACCATACAGGACATACAGAAAAGACACCTGCTTTCCTCCCTGAAGACCAGCGCAACTGGCTAGACCTTCAAGGCCTTTTTTCAGATTTTGGTTCTTCTGATCTAGCAGGTGTGGAAGTTATCTAATGTGGACAGCAACTACATGCTCAATAGACCCATCTTCTTCCATGTGGACCTATGAGGACACACACTCGACTGGGTCTGAACTCCTGCAGAGAGTGCCAGAGGTAAGACACTGTTGCTGTTCCTAGTTTACCGAGGAAACTTTAGAATTCTGGAAGCAAAAGCTGTTTAATTTCTTGGCTATGGATGAACACCTGGTTGTTTGTGCAGAGGTGAGTGGACACACTGTGAGTCATGAGATAACTACGGAGCTAGGATTTGAACCCTGGCGTCCTGACTCTTGGCCATGCACTTCTGTTTCTCCACTCTGCCCCTTTGGTGCCTTTTGTACACTGGTTTATGTCGCTTCCAGAGTTAGTTCTAAAGGACAGGAGAGACGACTTGGCTAGAAAGGCAAGTCAACAATTCCCTGGGGCCCTGGGACAAGTTTCTATTCTTGGCCACTTCCCCCGCCCCCTGGCGGTTGACGTGTCTGGAACCCCAGCTCCGCCCTTCAAGTAGGGGCCAGGCCCCTCCTCCCGATCAGTTTTAAACTAAACTCGTTCTTCCCGGATTGGTTCAACATCAAAACAAAGGGGAGGAGAGATACTTGCTGTAGGCATCCTCAAACCCCTAAAGCAGCAGGCTGGTTTATGGGTTCTGGACACGTGTCTGGCCACCGCGCTGCCTGGGGCTGTTAAAACCAGCCCCCGGACTGTGCCGGCCAAGTAATAAAGCAGTGACTACGGTGCAAGGGTGGCATAATCATCGTCACAATAACAGCTCTAATTATGCTATAACTACCATCTGCCTCCGCCCTGGCTTTTGCCCTGACTCACTCGACAGCACGCCAGCTGTCAGGGAAGAAACTGAGGCAGAAGTGGAGCCAGCAGGCTGTCAGGTCCAACTGTCCTGAATTTTAACCTGTCGTCTGGGATCCGCGCTGAGCAGTCAAACCCAGTTCGATTCTGATATGAGCCCTTTGACTCCGGTGGCTGTCCTCAATATCAGGCCGCAGGACTTTCCTATTGCCTCTAGAAAAGGGGCCGCTAGCAGACCAGGGAATGGAATGCGGACTACAACTCCCCTAGGCTTTTACGCGCAAGGCGCGCCTGCTACCCACGCCCCCGAAACCACCTGCGGCCCTCGTGTAGTGATGCTTCCTGGGAATTGTAGTTCGGGCTCACATTCTTTAGTACGAAATCTCAGGCCCGCGGACTCGGTATCCCTTGATGCTCTGCGGCTTTTTCTGACGCGACCAGGAGGCCAGGGGCGTGGCCTGCGCTGGGCCACACCCCGCTCTCCTCCGGCTGGCCCGACGCGGCGGTGGCAGTAGGGGCGGCGGCAGTGGCGGGGGGGAGGGGTCGGGCGGGGGGCTGGTGGCAGCGGCGGATGGACTCGCGGGTATCGGAGCTGTTCGGCGGCTGCTGCCGGCCCGGAGGAGGCCCGGCCATGGGCGGAAACCTCAAAGCTCGGGGGGCCGGCGGTAGCAGCAGTTGCGGGGGCCCAAAGGGGAAGAAGAAGAACGGAAGGAACAGAGGAGGTAAAACCAACAACCCTCCGTACCTGCCCCCAGAGGTGAGCACCTGAAAAGTGGCGGGGCCGAAAGGAAACTACACCTTCCGGTCCCCAAGACTCCAGGGAGGCGGGACAGAGATAATTAATCCCCCTTTCCGGTGTCAAGACCCCAGGGAGGAAGGACTGGGGAAGAGAACCCCTCCTCCTGTCTCAGGACCCTTTAGAAAAGGTGCGTCAAGACTAGATGATCCTCTTAGGTGTCAGGACCTCGGGAAGGGACTGCCCCTTTCACTAATGTAACCTTTGGAGAAGTGGGGACTGGAATCCTATCCCTTAAGAAGAGCAGAGGGTGTCTGATCCCCTACCGACGCCAGGAGTGGGGAAGGAACACTGTCCTGGGATAAGAAGGCAGGCAGAGTAACCACCGCTGTTCTAAACTTGGTCCACAGGGAGAAGGGGAGTAGCCAGGACAAGAGCAATGTGTTCTCTCTCTACCTCTTGGTACTCACACACACAAAACCAGAGAACAGTTAGACGTAGCCCTCTGCCTTTCCCTTGTCCTGTTGCGGGGTGGAGACAGAGAAGAGCCCCCATATACCCACTCCATGAGTCCTTAAGGCAGAGAAGATTACTTTCCTTCCTCTTTAGATAGGAGAACCCAGCTGATCAGTGGTGGTGCACACCTTTAATCCCAGCACTCAGGAGGCAGAGGCAGGAGGATCTCTCTGAATTCTATGCCAGCCTGGTCTACACAGCGAGTTCCAGGACAGTCTGGTCTACACAGAGAAACGTTGTTTCGAAAACCAAAGTGGGAAGGGTTATCAGACTTTTAAGTATATATCAGAGTTAACCAGATTGCAGTTCTGGTCATAGAATTTCTGATCCTCAGGTCAATTTCTGATCCTCTAGCCCAGTGAATTTGGCATTTCTTACAAGCTAATGTTGTCGGTCCCAGAACCACACTCTGAGAACTATTGGCGTAGATTATTTTTATCTCATCTGTAAAGTCAACTATCCTAATTGTTCATCTTCAGCAGAAGAGTAAAAAGGTTTCTTTGTTGCTGGGAAAAGAGCTTCTGAACACTCTATGGGGTTAGATTATGGGTAAAGACTCCTAGGGACTGTAAAGATGGCATGATAACAGAAGGGGAAACAGAAAATGAAATGGCCAGAGAGGAGGGATGCAGAAATGCAGAAGGGCAATATGAGCAGATCTCCTAACCTTTTGTACAGGGGCTGGAGGGTGGAGTGAGCACACAGCCCAAAAGGTGGCTGCTGTGAGAACTTATGACATGGATTCAGAGTTTCCCCTCAACTGAGGTATGAACAGGGGTAAAAGGCACAGTCAGTTCAGTTTGCAGGGGCTGTCCCTTTAATACATTGCTCGTTTCTTTCGTCTGTGTGAGCCCCAGCTTTGGAGTTCTGCTCCTCTCTCTGGCCTCCTTCTCAGTGGGATTGTAGTGACCCGTGCTGAGCTCACACTTTGGCTCTGGTCCAGAGTCACTTGTAGCCTCTTACACTTGATGGCATCAGCTGAGAGGGATGGGCAAGAAGGAAGTGGTGTCTACCAGATCCGTGTCAGTCAACAACCTGAACACAGAAAGAAAACAAAACCAAAACCAAAACAGCCAGACTGAACAGCAGTGTTAGACTGTAGAGGGGGTGGCAGGAGGGAGAGGTGATCTTGCATCTAGAACGAACATGCCAGATCTAGGATCCTGTCCTTGCATAAATGGGTGCTTTGCAGTGTCTTTAGAGGCCACATTAGAGCTTGGCAGATTCAAGCACGGGCAGGTGCCACTGAGCTTGCTTCCTGCCTTAGATGCCCTAGGTCACCGGGAATTGAGGAAGTAGGGATTGGGTCTGAACAGGGCGCGCTAACTGCTTCCTGTTTCTTTTCAGGCTGAAGATGGAAACATCGAATATAAAGTGAGTCTTAGGTTGGGGAGGAGAAGGGAATGCCGTAGTTACCCTTGTCAATGTGAGGTGATTTCTTTGATATCCCTCCAACTTCATGCTGCATGGTATCATGCTGAGCTCTCTGAACCTCACTGTGTCAGGGAGAGACACGCTCACTGCTAGTGTGGTCAGGGGTAAGGGTTTTGTTGTTGTTTTTTTTTTAAGATTCTTAACGTACGTGTGTGTGTGTGTGTGTGTGTGTGTGTGTGTGTGTGTGTGTGTGTGTGCTTGCGCGTGCGTGCGTGCGTGTGTGTGTGTGTGTGTGTGTGTGTGTGTGCGTGCGCGCGCGCGCTCGCTCGCTCAATGTATATGCTTCTGAGTACCAGTATCTCAGAGGCCAGAATAAGGTGTCATTTCAGGCATTTGTCAGCCACCTGACCTGAGTATTCTGAACCACTGAACCATCTCTCCACCCCCGGGGGCAAGGGTTTTAAGTGGAAAAGAAAGGTGCTGGTTATTGTAGCAGGACAAGAAGGGACCACCTTTGGAGTTTGGGAGGGACAGCCCTGCTTTCTTCTCCTCATGACTCCACATCTGTCCCAAGCTGAAGCTGGTGAACCCATCCCAGTACCGCTTTGAGCACCTGGTGACACAGATGAAGTGGCGGCTCCAGGAGGGACGCGGTGAGGCTGTCTACCAGATTGGGGTAGAGGACAATGGGCTGCTGGTGGGGCTGGCTGAGGAGGAGATGCGGGCCTCCCTCAAGACCCTGCACCGGATGGCAGAGAAGTATGCTTCCTCCTCCCTCTCTCCCCCAACTTTCGGGAGGGCCCATGCGTACCCAGCCAGCCAGGTCCAGAGGGGCTGGGGTCGGGCCAGGCCCCTCCTAGAACAGTCTCTGACAGAAGGTCAGAGTAAGTCAAGGTGGTGCTCTCACTCCCTCACTGTGCCCCGGCTCCCCATTCCTTTCCATTTAAGATGTTCATTTCAAAAGAGGTGTCCGGGGATGGATTGTACGGTGGTAGGAAGTACAGTGAGGTGGTGTCAGGAGCTCTGTGGTCCAGAGCCAGGCTGGACTAGGGGGAATACATGTGAAATATGGCAGCTGTGGCTTTTCTGTGACAGGGTTGGGGCAGACATCACTGTTCTTCGGGAGCGAGAAGTGGATTATGATAGTGACATGCCCCGGAAGATCACGGAGGTGCTGGTACGGAAGGTTCCTGACAACCAACAGGTGAGCTCGTGCCAAGTCCCATGTTCTCCTCCCCGTGAAGGCTCCGTGGTGTTGGGCTTTTCACTGGCTTAGGATCCTGAGGGTGTGTGCGCTCCAGAGAGCATCGGCACCTTTAACCTTCAGTGTGAGGTGAAGGATTGGAGAATTCACCTCTGCCAATTTCTTCACAGTTCCTAGATCTCCGTGTGGCAGTCCTAGGGAACGTGGACTCAGGGAAGTCAACCTTGCTTGGAGTCCTGACCCAAGGAGAGCTGGACAACGGGCGGGGCCGGGCCCGGCTCAACCTTTTCCGCCACCTGCATGAGATTCAGTCTGGCCGAACCTCCAGCATCAGCTTTGAGATCCTGGGCTTTAACAGCAAGGGAGAGGTGCATGGGATCAGCGGGACCCAGTGGGGCCAGACTCTGAGGATGGGCTGGTAGAGGTGAAGGACAGAGGCTGGGGGCAGGGTACGGAGACCTTTGGAGAAGTCTGAGGGCACTGTGGACAGCTCTCTCTCTCTTAAAAACCAAGTGAGAATCCACGGAATGAAATAGAAAATGGGCTCAAGGTTACGAGACAGGGCTACCTAGGGACTGCTGAAGGGTTGGGGAGGCGCACAGGGACACTGAGAGCCCTGGCCCTGGGCTAGGTGGTGAATTACAGCGACTCACGGACCGCAGAAGAGATCTGCGAAAGCAGCTCCAAGATGATCACCTTCATTGACCTGGCGGGCCACCATAAATACCTGCACACCACCATCTTCGGCCTCACGTCCTACTGCCCCGACTGTGCCCTGCTCCTCGTCAGTGCCAACACTGGAATCGGTACGAGACGCTGAGCAGAAGGGCAGGGCAAAGGGAGGAGCTGACTCTCTTCTGCCCTGAGTCCCCCAGAGCTGGGAGCAACACCAACTCTTCTTTTCCTTCCTCCCAAATTCTCTCTCCTGCCACCTGCCTCCTTTCTGTGAGGTAGCCGGCACCACACGGGAACATCTGGGGCTGGCCTTGGCCCTGAAAGTGCCCTTCTTCATCGTGGTCAGTAAAGTGGACCTGTGTGCTAAGACCACAGTGGAGAGGACAGTACGCCAGCTGGAGCGGGTCCTCAAGCAGCCTGGCTGCCACAAGGTCCCCATGCTGGTCACCTCTGAGGATGATGCTGTCACTGCTGCCCAGCAGTTTGCCCAGTCACCCAAGTGAGCCTGCCTCTCACCCTAAAGCCTTGATGAACAGGGAAGGCTGCCACAGGGTCCAGGAGTATGGTGTCCCACCTCTAGGGCCAGATCCATTCTAGTTCAGTTCTTCAGCTGTTTCAGTTTGGGATTGTGGGAGGGAGTTAACCCGGAGCTTTGCTGATGCCTGGGACCTTGGAGACATTAACTGTCCATATTCCCTGGCTTGCTCAGTCAGAAAGGGGCTGTCTGCTCACCTTTTAATGGGGGGCCTCTGGCCACTGCTCCCGCTAGGACAGTTCTCACTTAGGCATTTGTCTCCACAGTGTCACCCCTATATTCACACTGTCCAGTGTGTCTGGAGAGAGTCTGGACCTTCTCAAAGTCTTCCTGAACATCCTGCCCCCACTTACCAACAGCAAAGAACAGGAAGAGCTCATGCAGCAGCTGACAGAGTTCCAGGTGGTCGGCCTATCAAACAGAAGGGGGGGCAGGGCGGAGGGAGGGGGTGCAGGGCAGTTCTGACAGAGCCTGAGCGAGTTTACGAAGGTGGCAGGACACTGACTGAGTTTTCTTTGACTCTAGGTGGATGAAATCTACACAGTCCCAGAGGTGGGGACTGTGGTTGGAGGAACACTTTCCAGGTGACTGACTGTCTTGTTGCTACTCAGCCTGCTCAGCCCTCACCTGTACACCCCTGTACTTGACCTCTGGCCTGAAGGAGGCCCTGGGTTGGGCTGAGCTCATGTGCAGGGCGTGATTGTTTGCAGACTAGCTTTCACTCACAGACTTAGAGGAAGCTTAGAACTCTTGGCTTATGAGAGAGAAATGGCATTGCTACTTTAGGGAACTCTCCAGGCCCCTAGAGCATGGTCATGGGCTCTAGGGGGAAATGGTGCATTCACCTAACATCTCAAAGCAGGGAGATGAGGAAGAGACTCTTAATGAAGCACAGCATGAAACCTAAGGGTGTAACTTGTTCTTTCGTGAGCTGGTGCCAGCCAAGCCACAGGTGTGCCTCTGCCCGCCATTACTGCTGGCCTTTAGAATCTGAATGCTAGGCTGGACAAGGCAGTCATCTCTCTACTTCCAGGCTGGAATTTAGGGTTCTTTTGCCCCAATTCAAGGGCAAGGGTATTCTGAGTGACCCTAGCGGAAGAATCAGAGGGACCTATGCTGATACTGTACTACCTGCTGTCTGGGCTGCAGTGGGATCTGCCGTGAGGGAGACCAGCTGGTGGTAGGCCCGACAGATGATGGCTGCTTCCTGGAGCTGAGAGTATGTAGCATCCAGCGCAACCGCTCTGCCTGCCGTGTGCTGCGAGCTGGTCAGGCTGCTACACTAGCCCTCGGAGACTTTGACCGCGCATTGCTTCGCAAGGTGAGGCGGACAAGTGGGTTGGAGAGGGAATGCAAGTGTCTGGAAGACTGGATGCTGAATGAGAAGCATGTGGAGAAACCCAAGGAAACATGGCCTCTAACTCGGGAGTGTAGGCCTGGTTATATAGACTGTTGAAAGGGTTGGGATACTCAAAACACAGGTCCCTAAATTTGGGTACCATGGTCTTCTGAGGCCTTTCTTTGGAGGTATATAGAAGAAAGGGGGATTCAGGAGTTCTAAAGGGTGTAGAGTGGCTGGAAATAGTCTAATGCCAGATCTGCCCTTCTTGGATCTGCGGCTATGCCTCCCCAGGGCATGGTGATGGTGAGCCCCGAGATGAATCCCACCATCTGCTCAGTGTTTGAAGCAGAGATAGTCCTACTGTTCCATGCCACCACCTTCCGGCGGGGATTCCAGGTGACGGTACATGTGGGCAATGTACGGCAGACAGCAGTGGTGGAAAAGATCCATGCAAAGGTGAGAAGGACCCAGCCATGTCTCCATTTCTGCAGAGAACGTCCGTGTTCTGCCTCCATACAGGAGGGAGCCCTGCCATCACACTTGCCTGCTGAGAGTTACCTGAGCCCATCCACCTGGGGGCCTCTGGGGTGGAGCCAAGGCTAACAGAGAACGGGGGATGGGAGGCACTGGCCAGGGCTGTGACCACTTTTCTCCCAAAGGACAAGCTGCGGACAGGGGAGAAGGCAGTGGTACGTTTCCGTTTCCTGAAACACCCAGAATACCTGAAGGTGGGCGCCAAACTGCTGTTCCGGGAGGGTGTTACCAAGGGCATCGGTCATGTCACGGATGTGCAAGCCATCACAGCAGGAGAAGCCCAGGCCAGCATGGGCTTCTGAGTCCTCAAAACAGCTCTGCCGCTGTCCCTACAATACATGAGGTGACTTCCAGCCATGCTGCCCACCGTCGGCGGTGGCTCTGTGTGTTAATAGGCTAGACAGAGTGTCGGCTGCCACTTGCTTCGTGCCGCCTTTCTGGAGAGGTGTCAAGCGTGGTGTGGCCAGGGAGAGGCAGTTCTGAGGGAGAAGACAATTCAGGGCAGTTCTCAGCTGTGTGCCCCCTGGTTGGCTCATTAACCCTGGCAGCTGCATGGTCTTGTCTACTGGAGGGAGCGATGCATAGCCATCTTGGGGCCACTATCAGGACTGGGCATGACTCACCAGTGTGACCTCTGCACTTCAGGAATTGTCATAACTGGGGTGGCCCTTGAAAGCACTTCTTTTTTATACCTCCTCTCAAGGCCATGTAAGTTGCCCATCTCTACCTGACTGTGGATAAAAGACAGTGCTCCTGGCCATCTAGGGGACCCAGGGACTGAAGAAATGGCACAGAGACCGTGAAAGACTGTGTTCCTACCCTGTGTTGAGTCCTGATGCATATTCCTGGCTTTATTTTGTTGTCCTTCACTTAAGGGCCATTTCCCCAGATCCTCCTGTTAGAGGCCCCACTTGGTGCTATTTGTGGTGCTGGCCCAGGCGTGGGGCTGCCAAGCTAAGGCTTGGCACACCAAAGGCCAGCTGCATGTCAATCAGTTTCTTTTTCTCTGCAGGTCATCTGTTGGTTTTCATGCTAGATCAAATAGTATGTTTTCCTTTCCCAACCTGGTAGCTGCAGAACCTGACCCACAGTTGTGCATCCTGGCATCCTCATCCCCATTCCTGCTCCCACATAAATTTTCTCTGGTTTTAGTAATTTGTAGTGACTACCCCCTTCCCTCTGTGGCCGGGAACCAGGAGGAAAGGGAAAGATAGCATTCTAGGCATGGACAACCTCCTTTCCCTTTGCTAGTATCCTGGGTTCCCACGAACTCAGGGATTTGTTGGTTGAAGATTCTCTCTGCACATGTGTGTATATATATATGTATATATATTTAAATACACATATATATTGTACAGAATAAAAAATGTTTTATTGGACACTCTGTGCTTCTGCTTAAGACCCAGGTTCAGCCTCCAAAGCTAGATTCGTCTCCAGGATTAGAGACAAGTGACACCCTGCCGTGGTTGAACTCTGAATGGGGAAAGAAGTCCTCCCTTATCTCAGTGGCCATTCTTTTCATCTCCCCCACAGATCAGCATTGCGTGTTCTGACTTGTTTTGCTTCATTCTTCAAGTGAGCAGAGCATAAAGTGGAAAGGCCTTTTCAACTCCAAATAGCTAGCTCCACTGTACTCAAGTTGTGTACCTGTCAGTCCTTAGAGTACCAGCCCTTCAGGATGAAGACTCAGAGATGAATGGTAATGCAGTCCTCACACTTCACTTTTAGAGACTAGATTCTTGCAACATCGAGGGCACGTAAGCTAAACCTCAGTCCTTCCTATTTCTGTGTTCAGACTGTCATGGATTTTGGAATCCATGCTAACTAGATACTACCATTGAGCTCTATTCCCAGCCTTTCTGACTACCCCATATTAAGTAGGGTCTAAGGCAAAAGTAGGAACTCTTGAATACTAACCCTGGCAAAGCAAATGATACATGTGGTCCAAAGCCTTGTGCAGCATTCTGCCTCTAGAGGTTTTGTTTTTTTGTTTTTTGAGGTAAGTCTCTAGCCCAGGCTGGCCTTGAACTATGTAATTGAGGGTGATCTTTTGATCCTCTACCTCTCAACTGCTGGGGTTGCAGGCATGGCTCATGCCTGCTTTTATCCCATGCTAAGGTTCAAATCTAGGTCTTGTGAATTTTAGGCACCAGCTGAGCTATATCTACTTCTAGTACTTTTAGACAGGCTCTTGGTTATGTGACCTTAACACACGGTAGTTCTCCTACCTCAGCCTTCTCCCTCAACTAGGATTATGTGCCACCATATCTGACAGGGTTTTTAAAAAAATACCACTCGGGAGGCAGAGACAGGCAGATCTCTGAGGAAAGCCTGGTCTACAAAGCGAGTTGCAGGACAGCCTGGGCTACACAGAGAAACCCTGTCTGGAAAAACAAAAACCAAAAAATACCATTGGCCTAACATGCTACTAAGAAGCCTGTGGTAAATGTCCCCCTGTATTAGAAGCTGTGAGCAGCAAGGAAGGCAAGGTCATCTTGCAGCACAGTGGTACTTCCCCAACACTGACAAAGGTGTGCCTGTCTGCTCTCCTATAGACTACGTACGTACGTAACGTACAGTAGGGCAGGGCTGCCCAAGAAAACAAGGTACACTGCTGGCTTTGCCTGCCATTGGTCCACTCGCCACCCTCCAATGACTCCAACTTATCTCTAGAAATTCAAGTGACACCTAAGTTTCTTCTAGGTGTCTCTCCTGAGACAAGGTCTCATTGAATTACCCAAGCTGGCCTGGAACTTAACTCCAGGTCCTCCTGCCTCCACCTCCAGAATTCTAGGATTACCACATTGTCACATCTAGCTTGTTACTTCTTTTTTAAAAAGTCATGCTAGCCAGGCGGTGGTGGCGCACGCCTTTAATCCCAGCACTCGGGAGGCAGAGGCAGGCGGATCTCTGTGAGTTTGAGGCCAGCCTGGTCTACAAAGTGAGTTCCAGGAAAGGCACAAAACTACAGAGAAACCCTGTCTCGGGGGGAAAAAAAAAAAGTCATGCTAGGCAAGTACTCTACCACTAGGTTACATCCCAATACCCCTTTTTTACCCCCCGACCTTTAAAAATAAACGTTTAAGATTTATTTATTTTATATATATGGTGTTCTGTCTGCATGGATGCCTGCAGGCCAGAAGAGGGCATTAGATCCCATTATAAATGGTTGTGGGCCACCATGTGGTTGCTGGGAATTGGACTCAGGACCTCTGGAAGAGCTGCCAATGCTCTTAACTGCTGAGCCATCTTTCCAGCCCCCAACCCCCTACCCTTTTCATGTAGCCCAGGTTGCCTCAGACTTGTTATCTGGCCAGGGATGATTTTAACTCCAGATTGATTCTCCTTCCTCTGCCTTCTATAAAGTGTTGGGATTATAAGCATGTACAAAACACTTGGCCACACATTACTTTTCTCTACAGCTCCTTCCCAGTCACCTCAACTTTCAGAACAACCAAAAAGAGGTGACAGTTGCATAGGCATGCTGGTATACACCTGTGACCCCAGCCACAGAAAACGGAAGTAGGATCACAGTTGTGAGGACAGTCTAACCTCGCCTACCCTCCCAATGTCGAAATCACCAGCAGGCCACATTGTTACAGTCACAGAACATTTAGAGGAATAAAAGCATGCCAGGCAGGTCCTCAGTACATTTTTATTGTCCTAGTTGGGCAATCAGATGTATAATTGTTACTACACACATTCACAATATGAAGAACATAACATGCTATGTGCAAGGCACTGCGAGAATTCTTGCCTGCCTTTAAGAAGCTACTAATTGAGCTGGGGAAAAGTCACAGTGAATTCAAAGAAGGGGTTATGTCCTGCTAAACACAGTGAATTTCAAACCTTCCCCGTGAAGTAAAATACAAAGGCCCAATTTATAAACAAGTAAAATGAAGTTGTATTTATGTATGGGAAGAGAGGTGTGTATGCTTATCTTCCTACTCATTGAACCTACTACCTGGTTTCATATATAATTCAAGGTCATATCAGAAAAGCCTAAAAGATTTAATCCCAACACTTAGGTGGCTAAAGAAAACTACACATTTCACTAAGAAAATTACTTATTAAATCCATTACTTTAGCCTTTTGGATCTGCCCATGTTTATAGTACTGTTTTGTTTTGTTTCCCTCCAGTACTGGGAATTAAATGCTATCCTAGGCCAGTGTTCCACCACTGAGCTATATTCCCAACCCCATTTCCCCCTTTCCTGTTCCAATTTAAAGTTAGGACTTGTTTTTTTCTTTTTTGAGGGGCTGTATCTCTTTAGTTACACCTCTAAATATATCAAAATATACATGTAAATAGTCTTCAGTTTTATAGATAACGAAGTGAGATAGCTCAAAGCTGAAGGAGTCTGCCAAGGCTCTAACACCTTTTATGACAGTGTCTCCCTAAAGCTTAAAAACATTTGGATCAGCAACAGGATCAGAATCCCATTGGAAGAGAGAAACTTAGCCTAATTTTGTATTAAAATATTCGTAGATTCCCTTGAGAAATCAACATGATTCCATCTCAAGTTACAAATAAGATAGTAAAGTTCTCCTGCAAGCCTGAGGCAGCATTAATGTGTTAATGGCTTAAAAAATGATTCCAGTGTCTGCATGCCATGGGGCCTAAGGCGTTTATTACTGGAAGCCAAAGGACTCTTGGAATTTCTTTTGCCTTGAGGAGACATGGCAGGAACAGCCTGGGGTTTTGAAGTGCAAGGCTGTAAAAAAGACTTCTGTAGCTCCAATGCAAAATGGTAGTCAATGTGTTCTGGCATGTCCCACACTGGAACCAGGGAGTCACACTTCTCACAGATCACTTGGTCCTCAGTTGCCCTTTGGGCCACCTCCTCAGAGTTGTAAACTGAAGAATCAACCATGTTTGGACTGTTCCCAGCCACATCTACTTTTGTAGAAATTGCTTTAGAGGATACTGGCTTCAACACTCTTTCACAAAGAGGACCACCATCTGCATACTCTGTTGGAAAACAGCTTGATGCCCCTTCAGAGTCCTTGTGTGGAAGGTAAGGAGCTGAAGAATTCTTCAGCTGTGGCTGCTGTAACAGCAGCCTCTTCCGCTTAAAGAAGGGCTCAATTCCTGCAGTCTGGCTGGTCTGGAATGGTAGCGAGGACTTGGCTGGTGACTTGTCTGTGGACGTGTTAAGAGGTACAAAGGAAGGCTCTTTCATTTTCTGCTTTTCGGCAGCCTTTTGGAAAAAAGACTCCAGAGATGTAGCTGCCTTTTTAGAGGTGGGCAAAGCTGGACCAGTCCCCTGGCTCTTACTTCCAGAGCTGACAGTTGACAACTTTGGCTGACAACTCGAGTCATTGCGCAAGAAGGCGGTGATGTCTGTGCAAGCTGAAGGGGCAGAGGCAGAGAATTTGGTAGCACAGAGGAAGAGCATTGTGAGGGGAGGGGACCTGTGTACAAAGTAATGGAACAAAGAAGTTACCAAGTCACTGTTTTAAGAGCCCAGATTTAACTAATAAATGACTAGTTCTGCTTCTACCACAAAAGGAAATCTTTTTTTTTTTGAGACACGGTTTCTCTGTGAAACCACTCTGTCTGTCCTGAAACTCTATCTGTACACCAGGCTGGCCTTGAACTCAGAGATCAGCCTGCCTCTGCCTCCTGAGTGCTGGTGTGCACAATCACAGGCAGCTTGGGGCTACACAAATTTTATTCAAGGTAACAACAT